>NC_081558.1:98667323-98967323 GCF_022355385.1 Mustela nigripes
CCCTGGTCTCCTAGGAGTCATGGAAGCCAGAAGACCATTTAGGTATCTTCTGACGGTTAAAAGAAAATAACTACAAATGTGGATTCTGTGCTTAACAAAAATATACTGAAAAAATGAAATGGCAAGAGTGGCTATCCTTGTGGTGTTCCTTATCTTAGCAGGGAAAGCATTCAGTCTTTCACGGTTAAATATGATGTTAACTTAGGGTTTATGTAAATGCTTTTTTTAATCCAGTTGATAAAATGCCTTTATATTCCCAGTTTGATATATGGTTTGTATCAGAAATGAAAGTTGTATTGTATCACTTTGTCTAAATTTATTTATTGAAATGATTGTATGATTTTTCTTTTTAAAGTCATTATTAGGTAAATTAATTGCTTTCCAAATGTTAAACCAACCTTGCATTTCTGTGATAAACCCCAGTTGGTTATAATATCCTTTTTTTTATTGTGAAATTCAATTTGCTAACATTTAAAAATTTAAAAATTTAATATGTTTTCATGTGGGAATTGGTTTATAGTTTGTTTATAGTTTTCCTTTTTTGTAATGTTTTTGTCTGGTTTTGCTATCAGATTAACATTGGTCTCAGAGTAGATTGGGAGATATATTTCCTTTTCTTCCATTTTTTTGAAAATGTTTTTGTAGAATTTTTATTTCTTCTTTGTTCAGTATTTTGAAGCTTTTTGAGCATCTGGTTTTCTTTGTGGAAAGGCTTTTAACTACAAACCAATTCCTTTGATGAATGTTCAAGTTATCTGTTTCTTGAATGAGTTTTAGTAGTTTGATTTTTTTAAGGAATCTGATCATCTTGCCTAAGTTAATGAATTTTGAGGCATAAGTTAATACTCTCTTATCCCTGTAATATCTGTAGAATTGCAGTGATACAATCATTCTCATTTCTGATATTGGAAATTTTTGTCTTTTGCTTCTTTCTCCTGATCATTTTTATTAGAGCTTAGCGTTTTTATTGATTTTCTTAGAACCAGCTTTTGGTTTCATTGACCTTTTTATTGTGGTTTCTTTTTTAAATTTTATTGATTTGTGATCTGATTTGTACTACTTCTTGTCTTCTGCTCACTTATGGTTTAATTTATTCTTCTTTTTCTAGGTTCTTGAGGCAGAAGTTGAGGTTATTTTTTAAAAAAAGTGGAGGTTATTTTTTTATTTGAGATCTTCTTTTTAAATGGGCATTTAATAGTATATATTTTCCTATAAATATTGCATTAGCTACATTCATAAAGTTTAATATATTGTATTTTCACTTTCATACTATTTAAAATGCTTTTTAATTTCCCTTTTAGTTTCTTTTATGATCCATGGATTGTTTAGAAATGTGTTAAATAGTTTTAAGAATTTAGAGATTTTTCTAGATATCCTTCATTTCTTGATTTATAACTTAACCCATTTGTGTGATACCAAATTTTGTATGATTCTAATTCTTTTAAGTTTATTGAGACTTGTTTTACTCTCCCAGAATATGTTCTATCTTGGCCATTTTTCTGTGTTCTGTGTTGAAAAGAATGTGTATTCTATTATTGTAGGGTGGACCTCTATAAATGTCATTTAGATCAAGTTGGTTGATAATGTTCAAATCTTTCATATCCTTTCTGATTTTCTGTAGACTCTCAGTTATTGAGAAGGTAGTGGTGAACTCTGACTGTATTTGTGAATTTGTATCTTTCTCCTTTTATGTCTCTGTCAGTTTTTGTTTTAAATATTTTAAAGCTTGTTAAATATTTAGGATTGTTTTGTTCTCTTGATGCATGGACTCCTTTTCATTTTGAAATGACCTTCTTTATACCTAATAATATTCGTAGTTCTGCAATCTACTTTATTAATGCAGTCACTCTAACTTTTTCAAGTAGTATTGTAATAGTGTGTCTTTTTCTGTCTTTTTTCTTTTAATATTTCTGTGTCTTTCTATTTACAGTGGTTGCTTTTTAGGTATTATTTAGTTGAGTCTGTTGGGGAAAAAAATCCAGTTTGACAGTATCTGCCTTTTCATTTAGGTGTTTAGGCAGTTAGGCCACTTACATTTAATGTGTTTATTAATGTGGTTGGGCTTTTTTTTTTTTTTAAAGATTTTATTATTTATTTGTGAGAGAGAGCGAGAGAGTAAAGAGTGAGCACAGGCAGGCAGAATGGCAGGCACAGGCAGAGGAAAGCAGGCTTCCCTGCCAAGCAAGGAGCCCAATGTGGGACTCAATCCCAAGATGCTGGGATCATGACCTGAGCCGAAGGCAGCCGCTTAACCAACTGAGCCACCCAGGCGTCCCAGGCTTTTTTTTTTTTTTTTTTAAGATTTTATTTTATTTTTAAATTATTTATTTATTTATTTGTCAGAGAGAGAGGTAGAGCGAGCGCGATCACAAGCAGACAGAGAGAGGCAGGCAGAGTCAGAGCGAGAAGCAGGCTCCCTGCAGAGCAAGGAGCCCGATGTGGGACTTGATCCCAGGACGCTGGGATCATGACCTGAGCCGAAGGCAGCTGCTTAACCAACTGAGCCACCCAGACGTCCCTAAGATTTTATTTTTAAGTAAGCTTTACACCCCTCATGGGGCTCAAACCCACAACCACAAGATCAAGTGTCATATGCTCCAGTGACTAGCCAGCTAGGTGCCCCCATACAGTGGGGTTCAAACCTACCATCATGATTATTTGTTTTCTTTTTATCCCATCTGCTTTTAGTCACCTTTTTCTATTTTTCTTCCTTCCTTTAAATTATTTTTTGATCCTTTTCTGTTCTTGGTTGACTTACTATACCTCTTCATTTCTTTGTTTGTTTTAGCAGGCGCCTTAGGGTTTATAGTATATACCTGATAGTTCATGGTAGGGCCACTAGTTTCTGCCGTGGCCAAAAAGGAAAACAGGAACTAGTTCTTGAAATGAAAACATTTTTCTTTTTGCCTAAGGGCCATGTCATTGCTTCAAAACCCAGGAGCCTCTTTTATGATTCTTCTTTCCGAATTTGCTACAGACTCAAAACATTATCATTATGTTCTGCAGATATTTTGAACACCATTAGATCCGTGAGTCATAAGGGCTGAGTGGCAAAATGTTCTGTAACGCAGTCTAGATCTTTCAGTTGTTTTGGCTCTCTTCAGCCATTGTTATTCAGTAAACATGTTGAAGCAGTTTACCCAAGTCTTGTAACGTTGCTTTTGAAATCTAGAAAGGCATACTCAGCAGCATATTTTTTCTTAGTGGTATGGGTTGCAATGAGCATCTTGATTTTTACATTTAGTATACTTGAGACCATTAACCTCCAGAAATTTGACTGAGGTGGGAGGCTCCTATAATTTTGTTATTATTTTCCATACTCTTCCATACACGTATCATCTCAGGGTATCTGCTGTCTGTTCTTCAGATCCTGGCAGCATGAGGTTATCAACAAAATGAATCAGTATAATGTTCCAGGAGGTGTTAAGATGTTGGGTCCTTAAAGGCCAAGGGTCAGCAGACGTTTTCTATATATGGCCAGATTGCAAATATTTTAGATTTTATAGGCTAAATGGTCTCTGTTGAAATTACTTTACTCTGCTGGTATAATATAAAAACAAACATAGACAATGTGTGAAAGAATAGGTAAAGCTGTTTTGCAGTGAAGCTCTGTTTACAAAAACAGGTGGTGGGCTGGATTTGACCTGTGGGTCATAGTTTGCCAACCCCTGCTACATACTAATCTCTGGCTTAGAGTTGATATAACTTGGTGGCAATATAGTAAATGTACTAAATGTGCTTCTCTCTCTCTCTCTCTTTTCTGAGCAAGAGCTCAAGGGAGTACTAGGGGAAGGGGGTGAGGGAGAGAGAATCCCAAGCAGACTGATGCTCAGTGTGGCGCCTGACATGGGGCTCAGTCTCACAACCCAGAGATCATGACCTGAGCCAAAATCAAGAGTTGGATGCTTAACTGACTGTGCCCCCCAGGTGCTCCTGTGCCCTGCTATCTTTATCAGGTAAAAGCAAAATGCTTCTGATTTTCTCTGTTTATTAGGTAGAGAAGAAATTGTTAGCAAATTAGCACCTACATGTCATGGAATTAGTTGATTGTTCCATATGGAAAAGTGTGTGCAGTTGGAACCCACAGTAATCTGTTGTCTTCCTCTAAGACACTCTCATTTTGGAGCCTTAAACTGGAGAGTTAAATGGGTGTGTAGTAGGAATCACTGTCTGTGCATATTTTAATAAGCCTTGGATGATGACACTGATTGCTGCATTTACCTTAGGGATTGATATTTTGATGATGTTTGGGTGGGGGAAGCTCCATGGCTTCCATGGCCTTTCCTTTTCTAATAGTTCTAATTCCATAGATCTGTCAGTCAGTGTTGCTGCCAGAGTATCTGTCCATTACTGTACACACTCAGGATCTAGAAAATTAGTCTTTAATTTGGGGTAGGGGTCCATCCAACTTGACCTACCAAGAGAGAAATTCTTTTAGAAAGTTCATGTATTGTTTGACTTCTGTAAGTCCCCACTCTGACCTGTAGTCTGCAGTGGTATCTTGGATCACCAGACAGCAGACACTGGAAGATGGAGGGACATCTGGGATTTGATAATTGTTTTAAGAAAGAGAAGTTTTTAAAGTAATTCACAGTTAGAACTTATTTTAATATTAACAGAAAATTTTCTTTTAATCCAGATGAAACCTGGGTAATACTTCCTATAATCTCTGAGTTTAAATATGTTTTCCTATTTTCTTTCCTGAATAAAGTTATTTACTTTATTTTGGAATTTGGTTAATAGTTATTTGACAGACATTACTCTTCAGGCCTTTTTCTCTGTTAGAGAGAAAGACTGTTAGACTACCTTACATTTGGTTTCTTGACTTTTTCTCTTTCTGACCTTTTGACCCCTCTCTGCACAGTCTAGCATGAATATTTTCTCTAATTTTCTGAAGTCTACAGATGTTCTGCTGTCCATCATGGGTCAATATGTTAAGTTAAACACTAGGTCCTAATTTTACCTTTTTTCTTTTCTTTTTAAAACATTTTATTATAGAGAAATTTCAAACAGCTACAAAGTAAACGCAATAGTGTAATGAACTTTCATGTACCTGTCACCCAGTTATAATAACTATATCAGCATTTTGCCATTCTTATTTTTTCTGTATCCCCAGCCACTATCCACTCATCTAGTTGATAATTTACTTCTGTGGTTTTCTTTTCTTTCTTTCTTTCTTTTTTTTTTTTTTTTTAAGATTTTATTTCCTAGAGAGACCAAGGTAGCAAGAGAGAGCACAAATGGGGAGGAGAGGGAGAAGCAGGTTCCCCATGGAGCAGGGAACCTGACTTGGGGCTCAGTCCCAGGACCAAGGATTGTGACTTGAGACAAAGGCAGACACTTAACTGACTAAGCCACCCAGGCACACCCATGATTCTTTCTTTTTTAAGGAAAATTTGCACATATTAACATGCACATATCTTTGCTATATGGTTTAGACACATGGATACATTTTTATAAACCACTCTTTTTTAAAGTATAGATTTTATTACTCTTCAGGTATGGTAAGGCCAACAGATCAGGAGACAGCTGCCACTGAAAAGGTAGTTTGTTATACTCAGATCCCAAGAGAAGGGTTCACGCTACTCCACCCACGCCCACGTGGGGAAGTATAGGTATTGGTCCAGAGGTGAGGGAGTGGGAGGAAAATATGAGCAAGAGCCTTTATTGTGCTTTCCCTAGGAAGGAACTGGAGAAGCAGGCTAAGCAGGTTTAGATTGGCTAGCTTGAGTACTTATGGCAGCTCTGGGATAGAGGGCTGTCCTTTGTTGTCTGATACCAGACCCTGGGGTGATTTGGGCAAGGGGATAGTGGCCCTGAGTGTGAGAGCCCCACAGAGGCGATAGTGTGTGTGGACTTTGGGTTAGGGGATTTGATTTTGAAAAGCACTCTTGCAGGTGAGTTGTTTGCTACCTCTGGGAATTAGATAGCCCTAAGGGCTTTCCTCTAGGGTCGGCAAGGCTCCAAGATATCAAAGCATCAAAATACAAATATAAGAAAAAACAACGAATACATATCCCTATCACGATATAGAATATTTCTATCTCCCTGGGAAATCCTTTCATGTCTCTTCCGAATCTCCATCCCACCTCCAGACAACCATTGTTCTAATCTTTTACACTCTAGTTATTTTTAATTTTGTTTGTTGTAGAAATTTATAGAAACAGGATTATATAGTGTACTCTTGTGTTCATCCTTTTTTAGTACTACATCATATGTTGTAGGTCTCTGTAATTTGATCCTTCTTATTGCTGAGTAGTAGTCACTGAATAACATGCCACATTCTGCCCATTCTCCTACTGATGGACATTAGCTTATTTCCAGTTTGGGGTTATAAAGCTTCTATAGATATTTGTCTTTTGTTAACACGTTTTCATTTCTTTTTTTTTTTTTTTTAAGATTTTATTTACTTATTTGACAGAGATCATAAGTAGGCAGAGAGGCAGGCAGAGAGAGAGGGGGAAGTAGGCTCCCCACTGAGCAGAGATCCCGATGTGGGGCTCAATCCCAGGACCCTGGGATCATGACCTGAGCCAAAGGCAGAGGCTTTAACCCACTGAGCCACCCAGGTGCCCCAACATTTTCATTTCTTTTGATCCCAGGACCCTGGGATCATGACCTGAGCCAAAGGCAGAGGCTTTAACCCACTGAGCCACCCAGGTGCCCCAACATTTTCATTTCATTTCTAGCAGTGGAATTTGCCAAATCAAACGTGAGGTACATGTTTGACACTTTGAGAAATGGCCGGTTTTCTGAAGTAGTTGTACCATTTTACATTTTCATAAGCAGTGTATGAGAGTTTCAGTTGCCCTACATTCTCATCAACATTTACTGTTGCTAATCTTTTTAATTTTATTATTCTGCTTCACAGAAAAAAACTTCACAAAACGTTAAATTCAGTACATTTTTCTGTCTCTTTAACACCTTTATTTTTAGGATAAACACTAGATTAATCAGCCTTTTTCCACCTATGTGATTTTATAGACAATTTGTCAGTTGGCTGAGAATGGTACTCTATTCAGCAGTTGCCCCATGAGGCAAATAAAATTTCCTAATCTCTCATTCTCTCTCTCCCTCTCTCCCACACACACATGCCAATAAGTAAGATACAAGATAGAATGTGATACATGTTCCCAAAGAGATAAACAGAGATAAATGGAAGTACCACTTTCAGTCCCCAGGGCCTTGAACAACATACAGGGTTTTGACAGGTAATGATGTAAGAAAGGGCCTCACTGGTGAAAAGAATGGTGTGTTTTTAATACCATACAATTAATTTCAGTCATAATTTAGTAATCAGTTATACTCACTTAGATGGAATGGACCTGAAATTTCTCTCATATGTTCTAAAATCTGTTTCTCCAGATATTTAGGGCATCATTGAATGACTGTACCTCCTGAATTTCGTTTTTGCTCAAAGCGTAGGCACTGTGGTATTATGAGGAGGTTTGAAGGTTAGAATAGTACCATCATTTTGAATCTTCATAATGCTTCTTCTGGTATTCTTTTCATCATTTTCCCTTTCTTTTGACTCTTCTGATTCTTCTACACTGAATTTTTTCATTCTACCTATAAATGTATTTAAATCTCCCTCCTCCACCACATTACAGGGGAAAAATTATTATTTCTCAGTCCTACTCTATCTGTCACGCTGTCATCTTGGTTTTCTTTAGAGGCAGTAGTATTCACTTACTGCTTCTCTCTCTTACCATCAATAGTTATATAGCCTCTTGCAGTCTAAATTTTGCCTTCACTCTTGTGAAATTGTTTTTATAAAGGGTCAACAACCATCTTTTAGTCAATAAATCTAAATTTTTTTTTCATTTTGAGTTCAAACTGTCTTTGGCTTGTCCACAGGCATTGTTATCCATATCTTTCTTCTGGATGGCCTCCCCTTTCTAGGCTTCTGAGGCTCTTTCCTCCTTTTGTTCTCCTAAATCTGTCTTCCTGACTCTTCCTCCTCCCTGCAAAGGTACTGTTTGCCAAAGATTTGCCCAGGATTTGCTCTTGGGCTACTTCTTTCCCTAGTAATCTCATCCCAGCCCTTCCCTTCAGATACAAGCCACATCTTGTTTCTTCAGCTCTGCTACTCTTTCATTGCTTATTAAACATGTCTCATTATCACTACAAGTTTGATATGTTTAAAATGTCTCCATTCTCGGGGCACCTGGGTGGCTCAATCATTTAGCGTCTGCCTTCAGCTCAGGTCATGATCTCAAGCTTCTGGGATCAAGCCCGCATCAGGCTCCCTGCTCAGCAGGAAGCCTGCTTCTCCCTCTTCCATTCCCCCTGCTTGTGTTCCTTCTCTTGCTGTGTCTCTCTTGGTCAAATAAATAAATAAAATCTTAAAAAAAAAAAATCTCCGAAAGACAACTATCATATGATCTCCCTGATATGAGGAAGTGGTGATGCAACATGGGGGCTTAAGTGGGTAGGAGAAGAATAAATGAAACAAGATGGGATTGGGAGGGAGACAAACCATAAGTGACTCTTAATCTCACAAAACAAACTGAGGGTTGCTGGGGGGAGGGAGGTTGGGAAAAGGGGTTGGGGCTATGGACATTGGGGAGGGTATGTGCTTTGGTGAGTGCTGTGAAGTGTGTAAACCTGGCAATTCACAGACCTGTACCCCTGGGGATAAAAATATATGTTTATAAAAAAATAAAATGGTGAAAAAAAAAATCTCCATTCTTGATCAGACCTGAGTTTCTTCCAGCATCTTTGTTGGTAGCACCATTAACTTTCTAATTACCCACACTTAAAATCTTGACATTTAAAAAAACTTTTTTCCCTTTTGTTTCCCATATCTAACTAGTTGCCATGTCTAGTAGTTTGAACCCCTGTGATATCACTCACCTCTTTCTTCTTTATTCCTGCTGTCACTATCCAAATTCAGGCCCTCTTATCAGCCAGTCTTTTGCAATGAATCCCTAAGGTATATTTGTGGAAATAGCATGGGCTTTGCAGTCTTACAGACCCAAGTGCTAATTGTGAAGATGGCACTTACTAGCTGTCTGACTTACAGCAAATTATTTAGCCTCCATTGACAGATGAAAAAATTCAGAAACTGAGAAGTTAGTCATTCCTGCCTTATGAAGTACCTCATTTTGAAGGATAAGTGGGACAAAGTATACCTACTAAGAAAGCACTGAGAAAATATTGTCTTCCTGCTTTTAATCTCCTTACAGCCCATTGATAGATTAATATTCCTTAAGCATAGCCTTAACCATATTGGTCTCTTGATCTTCAGTGTTTCCCCATTGTCTAACTTGTTCATAATTTTTAGTCTAGTATTTACAACTATCTATTAATTTGCTTCAACCCCCCTTTTTTACCTTCTTTCTTCCTCTCTTCATAAATATCATTTTAAGCCAAACAGAACCAGTAATAGTGCCCAGTGGCAGAGTGGTTAAGAACATGAGGTCTCGTGTCAGTCTATCTGGGTTTAAACCCCCCATTCATTTACTTACTTTGGGCAAATTACCTAATCTCCCCAAACCTTAGTTTCGTCTAAAAAAATAAGGATAATTCTAGTACCTACTGCAGTGGGTTCCTAGAGGGGTGACATGAGATCATGTATATAAGCACTTGTGCCTGGTACATTGAGAACAGACACTATTAGTAGGATTGGCAGAAGTGGTTGTAGTTGTTGTTGTTCATGCTCTTATTTGCATCTCATTTCCACCTCCATGCTCACATTCTCTTCTGCAGAAGTGCAGTTTTTCCCGTTGGTGCCTGTCTAAATTTTAACCATCTTTAAAGATCTTCCTTGGTTTTCTTACCATTGCTGTATCACCACCTTCCCCCTAGTTATCTTTCCTCTTCAGAATTCCTTTTTTCTTTTCTTTATTTAAAAAAAAAAGATTTATTTATTTGACAGAGAGAGCACAAGGAGCAAGGCAGGGCGAAGCATACTCCTCATTGAGCAGGGAGCCCAGTGCGGGACCTGATCTCAGGAACCTGGTATCATGATCTGAGCCAAAGACAGATGCTTAACAGACTGAGCCACCCAGCTCTCCTCCTCTCAGAATCTTAACTCTTTTAGTTTAGAATGCTTATTACTTTCACAGGCTTATCTGTTTTTCTTCCCTTCAAAAGACTAGAAGTATCTTGAGGGCAGGTTATGCAAATCATTAATTGTATTTTCTAAAGCACAACATCTTACACAGAATTATGCTAAAAAGTATTTGCTGAGTAAATACTTAATTCCCTATAAGCAATAGCCCTCTGGTCCCAAAAGATTTACTTCTTTAGGAACTTGTCTAGACTTCAATAATTACTGGTTCATAAAAAATTTAATTTTATGAAAATGCCATTATTGGGCTCAAAGAGGCTAAGTAAAGAAATGGTGTTGTAGCAAAAGATAATAATAGCAAAAACAAAACAGAAATTGACCAGGTAACACTATTTTGGATTCAGTAACTTTTTTTCCACATTGCCTCTCATTTGTTACTGTTCCAAATCCACTTTAACCTAATAGTACCTATCATGGTGCCAGACTGAAGTGTCAAGTAAGCATTTGTGGATAACAATGAATCTAAAATTTGTTTTACTGAAATAGAAAGTAGCAGATATCGCATAATACATTAAAATGTGATTAAATATCTTGTTCAGTTGTTGACATGACAAATTATCCTTAGGGAGTATCACCCTCATGTTGTATGCGGATGGAGTTTTCTCTTGGTAACCATTTCCACAGGTCCTAGGGAAAGAAATAGGGTGGGAGTGGGTGAATCTCCACTTGAGAATTTCTTTTCCACAGTGATTGCGCACAGCTCCAGCCTCTCCTGCAGCATAATACATGTGTTGCCTTTATTAAAAGAGAATTGTCATTTGCTTTTATGCTTTTAAAAAATATTTCTGTTCATTTTGAAATAATTTTAATAATAACAAATGGTATATTATAATTATAAAGAGAGTGCTGGAAGGTCAAGAGATAAATATTAGAAAATTTATATAGTCCTATTTTTTATTTCTTAAACATTGATCAACACATTAAAATGGTAATATTTTCCCATTCAAGAATGGCTATACTTTACTTGACCATAAACAGCTAATATTTTTTAGTTATAATACAGAATATTATTTGGGTTTTTTCGTAAGGTAAACTTGTGTATTTTAGAAGTATGATTTATATAATCTGTTTAGTTGTCAGGTATTATGCTTGAGGCCCATATTAAGGATTTCTTTTTTTTTTTTTTTATTAGAAGCCAGCTTTCCCTTACTGCTGAGCTTCCCCTTACATCCTTTGGGGAAGGATGGACCAGGAGTACAAAACATGACTAATTGGTAGACTAGTTGGAAAGATTTTTTTAAATTGTGAGGGGTTTTTTCCTCTACTACTATAAACTTGGTATTAATACTTTACAGAGATATTTAATTTTTTATTTTCATATTAAAATCTCAAGGAAATTGATTGAGAGACCCAGCAATCAGCTTGGGCACAGAAGAAACTTCAGGAACTTTTTCCCATCTTAGCATTTTCTGCTGAACTTGAGGAACAAATAATTTCTGTGATATGTGGGGTTTTGTGTTTCTGTGAACTGTTTAAGGAAGCTTTTCTGCTGTAATGGCTGAATATAAGTTGCAAAGATTTAAACCTTTTTTTATATTAAAGTTCCATCCCATTAACTTCATTGTTAGGGCTTTTACACTTCAGTGATTTAGATAAATGACCTAACTGTAGTTCTGTTGTCCTGTCTTTCCCTGTCCTGTCTGTCTTTCCCTCTGTCTCCTTTTTGAGGTCTAGATGATTATGTATTTAGTTTTGTATTTTCCTTTAGACTCAGTTGTTTATTAAGCCCAAGATGATGATAAAGTAAAACTGTTGTATAACTAAATTTCTTACATTGCTGAAACCCTTATCTAGGGGATACATTTGTGAAGTTGAAGTGGTCACTTGCTTTTTCAACTAGTGTTTTATCATTTGTAATGGTCTTCAAGTGGTCCTCGGGGATCAAGAACTTCATAGCCATAAGACTTTCTATTGTGAAGTTCAGATTGGTAATTATATAGGAGCTTTCACCTATATCCTGTGATATTTATAGACCTGGAACCCAAATAAGGGAGACTTTTGCTTTAAAAAAGCAAGCTGTGTTTGTTCTTAAAAATGTTATCTAAGCATTTTCAGAAAAAGTAGGAATTACGCAATGATCTTTCAGGTGAAGTCACCTTTGCAAATACTTGCAACTCTTTGCAAATGGTAGACCTATTTAGGCAGTAAGGTTTTTGGTTTTGTTTTTGTTTTTTACATGATACACTGCCAGATGTGAGCACTCCTTAGCCTATATACCCCAAGTGCACGTTAGATGTCTGTTAAAAATATAGAGAGGGGCGCCTGGGTGGCTCACTTGGTTGGGCGACTGCCTTCAGCTCAGGTCATGATCCCAGAGTCCTGGGATCGAGTCCCGCATCGGGCTCCCAGCTCCATGGGGAGTCTGCTTGTCCCTCTGACCTTCTCCCCTCTCATGCTCACTCTCTCTCTCACTCTCTCTCAAATAAATAAATAAATAAAAATCTTAAAAAAAAAAATAGAGAGAAAAAGAAGTTAATTGACTTTGAGTTCAGGGCAGTGAAGCTATCATGTTGTCAGACATTTTGCATTAAAAAAATTTAACTACTAATATGTTAATAAATAAATTTATGAAGATTAATTCATGTTTGACCCATTTAAATTGAGCAGTGAATTTCATTTTACGTAAGTTTAGGTATTGGCATAGAATAATGGTGTTCATTTCTAACCATTACTTTTATTTTCCAGCTCACCAGCGACTGGAACCAGCGACTCTGTCAGGGATTGTGGCATTTATTCTCAGTCTTTTATGTGGAGCTCTGAATTTAATTCGAGGTTTTCATGCCATAGAGAGTCTTTTGCAGGTACTGTACTGTTTTTGCAATTTCAGGTAACTTTGCCTGTTGATTCTACTTGTAACTCGATTTGAATTGATTTGAGTATAGTACAATTTATGGTACATGCTCAGATTCTGTATTCTTTACGCCTGCCCTAGTCTCCCCTTCCTCTAAGAACAGTGATTTCTAATTGGCTTCCTTGACTCAGTGCGTATTAATTATTTACTTCATAGGAGGCACTATTTATAGGTACTCTTGGGACACCAAGGTATGTCTGACATGAGTGCTGCTGTCTCGGAGCCTAGGGTTGAATTGGGAGGGGGAAAACAGCACATAAATGATTGTCAAGTACAGAGAGTTCGGAGGAGGAGCAGTTATTTTAAGTCAGGATAGGAGAAAGGGGCTTTGTGGAGGAGGAATGAGCTGGACCTAGAAGGATCTGAGTGGATAGAGAGGAATGGAAGAATAAGGGGGTGTTTATGGGCAGGTTTTTGTCCTACTTCTATGTATTTCAACTTTGTTATCTGTTCTTTTTCCTTTTTGTTGGTGGCTACCTGAAACCACTATTTTTTTCAGATATTGCAACTACTTTGTTTTCCAGTGGAGTTTTTCCAGAGACTATGGCTATCAGAATATATTAACTTTTTCTCTTTTTATAAACTTTTTGAAACTTCTTTCTTTAAGTTTAGCACATTTCAGACTGGACAGTTTTCTGTGCCTTTGTTTCTACTCACTTCTCTAAAGATTTTTTTTTTCTTTTGACACTTCCACATGTGAATTAGTTCTCTGTTTTTGGTCAGCATTAAGCTCAGAATACTATTCGTAAAAAAACACTTAATACACCTTATATTCTTTTTAAAAATTGCTTCTTAATTTGGGGAACACTCAGAGTACCATTCTGAGTACCATCCGAATGTCCTCTGCTGTATGGAGCCAGTAGCAGAGGACATCAGAGGTTCCAGGCAGCTGAGCTGTCCCTTGAGTGAGAAGGGGGTGCTTCTCATGACTTTTCAATTCTTTTTTCAACCGTCATGAACCCTCAGGTAAAGCCCCTCTTCCCTATCAGGCACAGGACAGATGGCTACTCTCCCTTGGTGTTCCTGTCCTTGCTTCGTAGCCAGGTCAGTTTTATTCCAGTGGGAGTTCAGTTTTGAGCCAGTAAGACAACCTGCCAAAAAGAAAAAAAGGCAATTTGGAGAACACTGACTAAAAAGTTAATAAATAAGATACCCTCTTCCTTTTTTTTTTTTTTTTTTAATAGTTGATGTAGTGGAAAGACTAGTAGTATAGGTGGGTGAAGAGTTGATTTTTGTTTGTGGAGGGAAGAGAGAAAGGGTTGGCTACAGCTCAGCTCCTGATTAGCTCTGTGACCTTAAATAGCTCACTTTACTTTCTGCTCCTCACCTTCATTACTTATGAAACAAAGATCTCATGAGTATTTCTCAAAGTATGGGGCATATTTAGCACTAGTCGCACAGTAGATGACTTTAGGTGGTAGAGGGATAAATATTTTTAACTTTCGGAGTCATGTTTTTAGTGTATGTCAATGTGTAGCATCTGTATTTGGTAAGATTAACAATGGAGAGGGACGCCTGGGTGGCTCAGTCGGTTAAGCCGCTGCCTTCGGCTCAGGTTGTGATCCCAGGGTCCTGGGATCAAGTCCCACATCAGGCTCTTTGCTCGACAGGGAGCCTGTTTCTCTCTCTGCCACTCTGCCTCCTTGTGTGTGCTCTCTTTCTCTCTCTGATAAATAAATAAATAAAATATTTTAAAAAGAGATTAATGTTGGAGATAAAATTTTCCTTTTAAGATTAATTTTCATAATTTTATGGAATTTATTAAGTAAATAATGGTATAATTTAGAGTTGGCAAAAATTGTGAAGATAGTTTTCTGTGGTTAAAATTCTTGGGTTGTTTGAAATTGTCAAATTGATAAAGAAGGGGAGGGAGCAGATCTGGGTAGAGAAAAGTTTTGTGCTACAGAGACTTATCATTCTTGACCCAGAAGACAGTATGGAACTGGGGACTTAGACCCCCATTATTTTTAAGTTAAAAGTCAGACAAGGCTATTATATCTCACAAAAAAAAGAAAAGAAAAGAAAAATAGTTTCTTTCAGGCACTCAGAAGATATCTTATCCCTCATCTTCCTGGACTGATTCTTTCCTTCTCCCTCCTCTGATTCACAACTTCAGAACTAAGGAAAATAGTATAAACTAAGGTTTTCATGCTCTTGAGCTGCTGCAGCTGGCTGATGACTGCCTTGATCCCTGAATGTTTTATGTTTTCCCTTTGTGCGGTAATATCTTTGCCCCCTGCAGTTGTTGTTTAGCTTTCCAAAGAACAATAATCTGATTAAACTGATGACCACTTACATGTAACTGACTGATGGCTCTGAGATTTCTCAGCCTGTCGACATATAAAAAAGACATTACAGACCAATGTAACTCATGAACACAGATGGAAAACTCCTCAGCAAGATATTAGCAGATTGAATCCAATTGTATATAAAAAGAATTACATGCCACAGACAAATGGGATTTATTCCAGGTATGCAAGGCTGGTGCAACATTTAACAGTTAATGTAATCCATCGTATCAGTAGGCTAAAGAAGAAAAATCATATGATCGTGTCTGTGGATTCAGAAAAAGCGTTTGACTCAAAATCCAGTACCTGTTTATGAACTCACCATAAACTAAGAATAAAGGGGAGCTTCCTCAGTTTGATAAAGAACATCTGCAGAAATCCTACAGTTTTTACCATACTTGATGAAAAACTAGAAGGTTCTTCCCTAAGATCAGGAACAAGACAAGGATGTCCCCTCTAACCATTCACATTCAACACTGTACTGGGAAACCTAGTTAATGCAGTAAGACAAGAAAACAGAAGGCATAAAGATTGGGAAAGAAGGAATATGATACTGTCTTTATTCACAGATGTTTCGATTGTCTATGTAGAAAATCGCAAAGAATTGACAAATTCTTGGAACTCATGAATGATTATACTAGAGTTGCAGGATCCAAAGTTAATATATAAAAATCATGGGCGCCTGAGTGGCTCAGTAGGTTAAGCCTCTGCCTTCAGCTCAGGTCATGATCCCAGAGTCCTGGGATTGAGCCCCGCATCAGGCTCTCTGCTCAGCCGGGAGCCTGCTTCCCCTCTCTCTCTCTGCCTGCCTCTCTGCCTACTTGTGATCTCTCTCTGTCAAATAAATAAATAAAATCTTAAAAAAATATATATATATATATATAAATCGATTACTTTATATCAGTAAGGAACAATTGAAATTTGAAATTTAAAAAACAGTATATTATTTATATTGGCATACCAAAAATGAGGCACTCAAGTATAAGTCTAACAAAACATATACAAGATCTATATGAGAAAAACTAAAACTCTAATAAGAAAAAGAAGATTCATTTATTTATTTATTTATTTATTATTTTTTAAAAGATTTTATTTATTTATTTGACAGACAGAGATCACAAGTAGACAGAGAGGCAGGCAGAGAGAGAGGAAGGGAAGCAGGCTCCCTGCTGAGCAGAGAGCCCGATGTGGGGCTCGATCCCAGGACCCTGGGATCATAACCTGAGCCAAAGGCAGAGACTTTAACCCACTGAGCCATCCAAGTGCCCCAAGAAAAAGAAGATTTAAATAAATGGAGAGACATTCCATGTTCACGAGTGGGAGGATTCAATATTGTTAAGTTGTTAGTTCTTCCCAGCTTGATCTGTAGATTCAACAGAACACCAGGCAAAATCAATATTTTATAGATATTGACTAAATGATCCTATGTGGAAAGGCAAAAGACTCGGAATAGCCAACACAATCCTGAGGAAAATGAAATCAAAGCACTGACACTACCCAACTTTAACACTTACTATTTTTTTTAAAGATTTTATTTACTTATTTGACAGAAAGTGCATACACAAGCAGAAGGAGCTGTAGGCAGAGGGGTAGGGAGAAGCAGACTCCCCACTGAGCAAGGAGTCCAGTGCAGGGCTCCATCCCAGGACCCTGGGATCACGACCTGAACCAAAGATAGATGCTTAACCGGCTGAGCCACCCAGGCTCTCCTTCAAGACTTATTCTTAAGCTATCACAATTAAGACAGTGTGGCATTGGCAAAATAATAGACAGATGGATCAGTAGAACAGACTAGAGAGCCCAGAAATACACCCATACAAGTATAGTCAATTGATTTTTGATGAAGGAACAAAAACAATTCAGTGGAGGAAGAAAAGTTTTTTCAGCAAATGGTGCTGGAATAGCTAGACATCCACAAGCAAAAAAGTAATTTTAGACACAGATTTTATACCTTTAATTAAAAAAAAAAAAACTTAACTCAAAATGGATTTCAGACCTAAATGTAAGATATAAAACTTAGAAAAGATAGCAGGAGACAACCAAGATGACCTTGGATATGGTGATGACTTTTTAGATATAATACCAAAAATATGATCCATGAAAGTGTAAAAAACTTTTGGTCTGTGAGGGACATTAAGAGAATGATAAGCCACAGACTAGGAGAAAATATTTGCAGAATACATCTGACAAAGGGCGTGTGTCCGAAACATGCAAAGAATTCTTAAAACTCAAGAAACCAAATAATGCAATTAAAAATTGGGCAAAAGAATGGAACAGACACCCCACCAAAATAGATATACAGATGGCAAATAAACACATGAAAAGATGTCTAACATCATATGTCACTAGATTAAACATCATATGTTGCAGATTAAAACAATAAGATAGCACTAAACTCCTAGATTGGCAAAAACCAAATATTAGGATATGCAACAATACAAACTTTTCATTCAATGCTGGTGGAAGTGCAAAATGGCACAGTCACATTAGAAGATAGTGTGGCTGTCTCACAAGGCTAAACATAGCCTTACTGTATGATCCAACCATCATGCTCTGAGGTCTATTAACCCAAAAGAATAGAAAGCTTGTGTCCACATAAAAACCTGCATATGAATGTTTATATCTGCTTTACTTACAATTTCAAAAAACTAGAAGAAACTAAGATATCCTTCAAAAGGTGAAAGAATAAACTGTGGCAGTCTGTACAATGGGGTATTACTCAGTAATAAAAAGAAATGAATTCTCAAGCCACAAAAAGGCATGGCTAAACCTTAAATGCACATTACTTAATGAAAGAAGTCTGAGAAACCCACATACTTACATGACTGCAACTGTATGACATCCTAGGAAAGGCAAAACTAAGTGTAGACAATAAGTAAAAAGATCAGTAGTTGCCAGGGGTTTGGAGGGAGGTAGGAAGGGAAGAGTAGCTGGGTTATGGGATTTTTAGGGTAGTGAAACTCTTCACTAGTTACTGTAATGGTGGTTATGTCATTATACATTTGTCAAAACCCGAAGGATGTACAACACAAAGAGTGAACCCTAATGTAAACTATGGGCTTTAGTTAATGATAATGTGTCACTGTTGGCTCATTTGTTGTAACAAATGTACCACATTAATGTAAGATGTTAATAATGAGGAAACTGTGAACAGGGAAAGAGCCAGTTATATGGGAACTCTTTGTAGTACACATACTGCTTAATTTTCCGTCAGCCTGTTCTAAAGATAAAAACCTATTTCAACACACACACATACCACACAGCACCATTAAAACAAAGAACAGGAAGGGAGGAGCAGTCTTTGGGCTTTGATTTTTCATTACTTGTGGCTCCACTTAACAGTTAAAGTATAGCCTGTTGTACCTAGCTGCCTCTTAGAAAATGGTGGATTGGCTTTCTCTTCTCATGAAGGGGCTGAGCCTTCCCGTTCACACAGACCAGGACGGGATGTCAGTGTCCCAGCCAGGGTGGGACCTGGGTCTAGAAATGTGATTCATGTTTTAGGTCAGATGTACAGTTTTGTGCCCTCTGAGAATAGTGGCCATTTTGAGAAAGGCAATGGAGAGCCCCCCGACCCTATACTCACTCACCCCTCCCAGCTCAGCCCCAAATACCCCTGCCAAAGATGGACAAGGAAAATAATATCCTTTAATTTGTATAAAGAAAGTCTGGAACAATGAGAGACTAAAACATGCAGTAGGAACTGGGCAGATGAGAAGCAGGGTAGGAATGACACTCTTCATAGTATATGCCTTATGTATTATTTTTACTCTTTGAACCATATGAATATACTATTCAGATTTTAAGTAATAAAAATGAGTGTTTATCAGCACCTATTATTTAAGCATGAAACAAAACAAAACTTCAGTTAACCCAACCTAGTAAGTAGATTTTCAAGTAACATTTCAGTAGAGTAAAGGTAAATATTTTTGTGGGGGTTAAAGGGAGCCTGAGCAATTTTCCTGAGTTTTTATAGTTTCTTACTGCCAATGTCTTAGAATCCACAGTTTCCCTAGAAGCTTCAAGGTTTTTTGATTGTTTTAAATAGTTCCTTAAAACTGTGGTGCTAGAGTGTGAAGGACACATGGGGTGAATTACAAGTAGGGAAAAAGGGGCTTTCTATTCATAGGTCATTTATCATTTGGGAACTCAATGGATGCTTGTATCTTTGAGATCTGTCTTTCTAATGCTTGATACAGAATTCTCTTTTTCACTGTTGTCCTAGACTAAATTTATTCCAACAGTGTTTCCTTCTCATCTGATCCAAGGAACTGTAAATTGGTCCATATGGGATTTTTAGCTGACTGGAAACTGTGGACACCTGGTTACTTGGTTCCTTTAGGGTTGTTTTAAATTTTTGTTCTGTCATAGGCATCTGACATATTCCACATATACTCATCAATAATTGAGGTTTCTAAAACAGGGATGCTCAGAGAAGGGAATGAGTAAACAGAATACAAAGTTTGGGGGAATATTGTCCACAGGTAGTTTGTCACTCATAGGTAGTTTAAGATTTTCTAGCAAATTCTGATCTCCTCATCTGAATGAGAATCATTGCTTTTTGGAAATTCATTGGACTAAAAGTAGAGATTCATATTATTTGAATTATTGGGGATTTTATATCAGTATAGAGGAAAATGTTTTGGTAAGTGACTGGTGCTTGGCAATACTTTTCCATGTCTTGTTAGAAGAATAATGAAGGAGCAGTGTAGAATTGGAAATCTCTACCTTCTAAGGATTCTGTGTCCTAAAGGATGGAATGGACAGTAGGCAAAGAGAAGGAGAGAAAGGAATGCTAGATTGCAGAGGGCACTGTGATAAATTTAGAGGTTAACCAGAGTAGGATTAGGGGTACAAACTATGTTAACTTCAACAAGTACATCCTTTCATCCCAAGTTAACCTAAAAACACATACAGAATTGGGGGCCTGAGGTCTCTTGCTTTTCATTTTCCCTCATTGGAGTCTATTTTATTATTATTCATGACTTGTATTGGGTAAAAGGATCCTCTTTTTTTTTTTTTAAGATTTTATTTGTTTTATTTGACAGAGATCACAAGTAGGCAGAGAGGCAGGCAGAGAGGAGGAAGCAGGCTCTCCACTGAGCAGAGAGCCTGATGTGGGGCTCGATCAAAAGGGTCCTTTTTAATGTCACTAGAGCCACTGAATTTAAGACATACTCTCAGCCTTCTCTGTGGTTCATCATGTATTTTGTGTTAGAAATAATCCCTAGAGTCATTGTAGATAATTTTGGTGAGTAAAAGATCTTTTTGAGATGGTGTGGTATGTAGACTCAAGTGCAAATTCCAGGACATGGGACTTAAACTTACTTGTTTTGAGGTTGACTGTGGGGGAGTTACTGAAATCATGGTGGTCATAGAGGAGGCAGGAAGGCATATACAGAGTAAGTCGCCTCAGCATTTCTTTAATACTTGATTGAAAAGCCAAGTATTTATTTGGGGATATTTTTAGATCTAGCTGAAAATATGTATTCTATTTCCTGAGTGTGAGCAGTACATTGATATTAAAGTTTACCTTCTTAAGGCTGTGAATTTTAACTCCTCTCTCTGAATGTGGAAAATGATTGCCACATTTATCTGCTAGTATGTAAGTTGGTGCCTGAGGCGCATTTCAATTTGAGAACCCATGTGAATCAACATTCCTATGTTGTTAACATTGTTTGAAGATTCAGTGTGTATGTTTCTTCTAAATTAATAACTGCCTTTTATGATAATAAGGAATTTATTTAAAAATATAGCACTGAAACATTTCTTTGGAATGTAAGTTCAAACTGGAGAGGTGTAGAATGAGTACAGTTTTATTTTAAACTGGTAAATTTGAGGGCACCTGGGTGGCTTAGTGGGTTAAAGCCTTCAGCTCAGGTCATGGTCCCAGGGTCCTGGATGGAGGCCTGCATCGGGTTCTCTGCTCAGCAGGGAGCCCATTTCCTCCTCTCTCTCTGCCTGCCTCTCTGCCTACTTGAGATCTCTCTCTCTCTCTGTCAAATAAATAAAATTAAAATAAATAAATAAATAAACTGGTAAATTTGATTTGGTGTTCAAGTAATGTGTAAATTAGATTATTTTCACCTATTTCCTAACTTTGTTCTGAGTTTAGAGATGTTAATAAGTTTATTGTGAATTGGCATCTTGTGAATATATAAGCTTTTATCACACTAGGTTTATACTGCTTGTGTTCCTTTAACGATCAACCTTGAGACAATGATATTAATTAAGCTGGTACCAACCTAGAAATAATTTGCATGTGGTGCATTAGGAAAAAACTGAGGATTCTGATACAGCAGTAGAAATGCTGGCCTGGAATTCAGTTTACCTGGTTACATCTGCCAGTAACCAGTGACCTTGAATGGGTTATTTTACCTTCTTGGATCTCATTTTCTTGTTCTGCAAGATGCAGATTTTGAAGAGGCTCAAGGACCACTTCAGTACTAGCATTCTAAGACTCTCTGATTCTGAAATTCTTTCTAATGGCTACTACAAAGCAGGAAATAATCAACTTTTATTCCTTGAGTTATTTCCCATAGATTGTTTTCTGCCTATTAAAGCTCAACAAAAGTTTTTGCCTTACTTAGTGGCATAATATCTATGCCAAGATGCAGTGCTTACTTACTGGCTTTCAAAAGAACTAAAAGTATTTTTCCTGATTCTGTGCTCATTGTTAAAGAATAGAGGGGGGAAAAGTATAAAGATAAAAATCATCTCCAAATTTTCTCTGTATTTATATACATATGCACATACATACAAACATATACATATATACATAGACTTGTATAATATCATATCCATTATGTAAGTTTGTGCCCTTTTTTTCTACTTAAGATTAAAAAGGGAATATTTCCCAATTATTACAAACAGTTCAATGGTATCATCTGAAAACATTGTGTGACTGTTATATAAAGCCTCTGTTTATCTCTTCATCCTCAGCTTCAAAAAAAAAGATACTCTTTTCCTCTGTTAGTTTTCAAAGCAGTGTATTGGTATCCTAGCATTCCCCTAAAGGTGAAAGTGACATTTAAAATTTTTTTTTTATTTGAACTCCTTACATCTGCCCCACTTTGCTCTTGCCTTCAACCCTCTGTTGTCTTTCCCCACATACACACACTTCTGTCCCACTCTGAGCCTCTGTCCCACCTTCCCTCGACTACTAGCTGTTCCCTCCCGTGCATTTCGTTTTCCTCTCTACTGGAGAGGACGCTCTTAGCTCATAAACATGCCCTAGCTTGCCGGCCTTTAAAAATAAACAAACTTCTTGATGAAGAGACCCTTCTTGTTTTTGAAAGGATAAACTGTGTTTGTTGTTCCCACTCCCTTCCCTCTATTCTCTTAGTCTCTTGTGATCTCTTCTCTGTCCTCAATTCTTTCAAATACTGGCCATTAAGCTCTCTAGAATCCTTCCAGTTGCCAAATGCTGCAGCCACTCTTGAGGCCTTGTCTTCTGTGGCCTCTCTGCCTCACCTTACATACTATTCAGGTTTTCCTTTGAAAAGTAACTCTATTTAATTTCAGAAATAGTATTTATTTTCAAAAACTTAGAAGCAGATAAATCACTATTAATGGTTTGCTACATTGTTCTTCTTGACATTCTCTTATCCCTTCATTTTCATGAAACCATTTTCTCCTATTGTATCTTTTTTCATTGTCTTCCTGTTCCTCAGTTATTTGGTAAACTTCCTTCCTTCACCTGTGCTTTAAATAGTGGCATTCTCCAATGTTCTGCCCTTGACTTTAATATTCTTTTTTTTAATATTTTATTTATTTATTTGAGAGAGAGTATGAGCGAGGAGAAGGTCAGAGAGAGAAGCAGACTCCCCATGGAGCTGGGAGCTCGATGTGGGACTCGATCCCGGGACTCCAGGATCATGACCTGAGCTGAAAGCAGTCGCTCAACCAACTGAGCCATTTAATATTCTTCTTAACTTTCACCTTCTCTTTGGGTATTTTCATGATGGCTTTTTAAAAAAGACGTTAATTTGTGCACATACCCACACATCCTCACACAGTAAAATGTACATGTGCCTATAGTTTCCAAGCCTATAATTCCAAAGCCTGATGTCACAATAAGTCATTCTTTTCCCATTTCTCTTTCCTAGAATCAACCACTGGGTTATACTTCTAGAGACAGAATGTATGTATGCTAGTACATATGAATTTATATATTTACTTATATAATTGTTTTCAGAGTGTTTCTGTATAAATGGCAGTATACTCCATGCTTATTTGCATCTTTTCCACCTAACACTATATAGGAGGTCATTTTATATCAGTGTATAGAGATCTATTACATTCATTTTAGTGGTAGCATAGTGTTAAAAATTTTTTTGTATTCCTCTTTCCTCCCACTGCCTCTTGTTTTAGAAGAATTCAAACTTACAGAAAGATTTAAAAAACAATGCAATTAGCACCCACCTGTATACCTACTTACACTTTTTTTATTCTTTCTTTCCTGAATCATGTGAAAATAAAATAGTAGGTATCATGACAGTTTATTTGAAAGTTTTTCAGTATGTATGCCTTAAGGACTAGGAATTCTGCATAATCACAATACCTTTATTACACCAAAGGTTTTTAAGATCAATGCAGTATTATCTAATATAAAATTCATATTCAAATTTCTACAGTTGACTAAATATCCTTTATAGTTTTTTCTCTCTCTCTCCATTCTAGGAGCCAATCAAGAATTAAGACTTACATTTGATTGTCCTAGGCCTTCACTTGACAACTGTTTAAATAGATGACTGAAGTAGGATCTCTAGAGCCAACTCTTTCCTGAAGCTGACTTAAATCTATGAAATATAATTATTTGGATGTGACATTGGCCCCTCCCAAATCACATGTCCAAAATGAACTCAGTTTTTTTGTTCTCAAACTACTCTTCCTCCTATATTCCCAACTTAGTGCATGCTATAATTCAAATGTTGCCTTAAAAGAAGGCTGAGGGTGCCTGGGTGGCTCAGTGGGTTAAAGCCTCTGCCTTCGGCTCAGGTCATGATCCCAGGGTTCTGCGATTGAGCCCTGCATCGGGCTCTCTGCTCAGCAGGGAGCCTGCTTCCTCCTCTCTCTCTCTGCTTGCCTCTCTGCTTACTTGTGATCTCTATCTGTCAAATAAATTTTAAAAATCTTTAAAAAAAAAAAGAAGGCTGGAGTCATCCTAGGCTCTTCCCTCTTTGAGACCATATGTGCTATTCCCTTAGCCTGCAATTCTCTCCCTACTTTGTCTACCTTTCTACTAGATCATTCTTCAAGACCCAGATTAAGCTTTACTTCCTTGACTTTTTGTTTCTCCATGCATGTTTAGATATGTCTCCAGTAGTCTCCTTTTATACTCTGTACACACACCTGTCCCATCAGTTACCACTTTAAGTGGGAATTGTTGGCTAATGTATCTGCCTTCTTAATCAGAAAGTAAGCTCCTTGAGTTCATATGGATTTAGTTGTCTTCTGTTCTAGGTCTAGTAATATAAGACCTGGCCTGTAGGTGTTTAATTAATATTTATTGAATGGAAAATACATAGACAATCTTTGGCAAGTAGAAATAGATTTTTTTAAGCTCAGCTCAACCTGGCATGCATTTATTGAATTCCTGCTATATGCAGTTTGATGCAAGTAGTAAGATTGATTTTCTGCCTTGAAGGAAGGTTAGGGGGATGGACAAAATGGGTGAAGGGGGGGTTAAAGGGTACAGACTTCCAGTTATAAACTAAATAAGTTATGGATGGGGATGTAACATCAGCATGGTGACTATAGTCAGTAATATTGCATTGTATATTGAAAGGAGATAAGAGAACTTAAGTTCTCATCACAAGAAAAAGTTTCTAACTTTGTACAGTGACAGATGATAACTAGATTTATTGTGATCATTTTGCAACATACACAAATAAAGAATTGTTATGGTGTGTGCACCTGAAACTGATATAATGTGGTATGTCAGTTATACCTCAATTAAAAAAAAGACAGGTCGGAGTCTACTTGAGGCTAAGACCAGTATACTTAGAAGGTAATCTAATTATTCGATAAATGATGCAGATGGTAGCCTCAAGGAGAGAGGAGTTGGTGAATGATTTTGAGTATTTACTGTGTGCCAGTTACTGTTCTCTGTTTGCAAGTGTTATTTAATTTGTACAACTTTTATATTTTTTTAAAAAGGAAATTGAAGTTAAATAGTCCAATACTATACAGATAGTAAGTAAAGATTTGAACCCAGGTCTGACTAACTCCACAAACATGCCATTAAGTGTTCCAAAGGCAATTAAGAGAGTCATAAAGTGACTCTTTTTCAAGGGAAAAAATAATATCCAATTATAGGGTATAATTATAGGGTAATTAAATCAGTGGTATAGCCCCCCAATGAAAGGTTGTATAATCGCTACAAATCATGTAGTTGAGAAATACTCATTATCTTGAGAAAGTATTTATGATAGAATATAAAGTACTAAAAAGCAGTATATAAAAGTATGACTCCATTTTTTGGGGGCACCTGGATGGCTCAGTGGGTTAAAGCCTCTGCCTTCTACACAGGTCATGATCCCAGGGTCCTAGGATCGAGCCCCACATCGGGCTTTCTGCTCAGCAGGGAGCCTGCTTCCTCCTCTCTCTCTGCCTGCCTCTCTGCCTACTTGTGATCTCTGTCTGTCAAATAAATAAATAAAATCTTTAAAAAAAAATAAAGGACTAAGAAAAAGCAAGCAGGATTTAGTCTTACAATTATTATTAAAGTCAGAAATGTTTCATGACCCGGGCGCCTGGGTGGCTCAGTGGGTTAAAGCCTCTGCCTTTGGCTTGGGTCATGGTCTCAGGGTCCTGGGATCAAACCCTGTACTGGGCTCTCTGCTTGGCAGGGACCCTGCTTCCTCCTCTCTCTGCTTACTTGTGATCTTTCTCTGTCAAATAAATAAATTAAATCTTTAAAAAAAAAAAAAAAGAAATGTTTCATGACCTTCCTTGGCTCTGAGGTGAAACAGGCCTAAGCATCCCAGACAGATTAATGGTTCCTATTTTAAGATCATCTCACTAAGATAAGCAACTCTCCTTCTGCTTTATGGTCAGTTCTGTTGCCCAGTAGCAAGTGGGAAAGGAGTTTTCTCTGTGTATTTTTTCATGAAGACATGGGCATGAGAGACACTCCCATATCTTGTGAAAATTTTCGTTGTTTAAAGGTATTTTTTCTAAAATAAGGGCCAAATGTAAGTAAGGCTCCTGTCTGGGATTTATGTTTCACTTTATAAAAACACTGAAAGAAATTTAATATTTAAGAGGACTCAAAAGAGAATAGAAAAACACTTGGGTTTTCTCTTAGTTTTGCATCAGTTTGAAAAACACTCTGTGTGTGATGTATCTTCTAGGTGGCTGTTTTTCTCACACAGCATGTGTGGCTGTTCTCATTGGGATTTAGCACACTCTAGTGGACAGTAACTTTTCAATTTTTTTTTAATCATGTCAAATTACTTTATTGGACATTTCAGTGATGTGCTTACCTGATAGTAAGGTTTGTCAATATCTATTTGAGTCAAGTAGTAATCCTAGTGAGTGGGATGGACTTATAGGCCACTGGGGTGTTGTATGTTTTATGGGTTTTTTGTTATTGTTGTTTTTGTTTTTTGTTTTCAGTAGAGAAGAGAGGTTTTTTTATCTTATGTGGAAACTTTCCCATTGGCTTTCATCTTTTCTTGGGTTGACTAAGAAAAGAGGTAGAGCTGAAATAAAATAAGAGCAATTATTTGGGGTCTCAGAATTGCAGCTTGAAGAGCACAGATTTGGTAACAACCCAGATTGTGTCCCTTTAGGTTACAAAAAGTCAAGAGCTTAAGACAAAAAGGAATGTTTGTATGTGTCATTTACAACAAATTTTGTTTGATGTTGGCAGCAGAACACCAATCTTGGCTGAATAGAATTGGCTGCTAAGGTTGTCCCTAAGCAAATTCTCTTACTACAGCAATTGCAGTCTTAGGAATATTTGTAGTTTGGCCCAGATAAAGTTCATAGCTTCATCTGGTGAGGATGTACATAAAGGTCCATCTCCTTAATGGCCTCTAGCACCATTTTAAAACTCCTTGACAAAAGTGATTTCATTTCATTTCATCTTGCACACATGGGTAAGGTGAAATTGATGGGTCTAAACATAAAGGAACACTGGTAGTCTTTCTGTACCTCACACTCCTTGGAACTTTCAGGACTCTTGAGAATTTTTACATACCACGTTTTGATGAAGATTTGAACCATTTGTGCTTAAACATTGCTGTATCCTATCCTGATGGATTGTTTTTGGAAATGGGCTTCCACCAGGAAAAAAGTAATTTTTAATTTTGTTTTTGCAGAGTGATGGTGAAGATTTTAATTACATTGTTGCATTTTTCCTTGGAACAGCAGCCTGCCTTTACCAGGTAGGTTCTCTCCAACTTTTGAGAAACACTTTCCTATTATTGTTTGTTTTAGGTATTGTCTTATTTGTACACTTTAAATAAATAAAATGTCTGAGTTCTTTACCTCACTTTAGAGCCTCTGTTAACTTTATGATCTACATCTCCATTTTGAATGGACCTGGATCCCAGTGTACTTAATGTTAACACTCTTCTGTGTTAGGTTTCAGTGGCAGTATGTCATCTGCCTGTGGCGGTAAAGGCTACTTCTAGATTTTTTGGTGATGGATTATTGAGCCTCAGGGCTCTGCTTATACTTGAGCATGAGGATTTTGTACTTTTGGGCAAGTCTGAACAGGAAACAGCCAAAGCGGATTTTAGGATATTTAATTTAATAGTGAGGAATGGGGTGGATTGCCAGAGCAGAGAAATTGGAAGAAAGGAAATTAGTTGGGAGGCGATTCCATTACTTATGGCAGGAGGCGGTGAGAGAGTGAACTCTGATAATGGCAGTAGGGATCAGGGGTGAGGGAATGACACTGAGGAGGAAGACTCCTAGGACCTAGACTTACAGAGCCAGGAGGCTTTGCACCTGGTGATAGGAAAATGGGTACTGGCATTCCTGAGAAGAGAGGAAGCACAGATTTGTAGGAAAGGGAGAGGTGACCATGCCAGTCACTCAAGCTGAGGAATGTCTTTGCTAAAATGTGGTACAGCAGGCAAGACCTTTTGACCTAACTTATAAGTAACACATTTCTCTGGCTTGTATAGGAAGAATGTCAGAAAGATTGAGGACTGCAAACATAGGGCTACCTACAACTCAGAAGTCTCTAGTGAAATACTTTGAATATATACATTTGACTTTATGTAAAGATAGATTAAAGATTTTAGTTTCATGTTTTTTTAAAGCCCCTAGTTTTTCTTAATCATTTGTATTTAGAAATTTTCTATACAGTTTGACAGATTGAACTACAATGAATGACATTTCATGCAGGAAATGTGAAAACTTGTATTTGTTAATGTCACAAATGCTTTAATTTTATGAAATATTCTTGTGTAGATTTTTAAAAAACTTTAATGTCTACAATTCTGTCACACAGAGGATATTATCTCATTTTTAAAAATGAGAAATTTGAGGTAGTTTGGGTACTATCCAGAAATCATATAGCCCAGTAAGTGGTAGAGTCAGGACTTAACTCTGGGTCTTCTGATTTTAAATATTGTATTCATTCCGCTATATTATGCTGTCTGTAAGCAAAATTCCTATATTTGTATAATTTCTATAAGGTTATTCAGTTAAAATTTTATTACATATGCATTATTTCATATGATTCTAAAGCGATGTTAGGTAAATGTTAACTTTAAAATAATTTAACGAGTAATTCTTGCAAAATATACTTTTGGCTGTTTTGCCTTAATGAAATAATTTTATTCATTCATTAATTTATATTTTTAAAAATCACTTCTTATCAAAGAGACTTAATGAAATTTTTTTAATTTTATTTTTTCAGTGTTCCAAGATTCATTGTTTATATTTTTAAATACTACTAATAATAGCAAAATGTATTGAGTTCTTACTGTGTGCCAAGTTCTTTATATTCCTTGTACCCATTAAATCCTACAGAAAGTCCCGTGCTAATCTTGTGTTCACTGTCATTTTTCACTGAGGGCTAGCCAGGTCTTATCGTCATTGCCTCCAACCCCAGTCTGCACGACTCCAGAGCCCTGCTGTTGCCTTTAGAGAGGCTCTCTAAAAGGCACACCTCTGTTACATTACCTGGAACAGCTGAAAATCGTTCTCAGAGGAGACTGTCACCCAGGTGTTCTTTTACTTGAGAGAAGTTAAATGGATTCGTGCTTTAAGAAAGAATAGCAGAAAGCCAGTTTTCTTTTTGACAGGCATGAAACTGCACACTTCCCAAATATGCTGAGCACAGTGATAATAACGCTGTTTTTTTCCACAGTAAAACTTGCATGATTATATTTTACCCTATAACATGCTCCATCTCCAGTTGTGAGGATGTTTTTTAATCCCCTTTAGATCAGACCTCAAAAGCTATGACTACGTAGTTTCTTGGCTTTTTCTCCAGGCTGGGGGTACTTATGGACCCACAGAACTCAGCCAGATAGGAATAATCTTGCTATGGAACATTTGAAAGAGGAAATCAAAAGATGTAGAAACCAGAAACTTTTCTTTTTTCCTCTCAGTGCTTTATTTTGAAAACTCTCAGACTTCCAGAAAAGTTGAAAGACTAGTACACTTAGAGCCACCAAATTATTAACATTCTGCAACACTTTCTATATCCCATTCTCTTTTGTATGTGTATGTGCATAGTGTGTATATTAGTTTTCTATAAAGTAAGTTGCAGATATGTACATGAGTATAAAGTTGTTTTTCCTATTAAACTTTTTATTTGATTTAATTGTAATAGCTGTGAGAGAGATATATATCCTTTACCTGAGTTTCCCCCAGTAGTACCATCTTGTACGACTATGATACATTATCTCAGCGAGGATGTTGATGTCAGTGTGGGCAGATACAGAGCATTCATATCACCACAAACACCCCTTTGGTTACCCTTTTAGAGCCACATCCACTTCTCTCCTGCCCCTTCATCTCTGGCAACCACTAATGTGTTCTCCATTTCTATAATTTCCTCATTTTAAGTAATGTTATATAAAGGGAACCATATATAGTATGAATCTTTAGTGATTGGCGTTATTTTGCTCAGGTATGCCTTAATGAAGGCATTTTTGCTCAGTACAATTTTGCTCAGTACAATTGTACTTTGCTCAGTACAATTCTCTGGAGAATTTTCTGGGTTGTCGCATATATCAATGTTTGTTCCTTTTTGCTGCTGAATGGTATTCCAGGGTATGGATGTACCACAGTTTGTTTAATTATTCACCCACTGAAGGACATCTGGGTTTCCAGTTTGGGGCTATTATAAATAAAACTGCTATAAACATTCTGTATAGGAGTCTGTGAGAACATAAGTCTTCATTTCTCTAAGATAAATGCTTAGGAGTACAATTGCTAGGTCTTATAGTAGTTGCATGCTTAGTTTTATTGAGACTGACACAGTTCTCCAGAGTGGCATTCCATTTTACATTTATATTTTTACATTTTACATCACTCACATCAGCATTGTTATGAGTGATCCTATTTCTCCACATCCTCTCCAGCATTTATTGTTTTTTATTTTAGCCATTCTGACAGATGTGTAGTGATCCCTCATATTGATTTTAATTTGCATTTCTGTACTGGCTAATGATGTTGAACATTGTTTCAGGTACTTTTTTGTTATCGATGTGTCCTCTTGGATGAAATATCTTTTCATGTCTTTGCCTATTTTCTACTTGGATCATTTGGTTTTTACTGTCAGATTTGAGAGTTCTAGCCATCAGTCCTGTGTCAGAAATGTAATTTGCAAGTGTCTTATTCCAGTCAGTAGTTTGTCTTTTCATCCTCTTAACCAGGTCTTTTGCAGAGCAAAAGTTTTTTTTAATTTTGATAAAGTTCATTTTATCAGCTCTTTCTTTTATGGAAAAATATTTATGGTATCAGGTCTAAGAACTTTTTTTTTAATTGAAGTATAGTTGACACATAGTATTAACTAGTTTGAGGTGTACAACATAGTGATTCCACAAATTTATACTCTAGGCTGTGCTCACCACCATGTAGCTACCATCTGTCACCATCCAATATTATAATTCCATTGATTCAAGTCTAATACTCTTTGCCTAATCCTGGACCCTGAAGATTCTTTGTTTTCTTCTAAAAGTTTTGGTTTTATGTTTTACATTTAAGTTCATGATCCATTTTTAATTAAATTTTGTATAAGATTGTATGAAATGTGAGACTTAGATGATTAGATTGGAGGGTTTGTTTTTGTGTTTTTGGTTTTGTGTTGTGTTTTGTTTGCTTGTGGATGAATAGCCAATTGCTCCATTTTTTGAAAAGCCTTTTTTGTCTCTCCTGAATTACTTTTACATCTTGGTCAAATTATCAGTTGGACATATTTGTGAGAGTCTGAGTTTTCTATTCTGTTTTATTGATCTGTGTCAGTCTCTCTGCCAGTACCACGTAGTATTGATTACCGGTGACCGTATAATCTGTATTAAGTTCCATTTTCTTAAGAGTTACACATTTATTCAAATTCTCTTTCTCATGATTATGATAGTTTGTATTTTATAAGGGAGTGATCTATTTCATCTTACCAACTTTACATGTGTAGAGTTGATTGTAGCATCCTCTTACTATCTCTTTGCTGTCTGTATGATCTGTAATGATATTCTCTATTTCATTCTTCATACTGGTCAGACTTACTTGTTAATTTCATCAGTCTTTTCAAAGAACCTGCTCTTTGTTTTGTGTTTTTTTTCGTATATTCAGTTTTATTGATTTCTCCTTATTATTTCCTTTTTCATGCTTGCTTTGGGTTAATTTGGCTCTTCTTTTTCTAGGTTCTTGAGATGGGAGCTTTGATTATTGAGAATTTTCTCTTTTGTAATATATACTTTTAGTGATATACCTTTCTCTCTTTGAGCATTTTATTATGTGTCCCATAGATTTTGATATGATGCATTTTTTCATCTTATTTTTTTTTAAATATTTTATTTATTTATTTCTTAGAGTGAGGGAGACAGATACAGGCAGGCAGAGTGGCAGGCAGAGGCAGAGGGAGAAGCATGTTCCCCACGGAGCAAGGAGCCGGATGTGGGATTCTATCCCAGGACACTGGGATCATGACCTGAGCCAAATGCAGCTACTTAACTGACTGAGCCACCCAGGTGTCCCTTCACCTTACTTTTTATTAAAATTTTTATTTTTTAAGTTTTCATTAAATTTCTGTTAGTTAACATAGTGTAATATTAGTTTCAGGTGTAGAATTTAGTGATTCGTCACTTAAATACAACACCCAGTGCTCATCACAAGTGCCCTCCTTAATACCCATCACCTACTTCACCCATCCCTCTGCCCACCTCCCTTCCAGCAGCCCTCAGTTTGTTCTCTGTGATTAAGAGTGTTTCCTGATTTGCCTCTCTTCCCCCCTCCACATTTCTTCTGTTTTCTTTCTTAAATTCTACATATGAGTGAGATCATATGGTGGTTGTCTTTCTCTAACTGACTTATTTTGCTTAGCATAGTACTTTCTGGCTCCATCCATGTTGTTCTAAATGGTAAGATTTCGTTCTTTTTTGTGGATGATTAATATTCCATTATATATATGTTTATATAATAGTTTACACACACACATACACACACACACGAACACACACCATGTCATCTTTATCCAGTCATCAGTCAGTGGATATTTGGGCTCTTTCCATTGGCTGATATGTTGCATTTTTATTTTCATTTATATCAGTGTATTTAAAAATTTTCATACTCGTGGTTTCCTCTTTGACCTATGGATTATGGATTATTTGGAATTGTGCTTTGCTTCCAAGAGTCTGGAAATTTTCCAGTTTTCTTTCCATTATTGATATCTAGTTTGATTCCATTGTGGTTGGAAAACACTCTGTGATTTCAGTTCTTTTAAATTTGTTGAAATTTATTCTGTGGCTCAGAATATGGGCTGTCTTGGTACGTATTCCATGAGCACTTAAACAGAATGTATATTCTACTGTAGCTGATTTTGTGCTCTATAAATGTCAGTGAGATCACGATGGTTGATGGGTCTCAGTTTTTCTGTATCCTTGTTGATTTTGTCTAGTTCTATCAGTTGAAAGAGTATTGAAGTTTTTAACTCTAATTGTGGTTTGGTATATTTCTTATTTCAGTTTTATCAGTTTTTGCTTTGCATATTTTGCTTTGCACATTTAGCTCTGTTGTTTGGTTCATTCACATTTAGGATTATTGCCCTCTTGGTAGACTGATCCATTTATAATAATATATCATTATATAATATCCTATATAATGATAACCCTCTCTAGCCATTTCTCTTTTTTTGGAAATATTTTTATATTTATCTGATATTAATATAGCCATTTCTGCTTTCTTCTGATTAATGTTTGCATAATATATTCTCCATCTTTTCACTTTCACCTTGCTTATATCATTTGAAGTGAGTTTCTGGTAGATTTAAAAGCTGTTTTTAATCCACTCTGCCAGTCTCTGTCTTTTAATTATTGTGTTTAGGCTATTACATTTACTGTAGAATCGATACATTAGGGCTTAAGTTTGCCATCTTATTTTTTGTTTGCTGGTTTTCATTTTTATGTTTTCTTTTTCCTATCTTTCTGTGGGTTACTCGTACATTTTCTAAAACTCCATTTTGATTTATCTGTAGTGTTTTTGAGTTTATTTCCTAGCATAGTTTTTTGTTTGTTTGTTTGTTTTGGTTTTGTTTTTTTTTTTTTTTTTGAGAGAGAGAGAGAAAATGCACATGCATGCAGGATTGGGAGAAGGGGCAAAGGGAGAGGGAGAAAGAATCCCAAGCAAGGATGTGGGCTTGATCTCATGACCCTGAGATCATGACCTGAGCCAAAAGCAAGAGTGGAACGCTTAACAGACTGAGCCACCCATGTATCCCTCTCCCCTCTTTGTATGGTTTTTAAATGCTCTAAGTATTGGGTTATACACTTTTCAATTTTTTGGTGTCATTTTACTAGTTCAAATGAAACATAGAAATTGTATTTCCTTTTATGTCCCTTTGCCCCCCTCTGTTTATAATAAAATTGTCTTAAATATTTCCTCTACCTATATTTAGAACCACATCAGACAGTATTACAAATGTTTACTTCAGTCATCAATTTAGAAATCTCAAGAGGAGGAGAACTATTATGTTATTTTGCTAACTGTTCTTTTTGTATTCTCAGTGTTCCAGGATTTCTTTTATTGTTTCCTTTCTGCTTAGGTATTTTCCTTTAGCTATTCTTTTAGGGTACTTCTGTAGGTGTCAAATTCTGTTAGTCTTTCACCTGAGAATGTCTTTATTTCTCCTCCCACAAGAGAACTTACTAACTACAAAGAGAAAAATAGTAACTTCACAGTGGAGAAACCTGTCAGACACCACCTTACCAAGAGATCAAAGTTAACACCACCAATTTTAAGATATACTGCGCATCACCTCTGTGGTATTTTAGCCCAAAGTGCATGTCCTCACTTCAGTCTTGAGACCATGTCAGGCAAACCAAAATTAAAGGACGTTCTACAAAATAACTGATTGATACTCTTTAGACTGTCAAGGTCATGAAAAAGAGACTTGAGGAGCTATAACAGATTTGAAGAGATATGCAAGAGGCAATCTGGGATTGGATTCAGGACCAGAAGAAGGGCCTTAATGGGACAACTGGCAAAATTCCAATAAAGTCTGTAGATTAGTCTACAGTATTTTATCAATGTTAATTTTGTGGTTTGATGATTATACTGTGGTTATGCGACAAGATAACATTAGGGGGAGCAGGGTGAATGATGTACAAGAACTGTGATTTTTACAACTCTTCCCTAGGTCTAGAATTATTTCAAGAGGAAAAATTACTTTTTCAACTTTTTTTTACACAGTGAAAACCACTCAAATAAAATAAGTACTTACAGTTCATTTTGCTTGGATAGTAGTCTTCTTTTTAAGTGAGCAAAGTCCTAATTTGTATAAGAAATAAAAAGATTTGGGGCGGCTGGGTGGCTCAGTGGGTTAAAGCCTCTGCCTTTGGCTCCAGTCATGATCCCAGGGTCCTGGGATTGATCCCCATGTCGGGCTCTTTGCTGGATGGGGAGCCTGCCTCCCTTCCTCTCTTTCTGCCTACTTGTGATCTCTGTCTGTCAAATAAATAAATAAAATCTTTAAAAAAATTTTTTTTAAAGAAATAAAAAGATTTAATAGAACATTTCCACATTCTTTCTACATTGTTGTAAACACCTTAAAGTCCTTCCTCTCCTGATGCCTGGATAGAATTTCACAATTTCTGCGTCTTTCTTAAGACTTTGTAATCACATATAATTCCTATATTTAACAGATTGTGAATTTAGGCATTGTCTAGAAAACAATTCATTCAACAAATTTTTATTGAGTACTTACTTACTATGTGCCAGGCACTATTCTGGGCACTGGATAAAGTGCCCACTGGATAACAAATCAAAAATCTCTTCTCTCATGAAGCTTAGATCCTATTGGAAGAATATATATGACAGACAAAACAAGCACATTTGTAAAGTGTGTTTATCTTGTGGAGAAAAATAAAGCAGGAAAAGGTGACTGCCACAATTTGGGGCTTATGAGGGGTAATTTCTTTATTCTGTTTTCTAAAATAGCAGTTATTACATTCTCTGTCCCCCTGTTCCATCTTTTAAGACATAACTATTTGGTATTTTATATACATAATATGATCTTTTGTATATATAATCTTTCTCCCTCCATTAGAATTTAAGTTCTATGTGAGCAAGGGCTTTATTTCATAACTTGAAACTAAAGAACAATGCTTAACTTGTAGCTGGCCCTCAATAAACATCTGTTGAATGAATTCTACCTCAAATGTTCACTCAGATGCTCTACCTTACTAGTTCCTGGCGCTTAATGGGAGAGCAGTAAATATTTGTGGATTTCGTTAATATGCAGATTCAGGTTGTGTAAGAGTCCATTTTGCTGTGGTTTGTTTGAGGTATTTTGTACTTTTCTGGGCTAAGAATGAGAGATGGAATCCCCTCAGGCCCTGAGTGTTTCATAGTTGCCTGACACCTTGGAGGAATATGTGATGTGCTCAGCCTCTTTGCAAGGGAGTCATCAAGTTGCAACTCTGTTTTAAAATATGATATAAAATGTATCTTTTGACAGTGACAAGCATAAAAGGAAAAATCTGTTTTCCTTTCAAGCTGCAGCGCTTTCGTAGCTGAATGTCTTAAAGAGGTTACGTTATCTTATCTGTAGGTGAAAAATCCTCTTATTCCACTCTTACATTTTACTCTGTGGCCTGTTAAAATTTTATAATAGAAGCATCTATTTCTTTTCTTGTAACCCTAATCATCTTTCATTTTATATTTTGAACAGTGTTATTTACTTGTCTACTACACCGGCTGGCGGAATGTCAAATCTTTTTTGACTTTTGGTTTAATCTGTCTGTGCAACATGTATCTCTATGAACTGCGCAACCTGTGGCAGCTTTTCTTTCACGTGACTGTGGGAGCGTTTGTTACACTGCAGATCTGGCTAAGGCAAGCCCAGAGCAAGGCTCCTGATTACGATGTCTGACCCCATCTTTCAGATATACTGCCCTGGCCTCCGGGGGAAAAGGAGGGAGCGTATCTTAACTGCCACTGTGATGAAGAAACTGTTCACCACACTCGAGGAGCTCTGCTTTCTTTCTCGCCAGCTATCCTTTTTGTTTTAAGTCCGCATGGCATGCCTGAGAGCATGCAGCACCCGCTAGGCAAACTCCTCATGTTAGTCGTGGGATTATTATTCAGAGGAGGAGGCGGCTTCTCTCTCCAGGGCCACGATCGTGGAAGAACAGTCAGAAGCCATTTGGAGACTTGGCCAGCGGTCTTTACTCCTTCTGAAGAGTTCAATCAAAAAATGTGTGTGGTACATGCTCTGAGGACCAAGCGGGAACTCTACAGTCTGGGTTCGCCTTTGTGAGGCATGAGTATAGCCCAAATAAAAACATGCCGTGGAGTTTGTGTTTAAAACAACTTGCTAAATATCACATTATTTGCACACTTACAGTACCCTGAGTTTATGAAGTCCAGGATGGTGTGGAATTGGTTCTTTTTCCTTTTATATTTTTTGCTTGAATCCTAACTCTGGAAATCACTTGATATAGGAAAAGGCTTCTTATGAGCTTATCTCTAGAACATCACAAGTATTGAGAACATAGTAACATATGTTTCCTTCCTAGACCATGTCTGTAGTTTCTTTTGAAATCACTTCTTAAACATGGAATTTGTTAGATTATAGCTATCATTCCCCAGACTTCAATCACTTGAGTATTAACATATACTATTATTTTTAGTATTTATCTTTTAAATCTTAAAATAGTTTAAAGACAAACTAATCTCTACTCCAAGAGAAAAACCAGCATCAATTTACCATGAGTTAACTACAAAATAAAACAAAAACTGTTATTAAATTCTAACTAAATACTAATACCACCCCCCACCACCACCACCAAGGCTCTGAATCTCTGAAGCCTGCTCTTTGTTGCAGTGAGAGAGATCTTACCCAGTATGAAAATGGGGCTCTCTCTGTGGAATTATCAGAAGGGTAAAACTGTAAAGGGAATGACATTTTCACTGTGATTCTGCATTATTCACTTCTGTGTTGTATACCGCCTAAAATCCCCTTGTGTGCTGCCAGTGTTGTGGGTCGTGCTCTCTGGAAACAGTGACCTGTGCTAAGAATCAGAAGGTGACTTCTCCCAGCAGCTCTTTCTATTTTGTGGCTTCAAAGAGTTCAGCACCTAGTATGTTAGAGAATTTGTTTGCTTTTTGATAATAATAAACGTTCAAGCAGTTATGAATTAATAATATAGGAAGCACAGTTTGATTCCACTAGCAAAATCTGCCAACTCTCTGGTTTTAGAAGGTACCTTCATTAATGATTTTCTTTTGTTTTTTAAAGAAAAGATTATAAAAGTATATATATAAGGTACTAAAATTTGATATCCAGAAAATAATGGACCCATTACGTATAATTCATGTTACTGGGTGTATTTATTAAGCAGAATAGTCCAGAGGGGTAAAGTTGTTGAACTACCATGTTTGCCTGAACCCATATTATGTAGGTATATCTGCGACTGTAAAACCTTGCTTAGCTAGAAGTCTTTGTTGCACTCCCCTTTTAGGAGAATGAGGCAAAAGGAAGACAATAAGTTTGTAATATCAGGGATTTATTTAAAACGGGAAATTCCATTTCAGTTTTCTGCCTCTAGCAAAACTGCACAGAAATTATGTATATTCTAGAGCTACGCCAAGATATACAACATGATATTAAATCAGCAAAATCAAGTTGATGTATGTTTGTTATTTTGTACTTTTTTACTGAGCCAGGAAAGGGAAGTAGTTCAGTTTAGAAAGCTTTTTCTGAACTAATGGTTGAAACAAGAAGAGTTCTCTTGTAAATAGCCAGCTAACCAAGAAGATGGAGCATTCTGCGATTTTACTATATATATTGCCACTTTATGGCTCGCTTACCAGTTTGGTTCAGTTTGGTTCTTCTTATTGAATTATTGAATTATAGTGTTTGGTGTTTGGAGCATTCAGCAGAGACATTTTAAAATTCACCAGCTGTCTTTAAAGGCTTAATTTGTTTTTTGTTTTTGTTTTGTTTTGTTTTCACTGCTCTTTTGGATAATGGGATGTTTACATCTTAATGTAAAAAAATGAAAATAGGCATAAATAATGTTTATGTATAGAAATGCTTTCTTTCATTATTTGGTGTCTGCATTGCTGAGTGTTTATATAACTTCTCTGTCTCTGTGATGTTGCCAAAGAAACTATTATGAATTTGGAATGAAAAATTTTTGCCATGAATGTAAAGTTCTTAAGCTCATTAGACTTCTAATGTGTATGATAGTAATATCTTCCGATTGTACTGTACTTTAAAGAACAAGTTTCTGTTTACCTAATTATAATGAGTTTTGTAGTGTAGGAGAATTACTTGCCTTCTTGTTAAGAAGGAGGAAACTAAGGTAATCAAATGTTAATGACTTATCTAGGGTCACAGAGCTAAGCACATACAACTTCTAATCCCTTAGCCTTGGGGCGCTTCCCCACCAGAGTGGGGACTGATGATGATAAATAACTAAGGTGGTACTCGGGAAATAGGTCTGCTCTTGGTGAAATCAGGGAATTGGGGACTTAATGAGCTCAGGCGTGGTGTGGTAAATTCTTATCCTAAGCTAAAATTGGCTTGAAATTAGGGTAATTCTGAAATACTGCTTTTTTATTAAAGTATGCCGTGAAGGCATAGATGCTCTCTTTTATATCCTAAAAATAATTCCTTTTTTTTTTTTTTTGCTTGGGGTTTTGGGGTTTTTTTTGTTTGTTGGTTGGTTTTTTGTTTGTTTGTTTGTTTGGGTTTTTTTTTGGTCTGTTTTTGTAATGTATTTATACCTGGCCTCCTTCCCAAAAGAACTTGAAGCATGATACCAAATAAGACTTACACAGCAATGGCAATAAAATATGAACAGAAAGGGAGAAAAACAAGATCAGTGAAAATGAAGGAAGAGGGAACATGATGCTGTTATCAGGTATAAAACGTGACTCTTGAACTTCCTGGAGGTCATGGCTTAGAAGAAGGGAAACATGTTTTGCACTACTCTAGCTCTGTCTGTAAGTCATAGTACGCCACTTCCTCAGAAGCCAGGGACTTCTTCCTGAGGGATTCTGATAAAAAATGTTGGCACTTAGGGCTCCTGTGAAATCCTAAAATGAACAGAACCCTCAACTGTTTTAGATATTTGCATATTGTGATTGTGCCTTAAATCCTCAGCTTGTAACAGCTTTCAGAATGCATTTAAGAATGTTTGGTGTGGTTAATAGAGGATTTTGTTCCCATTAGGAAAAATTCTTATCCTAAGCTAAAATTGGCTTGAAAATCCCTTTGAGACAAATGGAGACATGGAGAATCTTTACCTAATTTTGTAATTTTATGATTTATATCAAGTGAATGTGCTGTCCCTGTATTAGCACATTTATTTTGTATTAAATGTGGTCTTTTTCACAGTGGAATCTAGTCTGGAGAAATGTCTGGCTCCATTCCTGTTAAGCCACATCTTTTTTGTTCAGTTTAAAAGAGCTATCTGGAGTATGTAGTAAAAGGATGAATAAATTCCAGTTGACCTCAAACATCAAGTGCAGGGGTTAGGGGCACCAACCCCTTCTTGTGCAGTCAAAAATCCATGTATAACTACTTAACTAGTAATACCTACAGCTTACTGGAAGCCTTACTGATAACATAGTGAATTAACACATTTTGTCTGAAGATAAGAGAACATTTTAAGAAAATCTTTTTTTTTTTTTCATTTTAAAAAATCTTAAGAGAAAATGCATTTATAGTACTTTAATTGTAGAAAGGTCCCATGTAAGTGGCCATGCACAGCTCAGACCTGTGTTGTTCAAGGATCGGCTGTACTTCGAAAGCAGCCAGCACTCGGATCGAATTGAACACTCAGCCTTACCACCAATTATAGGTGACTCCTCAGGGCTGTTGTCTTTTTCTACGGGCAAGCCTTCTTTGTGTTTTTCTGCTTTATCATCTCTAAGGAAATGCTGCAATAAAATCAAACCTGATTTTCAGTTCTAGTTGGCTTTAGTAATATGCTCCCTAAAATTTTAGTTAATGAAAGAAGTCCCTCCAGCTCCAAGCGTGATGGATGAGTGTGTGTAAAGGCTGTGTTGCCTGAGAAGGTAACTCAAGTCGTTCTGTTGATTAGGGCTGGAGGTGTCCGATCATCTTCATTAGTGCTCTGGGACTGCTGCTGAACGCTGACGTTATTGTAGCTTCCTGTGGGAACAGTGAGCTTTTCAAAGAGAAACCGTGCCTGTGGCTGCCACTATCGAAACTTCTTCCCCGAGTGGCCAAGCTTTCTAGATTACTTTATTTCACAGGTGGAGTCACAGTGTGGAGGCACTGTGTGATTGCAAGTCATGTGGCCAGTAACAACCTTGCTCATGAACAGTGATTGCCATTGACACATGTGTATGTGTTTTCTTCTGCGTTGGCAGTACCAGTGTATAATGAATACACAGTGTATAATGAATAGCACAGTTGGAGACCGTAGGAAATTCGAGAAGAAAACAGACTTAGTTCTCAAGGAGTTCCTGAAATCAATAGCCTAGTCTTACAAATTGTTCCTGCTACATCCTTGATAACAAACAGTATTTTCTGCCCCACCTCACCCACAGTTCCATTGGCCCTTTTCTCCTGTATTCCACAGCACAGCAGTGGGATACAGGGGTTAAGGGGCTTGACCTAAGTCAAAAAATCTAGCTCATGTGGTGGCACCAAGATTTTAATCCAGATCAGACTTACCCAGAGCTCATGTTCTTAACCATCATGTAATACTAAGTTAGACAACATGTTGAAGTGTATAAGGAATATATATTGGAATGTATATATAAGTAGTCTACATTACTTTTTAAATAAGAAATTGGTCAGTGCTAACTCCTGCACTGTGGATATTCTAGACTGAGGAAGATGATTTCCTAAAATTCCTGTGCCTATAATGGTACATCAAGACATGTGGCTGCAGGAGATATGGTGAAATGTAAGTGAGCCTTAGATTTTAGGGCAAGAAGCAATACAGTCTGCTGTTTGTAGTGAGACTAACTCATGAATTAATGATTCTTGATGTAGAATGTTAAAGTTTCACTAGTGATTCATTTATTACAAACATTTGCTTTCTCTTATTTTTTTTAAAGATCCATTTATTTTATGAATCATTTATTTAGTGCATGAGCTGGGGTGGGGAGAAAGGCAAGAGAGAATCCCAAGCAGACTCCCCACTGAGTGCAGAGCCCAACATGGGGCTCAGTCCCATGACTCCAAGACCATGACCCCAGCCAAAACCAAGAGTCAGACACTTAACTGACTGAGCTACCCAGGCACCTCTCAAACATTTACTTTTTCTAATTGAAGGACAGAATCAATTGCTTCTTTGATATAAAGTAGTATTATGGAAAGTCTGCAGTAAGTGGTCCCAGATGTATTTGAAAACACTAAATGAAAAATAGAACTATTTGCAATTTTGAATAGTGATTATGAATTTGGAGTCAGACTCCCTGGCTCTCACTTGTTCTGGCATGGTGACCTCAGCAAGCCATGTAACGTCTCTGCCTCCATTTCCTCACCTGTAAAGTCAGGATAATAATAGTACCCAGGGCAAAGTGTTTTCAAGAGCATTTAATGAGTCAACAAACACAGAGTACTTAGAGCCTGGCACAGTGAGTGCTAGGACAGCATGGGCCACAGCATTATGGTCTTAGTGTTACTATTCCTTTCAAGGTAATAAGTCTCTTGCATTGTAAATGCCTCTAAATATAAGTCATTGTACAAAGTTTTCCAGAGATCACCCGCTAAGTGAGGATCCTATTGAAATCTGCCCTGGCAAGCTCTTGGGTGCAGACTTCTGGGCAGGGTCGTGAGGGTGCATTCAAAGAGAGGAGAAGGGTTTGTAGAGACTTGTGCTTGTTTCTGTACAGGTTCTGTGAGCGTAACAAAATCCATCTGAGGTCAGTGAGCAAGATTATGTCGTCTGGTGTCACCCAGTCCAGCAGTGGCAGACTGTGCTCTCCAGGACCCCACATTCTCCCAGGTGCTGGCGTGCTGTCAAAAGGGGAAGGTGCCTCTGGGATCCTCACTTGTTCATTGTGGCCCTAGCACTGTGGCACCATCATTGTTTGATCTGATCTAGTGGGTACTCTTGAATGGTGGCTGCCCTAGTGTCCACCATGTAAGGGCCTTCCTGAATGTGCATGTGTGTGTGGTCTCTGATAAGGAAGCAAAGGGTGACAGAATGAAGCCAGCAGCCTCCAACCCACAATACAGAAATAACATATAGATGCTGGGGATGTGAAGCTCAAGGCACTCTTAAAAAGTGAAAATGTGACATGGATTTTAAAAGATTAGTCTGATGCAGAATGCAACTCCCCCCCCCACCCCCCAAAAAATCCCACATGAGCCAAGAAGTGCCACTCCAGCTAACTGACAAAGTCAAAGCACAGAAGCAAATTTTGCAAACTTGGAAAATAGAGATGCTGACAAACCAGAGATTTCAGGGAGGTCTAAATTAGAAATTGGCTGAGGGGGAGAAAAAGTGATGAGGTCCCTCATGGACTCCAGTGAGAACTCTTTAATTCCCCAGCCTAACAGACCAGCAATAGGGAGCGGGCCTTGAGGATGCGGATGCAGTCAGCCAATGATGGGGTGGCTCCATTCCGTTCACTAGAAACTGACGGGTGGGTGAGGTTTAGGGCTGGCAAGCCAGTTGGAACAGGGTACCTACTTTACCCTCAGCCCTAGACAATCCTCTTCCTTCTCCTTACTGTCTTTCCCCTTCATCCCATCTGCTGGACTTTCTGCTGGGTCTGTGAACTGAGACTGGTCACCTAACCCTCTGCACTGCATGGAGCAGAGCCCTTGGTAGGAAAGGACTCCGGCCACTCCGCCGAGGTGCTCGGCTACTGTTGCTGCTGCTGCTGCTGCTGGCGTATCCGGAGGAGGTCCAAGCAAAGGCTTTGGCAACTTTGGTTTGAAGGTGATCTTCCCACAGACCCCCCTTGGTGTGATGCTTTTCATCTCATTTGTCTGTCTTCGGCTTTAAAATCTTAAAATCCTGATTTGATTGTGTCTATGTCCGTGTCATACTTGGGGTCTGGCGCTTGAAGATTGGACAGGGTCACACAAATATTTAGAATCTGAGAATGCCAGAGGAGAAAGGAGCCTTGGAGGTCAGCCATTCCAATGGCCTGACTTGGCTTTGTTTTTGTGTCTATCGTGAGAAGCAGTGACCCTTACAGGTGGGAAGGAAAGAGGCAAGACGAGGACAGCAAATACCATATTTCTTGTTCCAAGACGGGGGGGGGGGGGCACCCACTGAAGGGCTTTTTTGAAAATCGGAAAGGCAAAGGAAAGCTATAGTATTACAGTAAAAGGGCCTCAGCTCATCTGTTGTCAACCTTGAGAAGTGGCAGGCCCTCTGTCCCTGTAAGGTCATCAGTGCCCAGCCAGATGGGCACAGTGGACAGAAGTGGCTGTGGGCTAGAGCGATAGTTTTCGCCCTGGAAGATCAGAGCAGCCCAGGAGATGCGCCAGTCCTCTCTCCCACCGTCTCCTGGGCCTGGGGGCAAGCACAAGTGAGAACATGTATGGGAAAGCTCTTTATACACTTTGGATGAAGTTCATCCAAAGGCAGGGTATGAGGGGCATGGTATTCCCTGGTCTGTTGTGCCCTCCCCAACCCCATCCCCACAGGTAACACCGGCCCTTCCAACTCTCCTCCTGATCCCTGTGCTAAGTGGTGCCTTTTCATGGCCAACATGGCACAAACTGTCCCTTCTCTCGGGAGACAACGTGTACAGCATTCATTGTCTTCAGTGAGCGATTATTTGGGTTTAGGCAAGCTCAGAAGCTGTGGGTTTTCAGTGTGTGTCCCTGCACTTGTGTTCAGGCGGCAGCAAGAATGTGCTCAGCACTACTTCTGAGTATTGGCCATGCCGTGCCCAAAAATGCTTTCCTGGCCTGTAATGATATGGGCTCAGCATCTTTTCCAAGCTCTAGAGGCTCACTTTCTGCTAATCAGCAACTCGTGGCGAGGTTGCAACATTATGGAAAATAATTTTTATTATGTAAAAACCACAGCTCTGGGCATCATTTGACTACATGCCACTCGGGATGCTTACTTTTGGAAAAGTTCTGTGAATGCATTTGTATTTTTGAAAGTGTTAAATTAACATGACTACCCGGTGAGTACGTAGCTCCAGCTTTCTTGGTGCACCAAGCTTCACCATGTCTTCCCACAAACGTTGCTCACCCCGCTCTACAATCAAATCATCACCATGTTGGCTGAGGTCCAGTCTTGGTTTTAACGGCCTTTGCGGTCAGTGGATGTTAAAGCGTATCACTGATACATGTATCAGTGGTGTCTTTGCTAGTAAGTTTTGCTAATTAACATTGCAGGTATGGATATACTTTTGCCAAAAAGTGAAATCTATAAGGGAGAAACAAATGTGTTCTCTGGAACGAGCTCAGTGGAGATGGAAGCGGAAGGGCTCTTGGGAGTTCTGAGTTGCTTTCCCTGGCTGCCCTGATGTGCGCTGGGTGTGCCTGCGGTTTGCTGGGCCTGCCTGACTGCACTCATCCCAGCAGGATGGGGGTTCTTCAGGAGCTGGCCTGCTAACTTAGTCTAATCAGCCCCCACAGGTTGGCCTTTTCATTTGGTTTCCTTTTCTAATTGGTGGACCCTCGCCTGAAAAGCTCTCCGAGTCGAACATGAGTTCTATACAGTTGCATCCCACACCATGGACAGTGGAATCCTTGCCAATGCTGTCCTGATTCCTCGGAGCAGGGGGCCTGCCTATGAGCAGGACAGCCACATCTGTGCCGTGGGTGGCCATTGTTGCAGTGAGCCCAGTGAGGTCTTTTTCACTGGCTCCTTCATTTTTGCTTGACCAAGTCCCCGCCCTTATTTCCTGAACCCAAATAGAACCCTGCATTTGATGGGTGTGGCAGGCAGCCACTGCCTTTCTACCACCTTCCCTTTCCTCTTGAGGGAAGAGTCGTGCTGGGCATGCTTGAAGTTACCTGCATGAGCTTAACAGACAGGCCTGCTTTGAATCTCATCTTAATTGCCAGTTGTGTGAGTTTAGGCAAATAATTCAACTTCTGTCTGTCAGTGACGTGAGGTGGCCAGGAGGAACAAATGGAGTTTGTATGGTGCTTGTCCCCGTGCTCGGCACACACATGGTCCAGTAAATGGTAGCCATGGCTACTAGCTGTCCAGGCCAAGTCAGTATGCCTCCGGCCAGCATCTCCTCCTCTCCCTGCTACTTGGGTCCTTTCTGTGATCAGTGTTCTTGTATTTGCAACTTTCTTTCCCTTAGCATAGAAACAAGGTTGGCTCACGGGTTTTAAAACATCCTCTGCTCAACCCTGCATCTTTTCTGGTACCCATCCTTGGTCCCTTGTCCCCTTCACTCCTAGTGTCTTTCCTCATTCCTCAGCCTCCAGCACCCTGGGATCTGCTCTGCAGTCCAGTGAACTACCGCTTGCCAAGAACACAAATGTTCTCTCCCCTGATTGCCATGAGGACTGTGGCCCTTAGCCAACATTCTCTCTGTAGCAGCAAACCATTCCCCACTCAGGGTAGGTCTTTGCCCTCTGGGGCTCCCTCCCCAGTGCCCCATCAAGGGCTGAGTGCACTGTTCTTCAGACTGGAACCAGGCCCATGGCCCAAGCCACAAATCAGACCAGCACACATTACCAGTGAAAGTGTTTAATAGTTAAATTATTTAAATAGACTTTTAAATTTCCATGGGAAATCATAATCGTATCTGTTTTTGCAAGAGCAGGAATAAAAAGAGTGCACACCCTTGGAGGGAATGAAGAGCTAGCACTGCACGGTGTCACAGTCACTGCTGAGATAGGAGGGGTGGGCCCCCAAGAGGCCAAGGAGACCATAACCAACGGCGGGGGGGCAGAGGGGAACCACCAGAGGAGCTCAGCACACACACGTCACTAAGGTTGGAAGCAAAATTAATACCTGGCACCACTGGCGGGCACTATGGAGGGGAAGGGGACTTGAGACCACCACCGTGGAGAAAGCCAGCCCACCCAACAGATGCGGGGGGTTGGGGGGTGGCAATGCAGAACTCAAGGATGGAGCGGCAAAAGCATCGACAAACTTGGGCTGGCAGTTTCGGGTCTGTAAGCTTTGCTTCTCAGAGCAGAGTTCACACTGGGGCGAGGGATGGTATGCGGAAAGGGGAGGCCAGTGCTAGGGCCCAGCGAGATGTGGTGCGGCTGGGGGTCAAAGTCATGTTTCACAGCTAGCATATAGCTGCACCCCACCTCCTGCAAGCTCGTGTTGGAGGGGAGAAGAATTCTGCCCTGAGAAGCAACAAAAAGATCTGGGCACAGAACCCAAGGGTTCTGTTTGAATAGATCTCTATGATAATAGATCATTTTTCACTTTCATGCCCATATCCATTTTATACCCTGGTAGGGTATAAAAAAATTTTTTTTCTATATATTTAACTGCCCCCCCCCCCAAAAAAAAAAAACATAAACCAGACAAAAAATTTCTGCTAACTTTGCCCCTTGGACGCTGAAGCTGGGCTCTCCCCTTTTCTCTGTCTGGTCTGCAGATGGAGAGCAAAGCCACCACCCTACCTACACCCGAGGGCTGCATGTAAGTTACCCCCGAGTCTGCGGCGTTCTTTCTGGGAGAGCCCCCTGCACAATAGCCAACTGAGAAGGTCAGGCAGGTAAGGCTTCCTACAGCCCGCACACCAGCTGAGCGCCCGTGGCTGTCCCTGAGCTCTCAAAGCTGCCTCTCCCCAGGCAGCAAATGGCTGACAGCTCAGGGAACGGAGAGGAGACAAGACAGTGGTGTGCAGCGGCTTGGGGCTGTTTCCCTTCGTTCCAGCTGGGCCTGAGATGGGAAAACAGCTTTTTGTCTTGTTACCATTTGCATTTAACTTAAGGGAAGTGCTGTGTTGAATGTGATGTTTGCATGCATCTTCCCACTTCATCTGCGCGCAGGGCACCCCAAAAGCACACACGTTCCCTGTTCTGGGTGGACCTGGAAAACCCCCACAACTGCTGCATCTGCAGTGAGGGCAGCAGGCATCCTGTACGTGACCAGGTCAACAGCACAAACACACACACCTACACCAGTACACACACGGACGTACGTATGGTACAAATGCTGTGCACAGCTGTTATCTAGTATCATTTACAAAATATAGAATTTGGTATATTTGTTAGATCTCCAAGGATTTCAAGAATACAAAATCAAAAATACAAAAAAGACAAGTTGGGATCCCCACCCTCCCACCCCAGTGGCATCTTTGTTTGCTTGTGGGTCTTATACGCATACAACTAGCGTAGTCTAAAGAAGGGCACAGAAAGTTGTTTTATTTAATAAATATTCTTTTTCTCAGAACCACCCCTCCTTGCCTCAAGTCCTCTCACCTCCCCCGCACAATTCGCTCTGTTCCCCTTGAAGAGGCCTTGGCTACGTGTGTAGGTGTGGGAGGAGGACTGCGGAGAAGGCCGCAGTCCAGCCACAGCCCACGCTCCTGCCAGAAAACCCCTCCATGGGGCAGGGGCCGTGGCCTCTGTCGGAAGTTGAAAGGCTCACACAGAAAACCGGACCCCTGGGGCCCCTAGGTTCCTGGGGCCAGAGTCGCACCGCCGACCCACTCGGCCGAGGCCTCCCCCTCAGCCCTGTTGTCACACGCCGGGCTGCCCCACACCGTAAGAGCTCCAGCAGCTCCGCTCCACCCGTGCAGCAGCGGCACCCGTTAGAAAACTCGAGATTCAGATCACGCCTAGTGGAGTCTTCTACGGAGGAAACATCTTTGGTCAGCTTGGTGCTCGCAGGACGCTGGCACCGTGGGGCCTGGGACGGAGGCTGCTGCCTACCCACAAAGGCAGAAGCTGCTTCTGGAGTCAAAGTGGAAAATATCACCGGCGCGGCCACGTGGGCTAGAGCGCAGGCTTCCACCTGCCCACCGGTGCACAAAGAAGCCATTTCTGTTTCTCTGGAGGCCAGGCTGCCTGGCATCACCAGGTGGCAGCTGCTAACTGAGCGGGGGCCCCCCGTTGAGGAAGTAGGTCATCATCTCGCCTTTGCCCTTGACCTTGACCACACCCCTGCACTCCAGCTGGTAAGTGTTGGCAGCCAGTACCTGGTACATGTCCGTGGTGACCTGAGGAGGCAATGGAGGAGACAGGATAGGCTGTGGTTAAGCTAAGCTGTGAGTCTGTTGTCTGGTGGCTCTGCCTTACTGTCCCCAACACAGAGGGCGGGCAGCACCTCCCAGGCAGGGGCTCCTGAGGACTGACAGCTGCTCATCCTTGGAACTGCCTGTTAGAAACCAGAACAGCAGCACCTACTCCGTTCCAGGCAGTGTGGCCAAGAGCTCACCTGTGCTCTTTCAGTGCTTCTCAGAGCGTGGCCTGTGGTCCCTGAACTGCCTGTCACTGTCCACAGTGAGAAGTGCAGAAGGTGAGCAGAAGTGGGCATGTCCACAGCGTTCTGACCCTGCCGCCTCGAGAGCGAGCTTAAGACCAGTGTGCTCACTCACGTCTCACTCCACCACAGGCAGGTGGAAAGCCACTGCTTATCTCATTTAATCTAAGGAAAACACTTTTTTTTTTTTTTAAAGATTTTATTTATTTGACAGAGACCACAAGTAGGCAGAGAGGCAGGCAGGGAGAGAGAGAGGAGGAAGCAGAGAGCCTGATGTAGGACTTGATCCCAGAACCCTGAGATCATGACCTGAGCCGAAGGCAAAGGCTTAACCCACCGAGCCACCCAGGCGCCATAAGGAAAGCACTTTTATCTCAGGCTCAGACAACCTAAGTTCCTTCCCTGAGGTTCCACCGCTAGCAAATGCAGAGCCTGGATTCAGCTGTATGTCCTACTGCCCATCTGCTTTAGCTTTTGGAACAGAGAGGGGAACTCCCCAGTGGCTTCAGTCATCACTGCACTATTGCTGGGCGAAGGAGAAAGGCTGACTGGAGCAGCAATGCAAACTTGTGTCTTGCAAGGTGACCTGACAGCTATGTGAACACACCCTACGACACCCCTGCTGAGGATCCTGGCCCCGCCTGGCTATCACGCCTGGCTGGGCTGCTGGAAGGAGACCTGCTGTGTGATCACATGTATTCCAAGAATGGAAATGCCCTATGCAAAGGTGAGGTGCCAGGCCACTGTGTCATTGCAGAGTCCTTCACTCATCTATGGGTGGGGTCAAAATTTCTATACACGTGTGCCTCTCTCTCCATCTTCCATCTTGTTGTCCTTTCTCCTCTTGGCACAGGGTTGGAGGGGAGAGAGAGCCATTTGGCCCAGTCCCTCCATCACCCCAATCCCTACACACCAGCCAGGCCCTAAACACCAGCCAGGCCTGGTTGATCTGGCCAGAGCTTTGCTGTCTGAACAAAGGGCTGACCCTTTGTTCAGAGGTCCTACAGGAGAGAGAATTTAAGGGACACTTAAGCAGTGTCAGTGTGAGCAAAGGGCCTTGAAGAGAGCACAGGTCAAATGGGAAAAAGACCAGGGAAGCTAAGTAACCTGCCCACAGGCTTACGGGGCACTGGGGTTGGAGGGTACAGGAAGAGAGCCTGGTCTAGGGCCTCACTGTTGTCGGACTGAAGCAGAGGGAATCAAGGAAGGCCTGAGAAAAACAACAGCAGCTGAAGAGAGGCAGACCTGGGCATGACAAGCACCAGCTTGCAAAAGAGAGAAAGGAGCGCAAGTCTCTGTGTCTCTGGCCAGCCCCCTTAGCTGTTGGGAGCATCATCCCAGGGGGACGAGTGGCCTTGCCTCGTTCTACTGAACCAGGCCTTGAGTGCTGGCAGCTCCATTCGGCAAGACCTTGCTCCCTGCAGTCATCTCTGTGTCCCCTTGTATGCGTGGATTGTGACAGTAGCACTCCTGGCTTGATATGGGCCGTGGCTCCCGCCTATACCCCCCAATTCCTCCTGTGGCCAGTAGAGGGCTTTGCACAGGCGTGAAGATCTGTCCAAGGTCCTGAGGGCTTGAAACACAATTGTGTTTTTCAAGCTCCCAAGACACAGCCCTAACTACCTTCAAGTTTGGCTGCAGAAATTCTGAGTAGGAACTGTGGGCAGCCTGCCCAAAGCCCACGCAGCATCAGACAGAGGCCCCCCACGTGGGTGAGGTGGGTGGCGGATGTTCCAGCACTCACCTGGATGCGGTCAGGCACACCGGTGCTGTCCATGCGGCTGGCCACGTTCACCGTATTGCCCCAGATGTCGTACTGAGGCTTGCGAGCCCCGATCACCCCAGCCACCACAGGGCCGATGTTGAGCCCTGCAGGGGACCGAAGTCAGCATGTTCATCAGGACTCAAGACCAGAGCTCACACTCACTGTCATTCCCCTTAGATACTCAGGGTCCTTTGGGCCTGAGGCCATGCTTGGCCCTGCTTGGCCCTGCGGCTCCCACTCCACTGCTTCCACTAAGGGCCTGCTAACCCCAACCACAGAGGTCTGCTCACACAGCACTGCTCCTACATACTGGCCACTCAGCCAGCCAGCAGCTCCTGTAAGCCCATCACCAGGTCACTTCACGTGCCCAGTGACCTGCACCACCCAGCTGCCCTTCTTTAATCATCCCTCTCAGTGGCACTTAAGTTTTCACGTCAGTTCAGACTCTACGTACTATAACTCCCCCTTTTCTTACTCCTCACCTCCTGTTTCTTTCAGGGGCACTGCAGTTCTTAGAACCTAGCTCCTAACCCACAGTCTCCTCTCTGTCCAAGTGATCCTCCCTCTGGGTATCTAGGCTAGGGCAGGGATGTCGCCATGACCCAGCACCAGGAGGCAAAGCCACTGCCCTCCGCCTGGGCTCGCTGTCTCGCTTCTGGCATGTCTGCTCTAGTCTTTCCACCCTCCCAGTCTTATCCACCCCAACCCTGATCACCCTGCTACTCCACTTTGGCTGTGCTGGTTCCCCCCATGAAGTGTCCTCCCTCCTCTGCAGGCAAGAGCCTTTCCCAACACATCTGACTCAACTGACATTATCTAGACATTTCCTGCCATGTCTCCATGTCCCTGGGGACTCCCTCTTATCACAGAAATGGTCTCTGTCACCAGGGGGTTGCATGAAGCCTCACTGTTGTGTGAGACGCAGGACTGCAAACACAGCAGAAGCTCCTAAACAACAATGTCATCCATCCATAAGATACTGCCCACCACAGCCCTCCTCTTCAGTCCTGCCACACCACATGGAGCTTTTCACCCCACCTGCTCTTCCCAGGCCCAAATGGCCAGAAGCCAAGCTCACCAATCTTCATCTGGAAGTTGTTGAAGGAGTGTTCATTGATGTACTTCATTTGGTCCATGAGCTTCATGGCAAAGTCGGCCAGGGCTTTGATGTGGCTCTTGCCCACCTTGTCGTATGTAGAGTCATTGAGGCCTGAGGCGGCCATGTAGGTGCTGCCAATGGTCTTGATCTTTTCCAGCTGCCTGAACCGATCCTCGCTGATGATCTGGATGGAAGGAGGTCAAACCTGGGTCACCACCAAGGCTGGGGCACTGAGGTCTACAGGGAAGGGAGCAGCATGGCCCCCCCACAACCCCCGAGTTCACACAGGGGGCCAATCTCCACACCAACTCGGTGCAAGACCGACAGAGCAGGCCTCCTCCAGTATTCACCCATGTGCGGTGGCCGGGTGCTACCATCCGCCCCGTACCAGGAGCCCCAAGCCAGCTCCCTGTCATTCCAGAGCCTCTTGCCCCGAACAGGGGCTGCTGGCCATCTCCCCCCTTCTCGGGCTCACATCCCCACCCCTCCCAGGGATACATCCTCGTCTTTGTCCAGAGAGATCCCCTTCTTCCAACTCCAGGCCCTGCCAGCCAGGAGCCTGCCCAGACCCATTTCACCCACCTTTAGTTTCCCCCTGCCCCAGGACCTTCATAGGCTGCTTCCAGCACAGTCCCGTCCCAGCTCCACCATCCTTCACCCCAGGCACTATATTCCCACTGGGGTTGGCCCCCTCACACTCAACACTCAATGAGCTCCCAGGGTCAAAATGCCCAAGATGCCCTATTGGCACGGTGTACCCAGCACTTGGCACTGGGGGACTTGGAGAGGACTTGGCGAGGGTGCATGCTTGTGTTTCTGTCCCTACTATTCAGGGCTTTGCATCTTTGTCCTTCCTCCTCCTTTAGCCTGGGAGTCCCTTCTTCCTTGGACTCTCTCAAAAGCTGGGCCCTGGCCTGGGGCCTGCCCAGCCTTAGGTGGCATGAGAGAAGCAGCAGCGAACAGGGAGGACTGGCGAGATAGCCAGGCAGGGTCAGCGAGATAGCCGGGCAGGGTCTCAGTGGGGCACAGCCAGGGTGCTGAGACTTCAAACCCCAGTAACCAGGGCTGGAACACCCAATCTGGAAGCCATGCTGCATCAGTGAACCTGTTTCCTCCTCTGTGACAGGCTCGGGGAAGAAATGGAGGCAAGGTGCATGTCCTCAGGTGCCCCAGTATTCCTCCCACTCCAGGAACCCAAGCTCCCCGCAGTCGTACCTCGTCAAAGTCGGCAATGATCTCATTGAGCAGCCGCAGGCACTCAACGCCCTCATTGTTGGCCTCCAGCTCCACGTAGAACTCAGAGAAGTTGGCGATGGAGGCGAACATGACGGCCACACACTCGCACGACTGGTAGTAGAGCTCGTCGTTGCGCCGCTCGCGGGCCAGGAAGTGGGCGGCCACGTCCTTGGGCAGGATGTTGTGCAGCAGCCGCCTGTTGTAGGCCTGCAGCTCCTCCATCTCCTCCTTCTCCTCGGTGGCCTAGGACCCGGCAGCCGCTCAGAGGGAGGGCCGTGCACCCGACGCCTCCACGGGGTCCTGGCTTTTGTCCTCCCTGCCTTCCCCCCCCCACCCCACCCCCCTGCCAGGCTCTCCACAGGGAGCGACTGGTGCTCTGGCCATCAGGAAGGGGAGAGACGTGTTCGCCCCAGCCTGGGCCCTGCCTGCCCCTCAGAACGTGGCACGAGGGAGGGTGCTGGCCCTGAAGGAGGGATCCCCAGACTGGAAACATCCTGAAGCAGAGGCCGAATGCATCCTGTCTGGCCAAAGCTAGACCGAGGCAGGGCGTTACGGGGCTGATCCCAAACCACGCACACCCCCGAAGGCCCTCCAGCTACCAACCGCTCCTCAACCGTCCATGTTCCTCTTCGTAGCAGGAACTGCGGTTTGATAAGATCACTTTAACAGCCTGGCCCCACAGAGGATGGCCTAAAGCCCTGCCCCTTCTCCGGGGCTCCCACAACAGCAGACTTGCCCCGGGGCCACACGGTGGGGGTGCCCCAAAGTGCCCCCCGGGGTGGGATGAGGACATCACCATTGACTTGGATTCCTCCCCAGTTTGGATCCTGGGTCTGGGAAACTGGGATCTGTGGTCATTCACCCTCCAGGTTAGAGGGAGAGTGCAGAGCCCTCGAGTCAAGAGGCCCACGGTGGCCCACAAGCTGAAACGCAGAGACAGTCATGCAGCAAGGTGTGCAAGGAGCCATATGACACAGGAGGTACGAGTGTAGTCTCCTGCCTTCCTCCCCCTCGATAGCAAACAAAATGGCCCCTTTAACTGGGAGTCACCATGTCGGTAAAATAGGCAGGTAAAGGATAAGTAACAGGGCCACTGAAAAGATCTAGGCAGCTTGCTTGGGCCTTCCCTAACTACATGTGGAGGCCTATTTGGCAGCAACAAGAATCTCCACAAGAGCCAGGACAATTTCCGTGACTCTCCCGGTGGGTGGTGGCTACTTGTGGGGAAACAGCTGGCACACCCAGCCAAAGGCACAGGACCTGCATCCGGCAGCTGTGGCAGAAAGCTTAGGGGCCCTGAGGCTCAGAGGCCTGACATCACCCTATGCCTTAGGTGAGAGGACCCATCACACCCAGAGTCCCTGGAAACATGGCCTTGAGAATGGGGGCCATGCCTAAGGAAGTTACTGGACCCTGAGATGCCCGATGGGCCCAGTGGGCATAAGCTCTCTTCTAACCCATGCGACCTTTGCTCCTGTGAGGTGAGATACTTTGACTGCCCCTATCCTCATAAACGGGGCCACCTGCTCCTAGCCCTGAAACCTGTGTGCCAGAGGGAACAGGGCGAAGTGGGGATCGCTGTAATTCTCATGGAGGAGGTCCAGCTGCTCCATCTGCCCCTGCAAATGCTCAGCCTGCCTCCAGCCCTACTGCCTGCTGAGAACACAGATCCTTTGATCAGCCCCGCAGGTGGCAGAAACACAACACGCACCCTTCCCTCGTACATCTGCCTGGTATCAGGCAGGTGGTGGTGGAGCCTGGGCTTGGGACACTGGGAGCATAGCGACCGCTGGGAACAGAGGCCAAGTCCCGACCAGGGACTCCTGCCACATCCGGACAACTTTGCTCTGAGACAGCTCCCAACATAGCCAGCTGCTTCTAGGATGGGGCTCTGGCTGGGAAGGAAGACTCAGGGCCCCACAGACCATCCACCCCTTGCTGAGGCTAATAAGGTCAGTGCTGTGGGAGAAGGACAAGACTGGGCTCTCCCAAGAACTGAGACCCAGTGGTCCGCCCAGGAGCAGGCTTGATGCCTCCTGCAGATCTTTCAGGGAAGCTAAGGACCGCAGGCTTCCCCATCTTCCTGTCAGCGCCACACCCACCCACCAGGGCCAAAGATGCAATAGCAAAACTGGCTTCTGGATTAGACTAGGGATGGGGCAATGGATTATCACTCACCCATCCCAAGAGCCTGTGTTCAAGTTTTTGCTTATTGGCATGTTGTTCCCCCTCCCAAAAGTCCTGGAGGGGGACAGGAGATGGAGGGATGTGTAAGCATCCTGAGCCTGTTGCAGGGGTTCAGTGGAGAAAGGCCAACACCCCTGGCAGGTGGAGACACGCTCACTCCCCCCCACCCCCATACATCTGTGCACAGGCCTTAATTGTTCTCAAAGTGGGAGAGGAGCTATGGTTGCCTGAGCTCTGGGGTGGGTTTGTGAGGAAGCCTCAGGCTGCTCTGCTCATCCCTGGCAGGCAGCTGTACCTTGACCCTATGCACTCAGGAGCCGGACAGACATGGGGTGAGGCTGACAGGGCAGAAGGGCACAGGCGGGCTGAATGGCAGGATCACCCTTCCCTTGCTTCCACCCCTTTCTCGAGGTCTCTACAGCACAACTGAGCTGCACAATAGCAACCATCTTGGGGGCAGGGGGCTTCCTTGGGGCTCATGCAGGAGGTTGGGTGTGTGTGTGCGGAGACGTGGACGGACATCAGCCCTAGGTACCCTGGAGTTTTGTCAGCCCCTAGGAGAGAGCTGCAACCTCCGGGGAGATTCCCCGAAGGAGAGGGCTGGGAGCCAAAAGAAGGCAGGGAGGCAGCAATGTGACCCGAGAAGGCAGAGCCTCACCCTGGAGGTGTTCCAGGTCCCTCCCAACCCAGGGCTGCCCAGGGGCATGCCACATGCAAAACAGGTTCCCTCCAACCTCAGGACATCTGCTCAGCAGGGACCTCAGCCAACCTCGTGCAACACATCCAACGGCAGGGGCAACTGGATTCCCCATCTTTAACAAAAACTCAGGACCTCTGCTGCAGCCTGAAGACTTGAGTCTCAGCATTAGTAAGAAACTGAGGATGAGGAAGCCTAAGTGGTTTGCAGGTGAGCCGGAGAAGGGGTCTGGAATGGAGACCAGGCCAGGGGAGGCAGAGACTGGGCTGGGAAAACAGGTCTGAGGCTGCCCACGGGGAAGATGGCTTTCTCACCATGAATGCCCTTGGGTGCCCTCCCTGGAACTTCTGAGGCCACCTAGCAGGTGATGACAGCAACTGGGTCTCCTGCAAGCACCTGGAGCCTTATCCTGCATGTGGCCCAGTGGCATCCCCTCCTGCACATGGACACCATCAGGGCGCAGGCACAAAGCCTGGAGGGTAAAATGCAGGACACCTAACACCCCACTGCCTCTCTCCCTGCCTGGGCCACCTCTCTCCAGGGCGAGGGCACAGCCACCTGCCTAAGCTTCCTATGGATGGTCTTTGATGCCCCTTCCCTGGAAGGGCCTTCACGCCAGTTCTGGTCATTCAAGCCCTGCTCAGCAGCCTCCCCATACTCACCTCCTGCTACTCCTTCCTACCCCCTCCTGAGACCTTGCCACCCACACAGCAGACTGGAGCCGGCCATGCCCTGTCCCTGCCCCTGGATGCACACAGTGGGGCCTGCTCAGGATTTGTGACCCATCAAATTCCCAGCATTATCAAGGGGGGTGTGTTTGGAATAAGCGCTGGGGTTCTGCCCCTGGGCTCCTGAAAGAAGGGAACAGAGCTGCCGGGACCTGGGGCACTAGTTGAGGGGGTGGTGAGGCCTCAGCAGGACACCCCAGCAGTGCAGAGCTAAGGCCCAGCCAGCCCAAGTGATGAGCCCGTTCACTCACAAAGTGCTGCGAGGTGTGGATGCTTCCCCAGCCCAGCCCCAGGGTCACCCACCTGCAGTTTCCAGAGGAAGTCCAGGCGGGCGGTGGACTCCACTTGCTGGGCATGCAGGTACAGGGCCAGCACGAACACCGAGATGATGATGGGCGTCACCACCTTCAGCGCCACCTTGGTCGCATGCTCGGGGCTGCAGGCCGAGGGAGATGCCCCAGCGCTTCATGGTGGGCTCCAAGGCCCCTGCTTTTCTCTTCCTCCCACTATGCCCCCTTCTCCTCACCCTCCTGCTCAAGTTTTTCCTGACGTAGGGCCTCTTCCAGGACACCTTCTTGGCTGGCAGCCCCATCTCAGCCCCTGCTCCCACCAGAAGCTCAGCAGTCGTGACTCCTTTCCTGATGCCCCCCTCTGCCCCAGGCTGGGAAACTTCTCTGGTCACATGAGGGGATCAGTGAGGCCCTGGTAAAAGGCAGTATGTACATCCCTGGTCTCACCCAGTGGATAAGATAGGGCTCGTGGGCACAGTAACAAGGGAGCCAGGCAGGCCATACTGACCAGCTCTGGGCAAGTCTCTTAACCTCTCTGAACTTTAGTTTCCTAATCTGTAAAATGGGATAACGACACCCACATCTAAGAATTAAAGATACTGCATAAAAAATTCCTTGTGTAGCACCTGACAAACAGTAGGAACTCCAAAACTGGTAGCTAATAATGGCTAATTACATTCCTGTTAATATTATTAGTAAGTACTCTTAATAAAAGCAGCTATCCCAGGGCACCAGGCTGGCTCAGTCAAATGGCTAACTCTTGATTTCAGCTTAGGTCTTGGTCTCAGGGTGGTGACACTGAGCCCGGCGTCAGGCTCCATGCTGGGTGTGGAGTCTCTGCTTAAGACTCTCTCTCTCCCTCTCCCCCTCCCCCTCCCCTCCCACAGGCATGTGCACATGCTCTCTCTCAAAAACACCCCAAACAAACAACCCTTCCCCACAAAACCAAGCAGCTCTCCCAAACCCTGCTCCCTGTCCCAGCAAAGAGCCCAAACCTTGAATGCCACAGACTCCCTACCCAGCAGCCGCCCCAGGGCAGGGCTTACCCTACAAACCCCACAGGCCTTGCCTTGGCTCCGGTCTTCCAGAGCGGGAGCGGGGGCAGGGACGGGGGGGGGTGGGTGAGGTCACCAGCTCCCATTCTCTTGTGCCTGGGATCTCACATGCTCCTGGGGAAGAGCTTGATGGAATGTGGGATGGTCTCTGGCTCCAGATGACCTAGCTACTGAGTCTGCAGACCACCTTGGGGTGGTAGGAATCATCCAAGAAGGGCATCTACCCAGGAGGCCCCCTTGGTACCCTGTGAGGAAAGGGTTTCCTGGCCCCCTCCAGCCTCCTCCTCCACTGCGCACTTTGCCGCCAAGGTCCCATCCCCGCGGGGCACCACTGCCTTCTCTCCTGGGCCCTGGGCAGTTGGACTCTAGCTGCTCGGCACCAAGGGCAGGGAGGGGCTGTATAGAACTTGGAGGAACGGATCCACTTACCACTGGGAGGTCCCGTTGTTGTTGAAGTCTCTGTGAACAGGAAGTGGGGAGGGCCGTTTGGGGCTGTTCTTCTGCATCGGCAGTCTCCACGCCCACTGTGCTCCCCTACCCTGCTCAACCCCTCACACTGCCATGCCCCTGCTCCTAGCTCTGCTACCCCATGCCCACTGCTACTACTGTTGCTCCTTCCTCCCCCCCGCCCCCAGCGCTTCTCTGGATCCAAGGATACTTTCAGGATAGGAGTCTTGCCGAAAGCCCAACCCCAGCCAGTATCTGGTCACCATGACCACAAATCTCCAGCCCTTACTTGGGGCCCCCAAGCACATCGACCTGGGCAGAAGCCAGCCCCCCTCCCACCCCAGCACTTTGCCGCATCCAGAGGAAGAGAAACATGTCCCTGTGCTGTTCGGTGTGGCTACCACAGCCACATGTGGCTCTTGAGCCTTCCCACGTGGCTAAAGTTACAAAGTTCTGGAAGTGTAAAAGAGCTACTAGGTATTGAAGAATTAGTGAGGGAAAAAATCTAGTAAGTTTCATTCATAATTTTATATTGACTACATATTAAAATAATATTTTGAATATATTGGTTAAATACAAAGATTAAAATTGCATGTTTTGCTTTTTTAATAGCGCTACTAGAAAACTTTAAATGATGTACGTGGCTTGCATGATTAATCTATTGGACAGAGCTGCCCTAGAGCCAAGCCAGTGTCTCCCAAACCAGAAAGGACCTCTGCTCCAGCAGGAGGAGAGGAGAGGCTGGGGTGGGGGAAGGAGCACATAAGAAAGAGGAGGCCAAACTTCCAGCTCCTACCCTGATTGGAGAGTAGAAAAGCCTGGACCTCCTCCCTCCCCTGGTCCTCACAGGACCACAGGCTGCCCCGTTCCTGGAGCTACTGTGTCTCCTGGCTGGCTGCCCACAGCTCCACACAGCCACTGAGAAGGGCGTCCTTGGATCTTAGACCCTTCATTATACCTTCCTCTGCTCAGGTGACAATCTCTTCACTAGAAAGTGACATTTCTGACACTGGAGTTATGGCCTGTTTTATCCATGACTGTTCTGCCAGGCTCAGTGCCTGGAATATGGGAGGCCCTCAAGAAATACCTTTGGATGAATGGATAGAAGGATGAATGGATCCCTTTCTATAACTTGGAGAAAACACAGTTTGCTGCATTTTCTCAGGGGACACAAAATTTTTTGCACTTCCTAGTGTGTGTGTGTGTGTGTGTGTGTGTGTGTGTGTAATGGGGTGATGGGAACAGAAGCGTATTGACATCAGGCACTTAATGAACGTTTTACTACTAGGGATATGATTCCCATTTTACTGGGAGCTAGACAGCCTGGGTTACAACTCTCAAGCCTGCTACCTAGATGTGAGACCTAATGACTCACCGTCATAACTAGGAGCCTTTGAGCAGTGCACAAATTACCCAACCCGTCCATGGAAGCCCCAGTGCCTAGCTCGAGGCAGGACACAGAGCCCAAGAACAACAAAGGCTGTTTTTCTGCTCCCACAGACCTTGCTATTCAGCTCTGTTGAATCTTGACCCCTCCCTGGGCCTGAGGTGCCACAGGCAGATGGAGTTAAGTGAAGACAGCTCATCAGAGGCTGCCCTGAACAAATGAGGAACAATTCACTGAGTCTGGAGGGCAGGACTGAGTAGCAAACTGGAAGCAGAAGGACAGCAGTACCCAGTCATCCTGAGGCCACCCCCCATACCTGGGAAGGGAAGGAGGGAAACAAGACACTGAGGTGCTTTGCCCAGGCAGTCCGCTGGGGAGGAACAGAACACTGCCCTTGCAAGGCCCCTGCACACCAAGCTCCCAGCCACCCACTCTTCTGGCCTCTCCACAATGCTCCAGACCCAGCCAGGCATGAGGAGAGGGGTGCCACCTACATGGCATTGGCGGTGACCAGCAGGTCAGCATTGTCAAAGAGTGTGACACGGGGCACCTCAACGATGAGCACGTATGTGAGCTCAATGGCCAGCATGAGCACCAGCTTCCCGATGCAGCTGATCTGCAGGAACACGGAGCAGGCCAGCAGGCTGAGCAGCACGCTGTAGGTGAAGTACTGCGGAGAGAGGGCAGCTAGCTTCAGCACCCTGGCCCCACCTCCCCCGGCCCACCCACCCTCCAAAATCCCCCCCAGTCTGAGCTGGCCACAGGCCAAGCCTGTTCTGAGGGTATTTCTGCTGCTGCAAATTTGGGAGGCAGAGAAAGGGCCCAGGTTAGGAACCAGGAGCTGGGGCTCCAGCCTAGCCTGTGTGGCTAGGGTTAGGCAGTAGAGCCCCGAAGTTAGAGCGAGGCTCCGGGCTCCCACAGACCTGAGTCTTACCCCTGATTTATTATGGACTGTCTGTGTGACTTGGGCCATTTATTATTCAACCTTTCAAAGCCTCAGTTTCCCCATCTGCAAAAGTTCATGTGTCATGGGCTCACTGAGATGGTTCCATGAGTTGGAACCACCTGGTGGCTTATGCCTGGTGCCCTCAGTAACTATAGGGAGCCCAGGCGCCCCAGCTCCTGATCTGCAACTTTAAACCCCAAATTCTGAAAACGGAAAGTGTTTCTAGGACTGATAGGGCGGCAACACTAAGCTGGCCTTATCTGGTGGGAAAACCACTCCAGCGGGTGTGCTGCTAATTAACATCTTCATCCTGCCTCCTCCGACGAGGCACACATCTTGCTGCATAAGTATTACTGTATGTCATTGGCAGGGGCTGCCCAGACTACACCAGGGGTGTGACATACCCTTTTGAACTCCGAAAAATTCTGAAATTCAAAACGTATTTCATCTGGAAGCCTTCAGATGAGGGACCGTGGCCCAATACGATTTACTTTAGGGAGGTCCTTTGCGCTTCAGTTTCTTTCTCAGATAGCAGAGGAGCTGAACCATGGATTCAGTGGTTCCCTCCTGCTGTCATCCCCTGAGGCTAATCCTAGACATGTCGGCATCATTATTATTAGCAAGGGAGAGAGGCAGATGGAGGGGGAGAAGCAGGCTCCCCACTGAGCAGGGAACCCGACACGGGGCACGATCCCAGGACTCCGGGATCATGACCTGACCAAAGGCAGATGCTTAACTGAGTGGGCCACCCAGGCATCCCTTGTTATTTCTTTTAAATTTAGCATCATTACTTCTGAGTCAGACTTTGGGTGTCACTGTTTGCTTCCTCTGCCCATCATGGGCTGGAGGCCAAATGGCAGTGGAGGGCACTCCCAGGTCAGACCTTTTCCTCCCCAGGCCTTCTGGAACCCAGAGAGGGGCTGTGAAGGGCCCCTGGTGACTGGCAACGTGAGGGAGCAGCCTCAAGCCACTACCTGGAACAGGGGCAGAGGAAGGAGCAGGGAGGCTCGATCAGATAATCCAGCCCCAAGGATCATAATCCGGTCCTTGGGAGCAGGGGAGGGATCGTTCAGGGCCAGCCTGGATTCCCATGCAGACGCTGAGCCAGACAACCAGGAGGCCAAGGTTTAAAGTAGGTGTCCTGAAGGGCCTCAGAGTCTGTGAGGAGCTGCTGAGTTGGAACACTGTGGGGTCTGGGGAGCCGGAGAGCTCTGTAGTCAGCAAGGCCTGGGATCAGTGTGAGTGAAACTGGTGGGACTAGTGAGGCCTGGAGGCAGGCACCGAGCATCTCCCAGAAAGAAGGAGCTAGAAAAACCTGCCACCACCCCCTTCCCCCATTGCTCAGCTTCTTCCATGAAACAACCACACAAGATCAAACACAGCCTCTGCTCCTCCGCAGACAGCCCTCAAGCAGCGGCTCCTATGGGCTCAGGCAGCTGCGGGGGCGGGGTTGGGGGGGGAACTCAGCGGGGTTGGGGGGGGGGTGGCAGACAGAGGCAGGAGTGGAGCCTGGGCTCCATGGGGGGAGGAGGAGGACTTGGCCTAGACCCCAGGGCAGGAGGGAGAGGAGAGCCCATCTAGGTGAACACTGGAAGAGTCCTGCCCCTCTGAATTCCCCTTGACCCCTTTCTGGGGCGGGGGGTGGGGGATGGGGTAAGCTAGCACCATGAGAGCCCAGGGGGCCCTCACTGCAGTTCTGGACATTTCTGTCAGTCCTGGGCCCTTCTGGAATAGGATAGAAGGTTGGACCTTGCCCAGGAAAGGGCAATAACTCACAGGTTGTGTGGAAGCCACACGCAGCTGGGGTGTGGGCATGGCCCCGTGCATGGAGTGGACAACCTGGGCAGGAAGCCTGGCCCGGCTGCTCACTCAAAACCACTCCCCAAGAGAAGGGTGAACAAAGTACCTCGCATACCACAGGCACTTAATGCATGCTGCCCTCTAAGGACTCTCAGCACTGGTTTTTAAAGCCAGTAACCTAGGGGTATGATTTTCTTGGGGGCGATGAAATTATTCTAATTAGCTGATGCTGTTGATGACTGCACACGTGTGAATACACTAATAATTACTGAACCACAGACTCAGACTGGGTGACCTTGACAGAAGAAGGGGTTCCTTGGCTTCCCTCCTGGCTCTGGCCCACAGCAGAGGAGCTCAGGCCGTTTCTCCTGAGGCAGGCCTGCTGCCACAGCCGAGGATCCAGAAACAGCTCTGCCCTCAGGTTGAGACCAAGAATTCTACAGCCAGCAGATGATCTGGGTGAAAGCTCTGGCTCTATGTATCACGGATTAGCTGTGTGACCCTGGGCAACTTACTTACCCTCTCTGGGCCTCAGTTTCATCTGTATAAAAAAGATATTCATCATGTCTGTGTTATGGGGTTGCTGTGAGGACTGAATGAGTGATGCCGTGTCGGGGACTTGGCACAGTGCCTGGCACACTATGGAAACGACAGCCCTCCTGTTCTAGTACTGGGTTGAGAAGGTGGGCCTTGCTCCCTGGGGTCCAACACAGGTAGCGAGAGCCTAGGGAAGGGAGGTCTCTGGGAGGGCTTCGAGCTTGAGAGCCCTGCCTCCCTTGGAGCAGCAGAAGGCAGGGAGGGATGGGGTGGGAGGGTGTCTGACTGCCCCAAGAACCCCCCATCCCCCCACTCTCCCACCCCACGTACCTCAGGGAAGTTGCAGCTGGGCCACGGGCTGCTGCAGAAGCCCTGCTCGGCCCCCAGGCTGTAGTTGGAGGCCGACGCCACCACATGGCACGCGTTGACCTGGCCGGTGCTGATGTTGTGCTCGTCTGCCAGGCAGCCCAGCAGGTTCTCTGAGTTACACGTGAACTGGGGGCAGGGGAGGGGCGGGTGAGCCGCGGGAGTCCATGACATAGTAAGACTCACCTCCTACGGGGCGGCCCGTCCCCCCACGGACTCAGGGGCAGCCTGCCGCAGACCAGGGATGGGAGAGCAGCCTGGAAGAGGCCAAGGAGCGGACAAGGTCTGCCCTTCTGCCGGACTGGGGCTCGTCAACTTCCCTGGGGAACGCCTCTGGGTCCTTCTGGTTCTGCCAGCCTCGCAGGCAAGGGACCAAGAGCCTGTGTGAGAGGCTCCAGAGTCAGATCTGATTCTGGACCTGGGTGAAGCCCTAGTAAGAAATCTGGGGGCGGGAGAACAACAGAGTGGGGGAAGGTTCTGGGAGGTGGAGCCGCCTACCATGTTGACGAAAGCCGACAGGAACACGAGGGTGATGGTGAACACGCCGACCAGAGTGCTGTTCATCTTGGACCTCACGATCTTCCTGGAGAGGGTCTGCAGTGGGGTTGGGAAGAGCTGCCCCGGGGAAGAGAGCGAGAGAACAGGAGTCAGCGGGAGGCAGCAAACTGCCACAGGGGAGTTGGTGAAACCCACCGTCCTCCCCACCTCCACCCTCACCCCAGGGGGCTTCCTGATGGAAGGAAGGATGCCATCTTAACCCCAACAGCGTGCAGGAAAAAGCACGGGAATGCGGCATGTGAGCTGAGCTGGTCAGGATTACAGTCAGGGAGGGGCAGGAGGTGGCAGCTGGGGGGCCTTGAAGGGGCCCAGAACTTTCCCAGGGAGGGTCAGAAGGCTTGATGGCAGGAGGAAGCATGGGTCTGAGGATTTGGAGAGGACCTGGGGTCTGGAGGAAGGGACGGGCTTGTGAGATGGGGACAAAGTACGGTGTGAGCAGGAGGGCGGGGCCCTGGACAAGAGAGTTTAGTGAACCTTTTTTCCAGGACTCTCACTGATCTCCTGTTGCCTCACCTAACCCTTCCTACATTTCCTTCAACTAGACAAACTGCATGTCCAAAGCCCCTCAGTGGCTCTGGTAATAAAATGACCCACTCCGCCAGATCTGACATTGGTGGCTTTGTCCAACCATGCCCTCTTCATCTCCAAAGAAACCTAGATTTAAAAAGATGTTGGCAGACACAGAGAAACAAAGGGGTGGACTTGGGCTTCCCCTACCCCTCCCACCTCAGTGCCTCCTGGTGAGGCTGGTCTGCTACATGAAGTCCAGGTGTCGTATGGAAACCCGGAAGGGCAGAGGAGGGTGGAAAAAGTACTGGACCAGGAGTCTGGAGGGTTCTAGACATGGATCTTTTTTTTTTTTTTTAAAGATTTTATTTATTTATTTGACAGACAGAGATCACAAGTAGGCAGAGAGGCAGGCAGAGAGAGAGGGAAGCAGGCTTCCTGCTGAGCAGAGAGCCCGATGTGGGACTCGATCCCAGGACCCTGAGATCATGACCTGAGCCGAAGGCAGCGGCTTAACCCACTGAGCCACCCAGGTGCCCCTAGACATGGATCTTCCTGTGCGGCCCTTAGCAAGTCACATTCCTTCTCTGCAGGCTCCCCATCGGTAGGACTCTCAGGGCCCTGAGCATGTGTGCACATTCTGGCTGAGGAGGCCAGACTACAAGGCTCATCCCTCCTCTGATATGGACAGGACAGTCACACAGACAACTAAACAGGCAAGAGGACACCCTGTAACCACGAGGTGACTGCTCATTCCTACTGTGCGAGAGACTGGCTTGTGTGCTACGGTGTTTGCTGCTGGCCAGTATGGGGACCTTGGTCTACTGCTCCCCAGCTGCAACCCCCCTCATTATATGCAGAGCACCCACATGGGCCCATCACACCCGCCCCACAGGGCTTTGGGGAGCTGGCAGTTACATGCTGATGTGCCTGCTGCCTGCTGTGCTGGCAGTCACAGACTCCTTCATCTCTGACCCAGAAGTCTTGTGTCCCCTGCCAGAATCCATGACATAGTAAGGTTCACTTCCTAGCTTACCAGTAAGGTGAACCTGAATCTCAGACCCTTTACAGTTCTTGCCATTAAGTAAGTGCCCTGCTCACCCCTCAGTGTTGGGCTTCAAGCTGGGTATGCATGTTGGGAAGCAGTATATCTTTTCCACCCAAATGTCCTTCCAGCCTTCCAACAAGGCCACCTCCTATTCAGCAGGAGAGAGAGGACCACAGGGAATGGCACACGCAGCAATGGTAGAGGTCTCACAGCCTCACGCTCCACTTTGGATTCTAACAGGGGCTCCCCCCCCCCCATCCATATTCACATATCATCAAGTCTGTGGCATTATTCTGAAAATACACTTCCTTTTGGAGTAAGAAAGAAGACACTCTGGTTAAAGCCACTTCTGTGGTAGAAGGAAAGCCATGTGTGATTTGGAGAGTATAAGCTTCAATGAACATCCTGCTTAATGACACAGAGAACAGAATATTCCACTCAAAGGAACAGAGTGAATCCAGAAACAATGCCTGACATTTCTGATCGGTTTATTTTGACAAGGTTGCCAACATGATGCGGGAAGAATAGCCTTTAAACAAATGTTGCGGAGGCACCTGGATATCCACAGGCAGAAGAATAGCGCTGGGCCCCTCCTTCTCACCACATATAAAAATTGCCTTGAAATGGATCAGAGACATAAATGCAAGGAATAAAACACAGGACTTGTGGAAGAAAATATGCAAGCCAATCCTTGGGACTTTGGGTTGAGCAATGGTTTCTTAGAGCACCAACAGCAAAGAAAGAAAGAACGAATGGAGGGAGGAAGGGAGGAGAGAAGGGAAAGGAAGGAAAAGAAAAAAGAAAGAAAAAATCGATTAGTTGGATGTCATCAACATTTAAAAATTTTTGTGCTTCAAATAACACCACAAGAAAGTGAAAAAAAAGGCGAGGCTGTAGAAAAATTGGAACCTCTATGCATTTGCTGGTGGGCACAAAAAACGAGGCAGCTGATGTGGAAAACAGTATGACAGTTGCTCAACCAACGACACATTGAGTTCCTGTATGATCCCGCAATTCCACTTCCAGAAGTATACCCAGAAGAATAGAAAGCAGAGGCTTGTACACCTATTTGCGGACTTGTGTTCACAACTCACAATGGCCAAAAGGCGGAAGACCTAAGTGTCCACCTATGGATGAATGGATAAACCGAATGGGGAATATACATGTAATGGAGTATCATTCAGCCTCAAGGAATGGAATGCTGGGCCCTGCTACAGTGTGGACGTCACCTTGAAGACAGCAGGTGGAGTGAAAGAAGTCACAAAAGGATAAGTAGTATAGGATTCCACTTTTTACAAAAAGATTTATGTGTGTATTTGAGAGGGAGAGATTGAGCGAGCACGAGTGGAAGGGGCAGAGGGAGAGGGAGAGAGAAAATCTCAAGCAGATTCTGCACTGAGCACAGATCCCAATGCGGGGCTGGATCCCTTGACCCTGAGATCACCACCTGAGCTGAAACCAAAAGTCGGATGCTTCCCTGATGGTACCACACAGGCGTCCTGCTGTAGGATTCCACTTGTATGAGATACCGAGAGTACTCTAAGTCATAGAACTGCAGTGGCATGGTGGCTGCCAGGGGTGAGGGCAGAATGGGGAGGTACGGTTTAATGCGTTTAAAATTTTGGTCTGGGAAGTTGAAGTTCTGGAGATGGCTGGTGCTGACCTTTGCACAGCGATGTGAATGCATTTCACGCTGCTCAACTGTACATTTGGAAAAGGTTACCATGGAAAATTCTGTATTATGTGCGTTTTAAAAAGAAAGTGAAACCCAGAAAATGGGAGAGAATTGTTGCAAACCATATATCTAATGAGGGTCTTGTAACCAGAATACAAGGGTCTCCTCTTATCCATCTTATTCCAAGACCTCCCCACTAGATGCCTGAAATTGCAGACAGTCCTAAAATTATATATACTATGCTTTTTCCTCTACATACACACTTAGGATAAAGATTAATTTATAAATTAGGCACAGTAAGAGCTTAATAACAGTAACTACTGATAAAATGGGACAATTATAACAATGTAGTGTGATAAAAGTTATGTGACTGTGGTCTCTCTCTCTCAAAATATTTTGCCGGATTCACCCTTCTTCTGCTGGTAATGTGAGGTAAAGTGCCGCATGATGGGATGTGGTGAGGGGAATGACATCAGCACTGTGACATAGAGTTAGGTTCCCACTGGCCTTCTGACCACAGGTCTACTGCTTCCAGACCATAGCTGACCCCAGGAACTAAAACCACAGAAAGTGAAACCCTAGATAAGGTTTACTGTATACAAAGAGCTCTTATGACTCGACAATAAGACAAATAACCCAATTAAAAATGGAACAATGATTTGAATAGCTGATTCTCAAAAAAATCTATATAAATGGCCAAGAAGCACACAAAGGATGTTTGTCATTAATCATCAGGGAAATGCAATCCAAAAGAGGAGATACCACTTCACACTCCCTAGAAGGCTATACACAAGAGTCAGGTGTTGGTGCCAGTGTTGGTGAGGATGTAGAAAAGCTGGGTGGAATGCAAAACAGGGCAGCCGCTTTGGAAAACAGGTGGGCAGTGTCTCAAAATGATAAGCACAGTTACCAGATGACCCAACAACTCTACGCCTAGGTATTTACCCAAGAGAACTGAAAACCTAAGGGCCCGTAAGAGCTTGGATACAAAAGTTCATAGCAGTACTATTCATCATAGCCTGAAAGTGGAAACCACTCCAAGGTCCATCCCCTCAGGGATGAACAAAGTGGGACACAGCCACACAATGTGACATCATTTGGCCGTAAAACAGAGTGAAATGCTGTCACATGGTACAACATGGGTGAACCCTGAAAGTATTATGCTAAGGGAAAGAAACAAAAGGCGCCATATTGTATGATTTCAGGCAAATGCATACAGAAAGAGTTTGAGGCTGCCAGGGGCTGTGCGAAGCAGGGAAGGAAGAGGGACCGCTAAGATGTCTGGGGTTCCCTTGCATCGCTACATGAATGTACTAAAAACAATTACAACTTCATCTGCCTTTATCAAGGTGAATCTTCTGTATGTGAATTGTAGCTCAGTAAAGCACTTCTTAAAAACCCTGCACAAGCTCTGACTAGCTGTCGGACCCTGGGGAAGGCATCAAGGGCTCTGAGCACAAGTTCTCTTATCGATACCTGAGAGATATCTCTCTCCCAAGAGGGCTATAAGACTCAATGAAATGATCCATTTTAAAGTGCTTTGTAAGCTGCGAAATTCAACAGAAAATTTAGTTAATATTTGCATTTTTTTTTAAAAGAGCTCTGTTGCCAATAGGAATGAAAGTCCTTGTTTCCTAGTAAAGGAATTTTTTTTGTTGTTTCACATTTGGGGAAAGTGTCCTGGCACTAGCCTGAAGTACGACAGATGGTTCCCCGTTTGTGTCTGCTTCAAATGTTGCCATTCCATCGTACTCCTCTTAACCCATGTTACTTAAATTGTTTCAGTTCTGATCATCCTACCCATCAATCGAAGGGTACAAGTAGATGCTAGCCGAAGGTGGCTGGAGGGACAGGCTAGGCGCATGGGCTTCCTGGGGATGGTGGGACCAGGAGCCCACAGGAGCCACCTAGGGGTCAAGAGAAGAACTTCAGGCTATTTTTTACATTGAATCCAGAATGTAGTTCTAACATCTAATGAACGGTTGATGGGTGGGGGGGGGCTGGGGGGTGTTTATATATATATATTAAAATTAATTTTTATTAGTTTCAGAGGTAGAATTTAGTGATTCATCAGCTTCATGTAACATCTGGTGTCCTTCCATCAAGTGCCCTCCTTAATACCCATCACCCTATCCCTTTCCCCCCACCCCCCTCCCCTCCAGCAACCTTCAATTTGTTTCCTAGAGTTCAGCATCTCTTATGCTTTGCCTCCCTCTCTATTTTCATCTTGTTCTTCCTTCCCTTCCCCTATGTTCATCTCTTTTGTTTAAATGCCACAAATCAGTGAAATATGGTATTTGTCTTTTCTCTGACATATTTCACTTAGCATAATAACCTCTAGTTTCACCTACACCATTGCAAATGGCAAGATTTCATTCTTTTTGATGGCCAAGTAATATTCCATTGTATGTATATACCACATCTTCCTTATCCATTCATTAGTCGATGGGCATCTGGGCTCTTTCCATAGCTTGGTTCTTGTGGACATTGCTGTGATAAACACTGGGATACAGGTTCCCCTTTGAATCACTACGTTCATATTTTTTGGATAAATACCTAGCAGTACAATTGCTGGGTCATGCAGTAGTTCGCTTTTAACTTCATGCATTGAGTTGTTACAAGCCAAATTCTCATCACCCTTTTTAAAAAATTTATTTATTTTTATTTATTTTATTTTTTTTTAAAGATTTTATTTATTTATTTGACAGAGAGAGATCACAGTAGGAGAGAGGAAGGGAAGAGATCACAGAGAGAGGAAGGGAAGCAGGCCCCCCGCTGAGCAGAGAGCCCGATGCGGGACTCAATCCCAGGACCCTGAGATCATGACCTGAGCCGAAGGCAGCGGCTTAACCCACTGAGCCACCCAGGCGCCCGAAAAAATTTATTTATTTTTAAAGATTTTATTTATTTGTCAGAGAAAGACAGCACAAGCAGGGAGAGTGGCAAGCAGAGGGAGAAGCAGGCTCTTTGCTGAGCAGGGAGCCTGACATGGAGCTCGATCTCAGCACCCTAGGTCATGACTGGAGCCAAAGGCAGGTACTTAACTGACCAAGCAACCCAGGCACCCTTCTTGTCACCCTTTAAAAAGAACTGCTCTTAACTTTAATACCTCAGGCAGGAACCTGAGGAATTGGTGTCTTGAAATCTCCAGAAGATTCGACATCCTGCTCTGGTAATGGTTTATAGAGTATCTCATCTCCTGTGATCAGAGAATTCATCCGTATGTTTGCCCTAAATCCTGTCTTTACTAATCCCAGTGTGGATGGTGAAAGTCTTCACCCAGGGCACGTCTTCTCACAGGGATGCACCACGGCTGCACAAAGACCCTGGAGACCATTTCTTTACAGCAGGATAATTGTGCCCATGCAAACCAATTGTTCAATGCCTGCTCACTCGCAATTACAGCTCAGAAAAAGGATTGATTTTTTAAAAATTCCAAACTAGTACTTTCCTTGTCTGATTAGTTCAAATCAATTCAACATAAAAAACAGGAGTGGGGACATAATTAATAAATCATGACTGGGTGAAGGGCAGTTTTGATCCTGGCCTTTCATAAAGCCTCCAGGCAAATCAATGGCAAGCCTGGGGCCCTGGTTCCCTGTCTGTGATGTGGGGTCAGGGTAGTATAGTGGAAAAAATGATGAAATCTGATGGGAGAGGGGATGCCTGGGTGGCTCAGTCAGTTAAGCATCTGCCTTTGGCTCAGGTCATGATCTCAGGGTCTCAGGTGTGTCGTCCTCTGTGCTCAGCAGGGAGTGTGCTTGTCCCTCACTCTCTGGCCCCGGCCCCACTTGTGCTGTCTCTCTAATAAATGAAATCTTTTTTTAAAAATCTGATGGAAAAAATCTTAAGAAAACTGTCTTTCTGACAAGAAACCAATTTTAAAAAGCAGTAGCTTCTACTTCACAAAATTTTATTTAAAATATATGGAAACTTCAGAGGCCAACCAAGGCAGGCAGAAGCTGACCAAGCTCCATACCACTGCTCTCCCAGGGATTAAACGGACACATTAACAGTATCTTTAAGAAGGACTATGGGCTCGGGAGTCACGAACCACTGGGGTTTAAACCCCAGCTCTACCACTTCCTAGCCTCAAGGCTTCGGGAAGACTGCCTCACCTCAGAGCCGCCTCGTCCTCATCTGCAGGACAGGTGTAATAAAAGCCACCTTAAGAGGCTTAGGAAACACAGCTCAAAGGGGCAGAGCTGGGATCCAGACCCTATACTGCCGGACTCAGAAGCTGTGGGAGGAACCTGAGACATGCCTCCTGAAGTGAAGAGTTCTCTAACCCCAAAGGAACACAAGTCTCACAATGACAACCTCCCCTTAACAGAGTGGGACCCTGAGCATGCTGGTGGGAGGCAAGTGGGGGCATTCTCCAGTCCTCCCAGAATAGAAGATACCTAAGAGGTAATAGTACTGCTGAGTAGTCAGACCCTATTTCAGAAACCGGGGACAGCTGTCAGGCTGCAGGGGTTGAAAGGAGAGCCGGCACAGCGAGGGACCTGGTGAGGACAGTCAGGCTGCAGGGAGGGAGAAGAGGTTTCTGGAGACTGCACAGAGCCTAGATGCAGCTCTGCTCACAGTTCCCAGGAGCTCAGACAGCTGGGCCCCAGAAGTCCATGGGGGGCAAGCTAAAAGAGAGCCAGCAGCCTGGAGGAGGAGGAGATTTAAATACACACATGTATGTACCCATGTGTACACACACACACACACACACACACACACTGCAAGAACTATGGCACTGAGTCTTCCTTCTGTGCCTATCTACTCCCAGCCCCAAAATGCAGGAGAGGAGTCTGGCCTTTCTATTAAGGAAGTGCTAAAGAGCCACAGTGAAGACAGGGAGTCCAGGCCAGAATGTGGGGAAAGGAGGGAGCCACCCCTTTCTACCTATCTGAGCGGTGGTGGCAAAAATGCTGGCACTCTCAGAAGTAGGTCTAGGGGTGCCTGGGTGGCTCGGTCAGTTAAGCATGTGCCTTTTGGCTCAGGTCATAATCCCAGGGTTCTGGGATCAAGTCCTCTCTCTCTGCTCATGCTCTCTCTCAAAATAAATAAATAACATCTTAAAAACAAAATGAAAACAAAAACAAAACCAACATAGGCCTGGGCTGCTTCACTGGATGATGGGGCAGAAGCCACAGGGAGGTTAATGGAACAGTTAGTGGTGCCCAAAGAAGGAAAAGGCTATACTCAGGAGACATGAGTGAGCTCACCATCCCTGGAGGTAACCAAGAAGAGGCTAACCCATCCTTGCATGCTTGTCATAATGGGATTCCAACCTCAGGTGGGTGTCTGGGATGCTTCACTATTCCAGCCATTTCCAATTTGAGATTCCTAGCCTGCGGGCCCCGTGTGATGACAAGGAGGGATTTAGCATGGCTTTTTCTAGGATGAGCAGCTCTGGTGCCCAGATCAGCATGGATGCTGAGGGAAGGGAGGAGTGACATGTCGGATGTCCAGACTGACCCCAGAAGAAAAGAAGTGCTTGAGGGAGGAACCTTAGGGCAAAGCAGCCCGGAGACAGCAGGGTCCTGAAGGGCAGGCAGCTAATGGGGCAACAAGACCAGGAGACCAAGGCCCCAGGTTAGCCCCACATCTAGGTGTGAGTGTGATCTGGGCCTCGCTTGTCAGGAGATCAAACAAGCTCAGGACGAAAAGGCCATCAGAGCCCTGGGTGGTGAACGTCAGACCCCTTCACCCAGGAAGGTCCCAGGCAGCGCTCCCCGACACACAGCTAAGACAACAAAGTGGGCTGGTTTCAACTAACTCAGCCCACACTTTCTTCAGAGTTCTCTCATCAAAAAGGGTAAACTAGGGACATTTGAGCAAGTAAGCCCCTGCTGTGCTAGGGACATGGGAGAACAAAGGGAACAGAGAAAGCCACCGTGGCTGACAGAGCCGCCCGGTATAGATCTGCTGAGCCCAGGCCGCGGGTAATTTAGGAACTGTCGTATCTCATCACGAAGCCACCACCCGTGACTCCTGAAAAACCGTGGAACGAAGATGAGAGATGTCTGGGGTCTAGCAAAGGGCAAATGTTTTCAAAGGGAAAACAGAAGGACATGGAAAATTCCAGTCTAGTCAGTGTCGGGGCCATACCTGAGAATGTGGGATAAAATCAACTCTCAGTCGGGGCTCCACCACGGGCCACACACCATGGGGACACAGAGGCCAAAGGAGAATTACCCTTCACATCTTAGTGTGCCAACAGTTCGTCCACAGCACGAAGGAGGAAAGGATAACGAAATGGGAGAGGAATTCATACTGCAAACAACTTCTCAGGTTGGGGTCTGCTTCCCAGAAAGTGGAGAAATGCTGAGATGATGCATCAGAGAGGGGGCGGGGCGAGGGTGGAGGGGAAAGGACCCAGCAGGACCTGAAGGCGGGTGTTCAAGTCTACTTGACTCTTGGCCCAAATCAGTGGGGGCAAGACTTGATAAGTCAGGGAGCACTTCTTTCCTAAATAAATTGTTTAGAGGATCTATACTGTAGGATGGAAGCAGCAGCCTCCCCGGGTTGAGGAGGGGCTGTGTGTGGAGGGGCGAGGGATGAAGTGGGGCCGGGAGGAAGGCACTTCCTTCCTCAGCCTCCCCTGAGGGGACCCTGGCCTCCTCAGAGCTGTCAGAAAAATCAGTGGGCTGGACAAAGGACCTGAGAATAAACTTATTGAATGTGACACCGATTACAAAATAGATTCAATGAGACACAAGGAGGCAGGAATGATTTTCATAAATAATCGTGAAGAGTAGCAAAAAGAATTCACCGGACCAAAGTATGAACTCAAAATGGCCAGGGCAAGTGGGAGATGAGCCTTCCTCCCCGTCTCCTCCCCTATGCCCAGATATACGTGTGGGTCAGGAAACCCAAACCAAGTGAAATCAGGGTAGCTCAGGCTTACCAAAGCAGCTAACAGGAAAGAGGGAAATCTAGGTTCTAGTTTTAAAATCAGAGACCACATACAGCTTTGATTCTGAATGGAATAAGCTAATTAGGTACCTCAAACAGACAAGGACTTTGCCTCAGATTATAACTTAAAAAGAAAATAGATTCTTCTGGACATTCAAAACAGAATGTTTAAAAGGCCCTTTTTAGCTGTGGTGTACTGTTTTTGTTTTTGTCCGGTTGTGGTGACTTACTGTGGTAAAACATATATTTCATCAGGTTAGCATTTTCACCATTTTTAAGCATACGATTTAGTGGCATTAACTCTCTGCACACAGTCGAGCAACTGTCACAGTTCCATTCCGGGAATGCTCTAGTTCCAGACCCTTCCATCACTCCATACAGAAAGTCTGCATGCATGAAGCCGTAGCTCCCCATCCCTGCTCCTTCAACCCCAGGACCATCTAGTCTATTTCCTGTCTCTGTGAGTTTGCCTATTCCAGAGATTCCATAAGTGGAATCCTATAGTCTATGTCCTTTCAGGTCTGGCCTCTTCCACTCAGCATGTTTTCAAGGTGCGTCCATGTTGTAGGGTGTGTCAGAGCTTCACAACCTTCCGTGGGTAGATAACATTCCCTCACAGAAATGCCATTTTTGTTTATTCACCTGTCCATGGATAGTTGCGTCGTTTCTACCTTTTGGCAGTTGCGAATGTACCACATGCTTCTACAGCCCCGAGATGGAGAAAGTGGAACTGGCTCCTGGGACAAAGCGGGTGGGGGGTGGGGGTGTGGGGGAGGGAGGCATGAGAACAGCAAGACCAAAAGGCAAGGTGTGACTGAACAGAGAGCCTTGAGGAAGGAGCGGGTGAAAGGCTGGAAATCAGGATTAAATCCTACACTGCTTCAGATGATTCCCGGGGGGCCTTCCAGTTCTGATCATTGGTCCATCAAGACCTTGACCATTAGATAATTAAACAATTATAATTATAATGAAATACCCTGCCTGGAGGGTGGAGAGAGAAAGGGGAATTTGGAGGCAATCAAGGTCTAATCCCTCCAGAAGAAGAACTCGGTGGCCACGGCGGTGTAGGTAGAGAATGATTGGCGGAGACGGCCCCCCACTTTTCCTGGGGCTTGGCTCCAAGTGAGCATCAAAGAGGAGCAGAGAAATGATTTCCACAGAAGCTGGAAGGGCTTGTACCTGCCTAGGGACAGAGCGCTTTCTGGGACTAGGCTGGCCTGTGAGGGAAGTCTTTTTTTTTTTTTGTAATTTGATTAAAGATTTTATTTCTTTATTTGACACAGAGAGAGAGAGAGAGAGAGAGATCACAAGTAGGCAGAGAGGCAGGCAGAGAGAGGGGGAAGCAGGCTCACCGCTGAGCAGAGAGCCTGATGTGGGGCTCAATCCCAGGACCCCGAGATCATGACCTGAGCTGAAGGCAGCGGCTTAACCCACTGAGCCACCCAGGCGCCCCTGTGAGGGAAGTCTTCAATCACTAGGGAAGGAAATGAGGGAAAGGCTTGGTGGACAGGGCAAAGGGGAACATGAATGGCTTCCACCACAGACCAGAATAGCTTGTGGCCAGGTCCGAAGGAAGGATATAGCCTTGGGACGGGGGTGAGGGGGGTCACAGCATGCCTAAGAGAAAGAGGAAATATGGGAGAAAAACAGAACAGGGTCTCATGCCCACGTTCTTGACTGTGTGGCTCTGTCAGAAACACTGAACCACTCTGGGCCACTCTCTGTGATGACTGGCTCAAAAGCCATCATCCCTATGGTCCCCTCCAAGGCCAATTCCAGGCACATGGGGGGCACTGAAGAGGGTGTTGCGAGAGGTCTCTTCCATACTCACTCTTCCAGCAAATATTTACTGACCACTGCTTTGTGCTAGACGCCTTTGTCCTGACACCAAGCAGACGGACAGGAGGGACAGTGGCACGACCTTCTTATCGCCAAGGTTGACAAAGGCAAATGAGAATAACTACCACCACGGTCACCACGAATAACGCACTCCCTGTGGTCTAGGTCACTGCCGATGCCAAGCCAGAGGGGTGCCCCAGCATCATGTACCCCGACGCCAAATGCAACTCCTGGGCTCCTGGGAGGAGCTCCTATCAGCGGGCCGGGAAGGGAGGGGAGAAGGCGACAGAGGGCTCAAGTGCCAGCCAGACTCACCTTCACGCAGGAGTAGATCACGGACACAAATACCACCAACGTCAGCAGCAGGAAACAGGTCAGGTAGAAACTCAACATGAACACGGAGCTGGAAGAAGAGAGGAGGTGGGGAATTCTGGGGGCTCTGAAAGCCTCTGGAAGGCGGGAGAGATGGCTCCATCTCCCTGAACCCACTGCCCAGTCTCTTCCGGCCCCTGACTCACTGAGAAAGGGGCTTACACAGCCCTGTGCACTGACTCAGGACCCCCTCCACGATCACCTGGCTCCCGTTCTTGTCATCTCCCTGCATGGCACAGAAGCCCGAAGGGGGCTGAATGGAGAAGCGAGTGTCACCTGCTCCATATTTTGCCTAAATCTTAGCCATCCAGAGACTCACTTCATTGGGCTGGGAAGGACCCATTTTAAAAGTCACCTGGTTATTCCCCCCAGGCAGTTACTGAGGGCTAGGTAAGTAACCATGAAGGCTGAAAATGGGATAGACGACCGTCACTTTTTAACACACATTTGTCAGCAGCCTAAGCAGACACTCTGAGAAACAGCAGTGATGGTTCCTTTTGGGGGACAGAGTGCCTAAACCCTGTATCCTGCCAGGCCCCATGACAAGTCCTACTCAGCTTGCCGGTTCAACATGGAAATGCAAGGACCCTCCTACCCCATCCGTGCAGAGGCGGATCACAGGTGACCTTATTGTTCACCATGGGCCAGAATCCTCAGACAGGAGAGCTGCCAGTGCCTTTCCATCTGGCCCTCCTGGGGCAGGGGCTGGCTAAGGTACACCCCGTCATATCAGGAGGCCACAGAAATCCCTTTTCCCTTGCGGGGAGCAAGAGTGGCCTGGAGGTGCCAGGCACTATTAGCAGGTTAAAGGCAAACGGAGGGCTTGACAAGGCAGGCGAATACCTCTAGAGAGGCATTCAAAGGGCATCTTTGTTCCAGGCTCCCCCAGAAGCCAGCACTTAGATGCCTTAAACAAATAGAATGAGGGTAGAGAACGCTCTTCAGAGGGAAAGAAAGATCTTTAAAGTAGCTTTTAATGCTTCTGTAGAGAGAGGACTGCTGGAGCAAAACTTCCATCAACGCCTTGGCAGCTCGGAGCTGTAGCCGGCAGGGAAGGAAGCCACGGCAGGCAGAGCAGGGACCAAGGGAAACCCAGCCCATGAGCCACACTGCAGGAACAAAAGAGCGAGTGGCACAGAGGCAGGGTTACAGGGACCTGGGCTAACTGGACTATCGGGAGCAGCAATGGGACAGAAAGACTGGGTCGCTTCTTTATACCTGTAGCTCCATTTCCATATAGAAAAAAATGGGGTCCTGTGTCAATAAGGACCCACAGTCACACCAGCTCTGCAGCAGCTCAGCGTGGGCGGCAATGGGCATGAGCGGCACCCACCAGAGTGGAGCTGGGTGCTGGTGTCTGTGGGGTCCGGACAGAGTCCCAGCAGACACACATGTAAGGGCTATCCCTGCAACAGTGTCTCATCACAAATAAAAGACGTATGGAGGCCTTGTGTACCTCCTGATAACATGCACTAAGGAGGACATAGCGCTTCTGTGGGATCCTCACCCAAACTGCATAACCTCAACCGAATTGTGAAAACACATCAGACAAACCCACATGGAGACAGTCTACAAATTAATCAACCATCTCCCATTAGAAGCTCCAAGGTCACAAAAAAATAAGCAAAGGCTGAGGAAGCGTCACAGATTAGATGCGACTGTGGAGAACGAAGAGCTAAACGCAGTGTGGGATCCTACCCAGCTGCTGGGACACAAAAAGGCCACTAGGGGCAACAGCAACGGAATTAGATTATAGTCAGTCAGATAATAGCGTCATTCCGGGTTCATCTCTCGCCATTGACCCTGGGCTGCTGTCACGGAAGTGTCCGTGTTAGGGAAAACTAGATGAAGGATGTCTGGAGACTCTGTCTCTATAGCCCTTCTGTAAGTCTACAATTATTTCAAAATGAAAAGTAGAAGATGCTGGGGTGAGGGGACTCTCCTAGATTTGGCTGGACTTAGGAGACATAACTAAACACAACCAGTGGATCTCGAGTAGATCCCAGCTATGAGGAACTCAGGGCAGGAGCTGTTTGGAGATGACTTTGGATATGTGAACATGAACTTGGTGTTACATGATTGCAGAACTGGGGTTAATTTTGTTTGGTGTGGGGGGCATTGTGGTGAAGAAGGAAAATGCCCTGAAAATAGGTGTATGGTAAGGGCTTTTAGGGGGAAAATGTCCTTTCATCTAAAATTTAAATAATCAGAAAAAAACCAGATGAAACAATGGTAAAACATCATCAATAATTATATCCAGGGGGTAGGTGCTGAGGATATTAATTACCTTGCTTTTCTGTATGTTTGCAATGTTGCATAATAAAATGTCACAAACATGTAGCTACGTGCATACATGCACATACCAGTGTACACACACACATGCAGAGATAACACAAGCAATTCTCTTCCTTGTCTCCATGTGACTCTGTGACTGCATTTCCGAGAGCCCACTGCCCACAACAGGGTGGTCCCCTCAGGGGCCACAGGTCTCCCTCAGGGACACAGCCAGTCCTTGGAAGTGTTCTGGCTTATCTGTGAGAAAAGCCATCAGAACCAGAAATCCATTCTTTGAAATACCCAGAGGAGCAGAAAACCTTTATCTCTTGAAGATGTGTTAACGTTTTTGCAAAAACCAAAGGTCACATAGAAGCAAACCTGGCGAATACTTTGGGTGATTTAAGGGCAACCGTGGTGTGGGTGACAACGGGGCGAGATGATAAAGGATAAAGTGTCAAAAAGGAGTCTCTCATGCAGCAAGGCAGGCCCGGAGGGCTTCCCACCCTGTCACCGGGGAGTCAGACTCCCGGCTTCCCAGTCCCTCCAAAGACACAAGCGGAAGGCTCTCCTTGTCTGAACAAGCCCACCCCCCGACCCCCTGACCCCCTCCCTGCTCTCCTCCATGACCCTTGTTTCCACCCTCAGAGCCCTGCAGCCAGGGACAGTACTCACTGGGGCACGATGGTGATTTGGACAAAGCAGATGAAGAGGAAGACAAGCGAGGCACAGGCCACGTAGGCACCGAATCGGTCATCCACCTGCTTGGAGTACTGAGAGGAGGGTGCAGGGTGAGGGGGGCCCGGTCTGCTCCAGCCCCGCCCAGCCCAGACACGCGGGCAGCCCACTCCCAACACCTGGGAGAAAACTGCCCTAGCCCTTGTGCTGAAGAAACTCGTCCGAAGCAACGTTTAACGCAATGCCTGTGGGGACAGCAGCTGGACTGTGTCAAACCGGACACTTTCTGCGGGTCGGGTCACCATGAGAGTCCTCCATAATGATCCTGGCTCCAATCACGGAGCACCAGCTACCGGCTAGGACACGCGCCCGTCTGTGGTGTCCTCGGCACACCCTCGCAAGAGCCCCAGGAACAGGACCTGTGTAGCTGCCACTTCGCAGAGAAGCCAACAGGAGGCCTGCTGCAAATCACAGAGCTCATCTCCCAGGGGCCAATTCCTCCTGCGACAGCAGCCAGCTGCACCCACTGAGGCTGTGCTGGCACAACGGCACCAGAGATGGCGCTCGCGGCTCGGGTCCCTTTCCCCAGGGCCAGCAGCATGTGCTCACAGGTCGGCCTCACAGGGCCAAGGTTGGGTCTGGCTCTGTCACGACTTCACTGGTTGCCTACAGCAAGTTGCCCAACACCTCAGTCACAACTTAAGGAGATGGGACAGAGAGATCTTGACTGTTCCTTCCGACTTTTTGTCAGTGTGCCAAAGGCAGAAGGGAGGTCCTCTGGTGATGATGTTCATAATGGTAACAGCAATAAAAATAAAATAAATACCAACTAACATCACTGAACATCCGTGGCAGATACGATTTTGTGTGTTTTACACATATAGACTTGTTTAACCCTCACTATGCCCTCTGAAGAAGGTCAGAAAACGGAGGCATGAGGAAGTTACGACTTAGCCCTGCTGACCACGAAATGTCTCCCCGAAATCTCCATCTCCTGAGCACTGTGGCATTGGAACAGGCGACACTGACAAGAAAGGGCACTTTCTATGGTGGTGGGGACAACAGGGAACTGTCGCCCTGTCCTCCTCCCCCTAGTCCTGGTCCTGCCCAGGGCCTCCTTCCCACCCAGGGTGCCCTACCTTCTTCTCTAAGTCAGGCTCCCTGAAGGTCAAGAGGAACTTGCGGACATGCTCAGACCGCAGCCTGTCGATGCTCCTGGCGTCAATGGCGCGGCCCAGAAACTCGTCCACTTCATCCTCAGGGTTTGCACTTTCTTGGGCATTCCTGGGGAGCAAGAGGAGCAGATGCAGGACAGGCTGACCACCAGGGGGCGCCGCTAGAGGGCCCACCCGGCGCCCTGGACCCAGGCCCATCAGAAAAGTCCTAATAAGGGGCGGGGACTCTGGGACTGAGACCAGGATGGCCTGAAGGCCAAGTCCCCCCTCTTAACTGCACACGTGCACAGAAAACTGCCCATGTCTGACCCTCTGGCTGAAGGGCCTCGCTGACAATAGGCTTTTCTGAACTACTGATACATTATTGTAGTGTAATAATAATATGACTTATCATAGAAGGTCTAACTGCTTTTCCCCACAGGTGACAGTCTCTGCTCTTCACTGCCCAGCTGCACCATCATCCCGGACACCCTCTGGGAAGCGGGTTTCATGATCAGGCTGCTGCACAAAAAGCCTTATTCCTCAAGGTGACACCCAGTCGTCAGTGGGGTAGGGTAGCTAGCGCCCCAGAGCGGGGAAGTAGAAGAGATAGAAGACATTCCCTCAGGGCATTAGGATGTGACCAGGGCCAGTGACCAATGTGCTGGGTCTGCATTTTCCTGAGAGCTGCGGTTCCTGTGTGTGTGTGTGTGTGTGTGTGTGTGTGTGTGTGTGCACAGCCATGAACAGAGTATGCATGTCTGTAGTTGTGTGTGCACACGTCTGTGGGGTGAGGACACACGGGCGGCCCTCGTGCCCAGCCTGTCTGCCCAGCGGCCCCTCTGTCAGCAGCAGGGGCTCCAGTCACTCTCAGCCAAGACCATGAGGGCGCCTCTGCCCACACAGCACAGGGCAAATGAACTATAAGGCAAACTTGGGGCTATCCCTCAGGCCAAGAGAGCAGGAATAAAGAAAGGCATATTACTCACTTGTCCTTGGGGTCTTCGAAGCCCTAAAAGAGAGGGATAGAGAGGGAAGGAAAGGTGTATGAGAACAGAGAGGACGCTTCCAGAAGGGACTGTGGGAAGGCAGTCTAGCTCACCAAGGAGCCTGCCCTGAGGGAGGCCTGTCACTCAGGAGATTTTTCTTCTTTCCTTCAGCGAATACAGCCAGGGTCTTCCTATGGGACGGGAGCTGTGCTAGACACTGCAGGAGGCCGGCACTGCAATTTCATGTCATCCACTAGCAAAACCCTGGTGTCTAAGCAAATCCTATCCCCACACCCAATTCCCCAATCTCCCCTTCTTCCTGGACCCAGGCAGGGTAGGTCCCTCTCAATCCTGCCTTGAAATAAGCTTGGAACAAGAGAAATCACTGCGTGATCAGTTCCCACATGTGTGCACACCCCTCACCCCCACTGAACACACAAAGTTCCCCCCTCTGTGAGCTTAAGAGAGTTAAACGCCAGTGACCTGCAGCAGCCTTCACGGTATCTGAGAACCAGTGTGTTCTTCCAAGGCCAGAACTGGGTGGGCACCCGGGGGGTGAGAAACCTGCCTGCCACGGGAGTGACTACTGCTCACATACCCTGGGCAGGGTTGAGTGTGACAGTCCCTTACTGGTTGCCAACCTCAAAGCCCTATTTACAGTTAATCTACGCCATCCATGAAAATGTGTCTCAGGGTGTGACCAGGTTTGGCAGAATGGAGGGTGGGTTCCCTGAAATGGGAAGGGCATAGAATCTAGGAGGCGGAGGCATCGGCAAACAGCCCCAGGGCCGTTTCAGATAAGGCTCAGGTTGCCAGGACAAGGACAGAAGTGGTTTCTAGCGGCCCAGTATGGAGCTTATTGCTGGGCAAACACGGGGGTCAGCAAGTGCCAGGTGAACCCAAATCCTAAAACACCGCAGACATGTTTTGAAAATGCAAAAATCAGGATTTATGTTGCTCTCCATGAACCAGAGCTGCCAGATGCTAAAAGAGATTGGGGCCCACACTGCCCCGGTGTCTCCATTCTGTCCCCGAGGGGAGGGCTTCCGAGGGCCTTGGCAGCCTCTAATGGCAAATCCAAGTGTCTGACCTCGGACTCTGAGCTCCTCCCAGGCTGCCTGGCAGTGGTCCTCCCTGGACCAGCCAGGCCTTCTTGCCCTCCTACCATCATCAGGCCCAGGCCACAAGACCTGGCCCATGACACCACCCAGCCTCGGCAGGAGGAGTTGGCGGGGGTGGGGGGACTCACGTGAGTGCTCCACTGGGGGGCAGGCCTGTGCTGGGTGCTCCCCGGATCCGTCAGGCATGAGCTTAAGGGAAGCCAGACAGCCAGCTCTCCACAGAATATGGTGGGGGGGCTGGCCCTGAATTCCATCACAGGGGCCGGCCATGATTTTACTCTGGGACCAAGGACAACAGAGCTACTATGAAGCCAGCGCTGGCTTCTGCTGCTCAGAAGTAGACCTGAGACTTTTTAACACACCTGTTTCTGACTTTCTCCTATGCTCTTTTGGTCATCTGCTGGGGCTGGGGGTGGGGAGCAGGTCTGCTCCGTGTGCCTTGTTAGTGTGGAGAGCTGAGCACTGGGCTGGTGTGTTGGCAGACTGACCACGGCAGACGGTCATTAAGAACACAGTCCATGGGGCACCTGGGTGGCTCAGTCAGTTAAGTGTCTGCTTTCGGCTCAGGTCATTCACCCAAGGTCCTGGAATCGAGCTCCATGTCAGGCCCACATTCAGCAGGGAGTCTGCATCTCCCTCTCCCTCTACCCCTCCCCCTGCTCATAATTTCTCTAATACATAAATAAAATCTTAAGAAAAAAAAAGTAACCCAGTCCAGTAGACAGGGTTCAAGTTCCCCAGCCTGCTTACTAGTTCCAGGACAGCAGTCCTCCACCCGGCTAGGAGGACCCCCAGACAGGTTCCTGTAGTTTGTAACACACCACTTCCGGGGAGCAGCTCTGATTCTGTTTCATTCCCAATTCCTGTCCCTTTGGGCCTAAAAGCAGGAGCAGGGGCTGTGGCCCCTCCACTCACCCACGGGGAAGCACAGCCTCTGGTTTGCCCGCCGGGCAGGCGAGCTGTATCTTCCCTGAGCACTCCGGCCCTGCCCACTGCCCCCTGGAGAACGGAAGGCCTCCCTGGCTAGATGAGCAGAGGCCCCTCTGGGCCCTTGCTGTCCACCTTCTTATTCCTCAGTACCCTTAGGGAGACAGGCCTAAGCACAAACCAGAGCAGCTCGCCACTACACTTTAAAAGCTGAGTCCAAGTTGGAACAAAATTTAAAGACGTTAACTGATGCCTACGAGTTGGTACCTTTCTTAGCACTCCCAGTCATGCTTTATCTAACCCCCACCCCGGTCACTGGCCGAAGTCAGGGGAGAAGCTCTTCCTCTGTGTATCCTTCTCAAAGATCTCAGGCAAGCGTACCACCAAATGCTGACGGTGTGCCAGGCAGCTTCTGGACCCACGCCATCCTCAGCCTGGACATTCTGACTGCATGGAGGGGGCGTGGCATGTGTCCTTCGACGCTGGCCTCTGGTGACTCTGCCCAGCCAGGATGAGAGCCGGGGAGTCTCTTCTCCCAAAGGCTGCGGCAGAGGTGTTCCCAGCACTCTTTGTCCACACACTTTCCTGTCCCTCCCTGCTGGCGAGGCAGCCAACACCACGGAGAAATCCTGTAGCCCGTCTTCCCCACGACACCCCTTCTCTTCCAAGGCTCCTGGTCCTAACAATGATTAATGTGTCTGCTAAACCAGTGCTCACACTCCCAGCTGCCTCCTTTGAGACTCTGAAAGAACTGAAGACTGCACTTACACCAAATATCACCAGGAAAAAAGCTTCCCCATGATTCTAAACAGAGAAAGCCCACCGGGTGCCTTTCCTGCCTGCTTGTGGCTCTTCCACTCCCCGCTCCCACAGTCTCCTTCTCTCCTCTGTCCTCTCCCTCCTATCTTCCTGTTCCCCCTTCCCTGCCCCCTGAAAGACAGCCTCCCTCTCTGCCCCAGGCTCTCTGTGATTTCCGCCCCCTACCTCTGCCCACCCCCTCTCTGGTCCTGGTCACACGGATACACGGTCCACAGGAGATTATGAAAGGGCTGGGGCGAGAACAGAGAGAGGAATCACCAATTGCTCTTTGCTTTGGGGAGCCCCCCCCCCCCGCCAGGAGGGGAAGTGGTGGCTGGAGATCTGTAGAAGTCCAAATTCAAAGCCCTGGAGGAAGGCAGGCACCCTTCCTCCACTCTGCCCCCTCATAAACTTGGTGTCCTATGAGTTGCTTCTTTACCATCAAAAATTGAAACGAAGGTCTTGACTCAATTCATTTTTTGATCCTATAGGTTTTCCTTAAACCCTTGTCATCTGTTAGTTGCCAGCTAGCAAGGAGCAGAGTGGCCGGGTTCCCAGCCTGTCCCTGGCTCAGTCTGCTGCCTCTGTGGGATTTTCATAGAATTTACCTGCAGTCCCTATTGCTATAGCTAAAATGTGGTCAAACCCACAGACCCCAAATTTGTGATCACAGTGCCAGCATGCCCCATCTTGCTCCAGTACTCTGGCTCCGAGGGAGCAAAGTGCCCCCCAGACACACACACAGCTCCCTGCACCCTCCGGCCTCACTCATCCCTCTCCCCAGTGTGGGCGCCTCCTGCCTGGGAACCAGGCTGCCCTAGAGCTAAGGAGCGCGCGTGGATGTGGAAGCCAAGCTCTCAGAGGAAAAGAAAGAAAACACTGCTGCTGTACCCTTACCTGATCTGTCATCCCTCTTCTTCTTCGTCCCACTGTCTGAATTATTTCTGTCATCCCCGGCAGAACCCAGACAGTACATCCCAAATTAGGCGGCCCCTGGTGTACTCAGGGAGGGCCGGGGCTGTCTGTCCCTCCAGGCAGGCAGGGTCACTTGAAAGGGACGTAGCATCCTTACCATGGCCTCTGCCCATCCAATCTGCCTGCCCCACCCCAGACACCTGCGGTTAGCACGGGCACTTCTCAGCACAGAGGGCTAAGGGGACCATCGCCTGGTGCTTGCCAGAAAGTACTGAGATGGTTTCTGAGCCCGAGGATGTGTTTCAGCTGCCTGGGAAAGGCGGAAGGTGCTGGAAGGACATCTGAGGAGTTGCTGCCCCACCAGATGGTGTCATGGGAGGACTGAAGGCTCTGCCTGGACTCGGGGTCTGCTTCCAGCCTTTGGGACTCAGAGAGAGAACCCAGGGCGAGTAGGCAGGCACTCTGGGTCCTAGCCCAGTGTTGCTTCTGTGACTCTCCAAGGTTCTGTCAGGCAACCTGAGGGGCTTGGCCCAGTCCTCACACCCATGGAAGGCCCCAGTGCCGGAGCAGCTTCAGCCCGCACGCTGCCCCACCTGTACTTACCATCCGCTTCATCTCCTTGGACACCTGGTTGCCCCCCAGGTGGTTGTAGAAGGGACGCTCGGCCCCCCAGTGGGGTGGGTTGTGCCCGATGGAGTTGGTTCTCTGGCGATTCATCTTGGCAATCATGGCCTTTTCTTCTTTCTGCGAAAGTAAAACAGACAACATCAGCCTGTGGGCAGAGCCTACCAGGTGAACCCGAGTGGGGCGTTTCTCATCCCTCCTGGGTGCCTGGCCACGTAGGAATTAAGGAAGGTGGCCTTTCCTTTGGTGCACAGCCGGAGCCTAGTCTGGGATCCCGGAGCTCAGTGTAGAAAGTCTCCTAAATGCCTTCCCACTCCCCAGGGTAGCCCTGGCTGGCCTAGGTGGGAGGCTAGTCTCGTGAGAAAGCAAAAGGGTGTGGGGGAGACTGTCATTGGCACGGAATTCTCAGGGGGTGGGCAGAGCCTGGGTCCAAGAGAGGAAGAGAGAGGAAACCAAGGATTCTAGTCTCCACTCGACTTATCCCAAACAGGCATGTTCTACCGGAGAGGCAGCTTCTAGAGGTTCGGATCACTAGAGCCTGAGAGGCAAAGGCCAACATACGTTGTAAAAATACACAAGTGGGGCCTCAGCCGTCTCCCCATATGCCAGCCACGATCTCTGTCTGCTCGTCCACCCATCCGAATGGGCTCCAGGCGGATGGTTGGAGAGGCCCTGGGGAGACCAGAGGCAGCCTTCCCCTCAGCTCCCTCTCTGAGCCTGGAAGGGAGTCCGTTGGACCAGGGACACAGCTGACACGGCTCCGGGTGGGGTGGGGTATGAGGTATCACTCCCTGTCTCCATTTCATCTTTCTGGACCCCCTGTCAGAAGAACATGACCCAGGGAACCCAGAGTAGCAGGTGAGGCCTGAGCCTGAGCGGGGCAGGAAGCTGGGGCTGAAGACCTTGTCACCCGGACAGAGGGGAGGGTGTGGAGGGGCCGGGAGGAAGTCAGTTCACTTATACTCTAATCAAAGAGCGAGCAAATGTTCAAAAGTCCTCCCATCCTTCTCTGCGTTCTATGGGGCACCCGACGCAGCTCCTGTCCTGCTGTGGGAAGTGAGGTCCCCCCCGGTGGTGTCCTTGTCAGGGTGGACACCTGCCCCCAAGGAGCCCCCAAATGTACCTTTGGGGTCACCCAAGACTTTCTCTGGACTTTTCTCCCAGCTTAGTTTTATCTTTCATTTAACTTCTTACAAAAGAAAGAGGGAAACTTTTCTCTACCAAAGGTCACTGACCAACAGGTCAATGCAATGGAAAGATTCATTGGTAAAAGGTTTTTTAATCTAGGGAGAAATAGAAAATGTTCTCTTTGTTCGCTTCTTAAAAATTAAGAACATGGAACATGACACTATTAAAAATAGAATGCCGAAGTCTGCTAATAATTCAGTTTTATATTTGGGCAAGTGTGGGCTGGGACAAAGGGAGGGAGGCGAAACGGACTAGAAGGTGAAACCCTGGAAAGGATGGAGATCCTCCAGAGAAACGAAGATGTGTCGGGACAGACGGCAGAGACAGTCAGGACACATAGAGGCAGAAAATGGCCCAATATCCACCTGGTCCGGGCAACAGACAAGGAGCAGGATGGACACGAAACCAATGGTTGGACAGAGAGTAGATGGTGGACAGAGTCCCTGCTGTTTCATTTCCATGCCTGGCCTGCGGCTGTGCTTTGGCTAACTGATTTGAGGCCTGTTGCATTTCTGCAACGGGAGGCAAAATTAAAACACCGTTGCTTTGCTGTTGGCCTTTGCAAGCCCTCTGTAATGCTCATGAGCTTCCCCGACACAGGAATCACAGTGCGTGAGGAGTTCATGCCCGGACTCAAGGAGAGAGCGAGAAGAGAAGGGAGGGGATGCTGTGAAACAATCCTCCCTAGAAGAACAAGTCCCCACAGCCCCCGCCCCCGCCCCCGGGTTCTCTCCGCCCCACCCCGGGCCCCCCAGCCCTCAGCCCCCTCCCCAGCCGACCCGCTTCTGGGTACAGCGCAGGATGAGGAAGGTCTCGATACTGTGCTCCTTGAGGTAGGCGTTGCGCTCGCCCCCACAGCCCGGCTCCACCTCGTAGTCCCCATTCAGGTAGTTGAGTGTGGCCTTGGTGATATGGATACGCCTGCAGGTGGGGAGGGACGTGGGGAGAGGAGGGCAGAGAACGTGACTTCAGACCTCTAGCCCCCACGCAGAATCACTCTGTGACCGACTCTGTCACAGATCAGATCCCAGAGCCCAGCACTTTGGCTCAAACGGTAACCCCAGCCTAGATCCCGACCTCGATCTCAGTGTGCTGTATCCCTCCACTGTCATCGTCACGGTGGCTCCGGAAGGCCCCTTCTGAGCTCGTGTCCACCCTGAGCATATCATATCCCACTTAAGTTGTAGCATTGTCATAGCGGAAGACATCACTGGCTCATGAGAAGGACACAGCCTCGGTCCCACAAACTTTGCTAACCTGCTCTGAAGCTGGCAGTGGCCCCAGCTGAGAAGAGGCCTGAGCCCAGATCCCCCAACCACACACAGAGGTCCTTTTATTACAGGCACTGTTTCTCCTGCAGGTCCCTAATATGTCACCAGCTCTACTTCCATTCCTTGGAAACACCCTGTTTCCTATACCTGTGCCTGTCCTCACCTCAGTCCCTCGGACTGGCTCTCTCCCCACCTCATCTTCCTCACCTGTCAGAATCCTGCTCAGCCATCCAGGCCAACCCATGTCCCACTTCCTTTCTGTCCTGGCTACTCTGAAATTACCCATGGTTCCTCCGGCCTCCAGAACTCTACCCCACCTATCCCATCGCACAACAAGCGGCCCTGTTTTATGCAAATATCTTCTGGGCGAAGTTCTGGGCAAAGGTTGAGAGGATGGTCCCTACAACTTGCCCTGGTGTGAAGCAAGTCATTTGTTAAGGAGCAGAATTTTTACTTAAATTCTGCCAACCCAGAGTTGCAAGTTACCCCATCCTGCCCACCCCAGGATGGGCAGACCCCCAGACCCCCAGACCCCCAGATGGGGGTGGGCTGGGGAAGTTAAGTCTGGACCCTCACTCACCCTGCCTTGCCTCCAGCTTCCATGTGGTTGGCCAGCGTGACGTCATTAGACCAGACGTCGAACTGCCACTTCCTGAGACCAAGGACACCGCAGTGTACTCGCCCGCTGTGAATTCCCACGCGCATGTTCACGTTCACCCCTGTCACCTCCCGGACCAACCTGGGGATGGAGCAGGGGTAAGGCTAGGAGAGGGTCAGGGACCAGGCGCACAGAGTGGGGGCGAGGCTGGAAGGCACGGGATCGGGGGTGTGACAGAAGGTGCAGGGGTCAAAGAGTCACTTCTCTCTGGTCCAGTCCAAACCCAGAGTCTGTGACTGTTTCACTGAGGTGGGCAGGGGCTGGGCCCTGGTACTCTGCGGCTCCAAGCAGGGAGGCATCGCTTCCCGGTGTGGCCACAAGGGGGCACAGTGCCTCACACTCCCATCAGGACCCCACTGCTTCCCCAGGAAGGCACCTTGGGCCTTCGCTACCCTCAGTCAATTCAACTGTACTTTGAGGATGCAAATGCTGTTAGTGTCCACTTGAGCCAAACAGGGAAGTTAGAGCCGCTGCGAACCCCGTTTGTGTAATGCTCAGAGTTGTCCCCATTGCTGCTTCTTGGATATTAATGGCGTGCTGAGCAAGGTGGTTAACTGACTGGGGAGGTTCCATGTGCTCAAAGCAGCACCACTTCCCACCACAGGCACCACACCCAGGGCTGAGAGCGTCCCTGGGACATGGGGGACCCCTCCGTGGGCTGCAGGTTGTGACAGGAGCTATACTGCTCTGGGCATACGTCTGAGGCCCGAGGTCTGCAGAAGAGGGTGCAGGAGCTCGGGGCAGGGCAGGGGGTTACACGGTATGTACTCTTTGGGGACCTGCATGCTCTCAGATACCCTGGTATAGGCCCACTCAGCCAGTGGCGGGCCGGCAGCTTGACTTGGACCAGCCCTGGAGGCTTGCCCTCCTCCCCGCCAGCCAGCGAGTGGTGAACACCAATGCAGGGAAGAGTTATGTCATTCATCATTTCTCTTGTCCCTGCTGGAATGTGCCTTCCATCCCCAGTGCCTCAGGACCCTTGCTTGGGTTGCTAGTATCTCATTCCACCTTTCTGGCTTAACTCCCGGACTACATCCTGCATGAAGCCTCTCCTGGTCCTCCCGATGGAAACAAATGCCCCTCCTGCCCCCATCTCAGTCTGCCCTCTTCACCTGATGCCATCCGCTCTGCATGACTGGGCAGCATACAAGGGCACTCAGCAAACACTGCCCAAAGGGGCTCCACCAAACCAAAGGGACCCGGCCACCTTCCTGGACAGCTGCTCTGCCCCTGACCTTGTCCACGGTGGCTCTTCCTTTGCTCCTACCCAGGCTGCTTCTGAAGCTCCAAGTTACTGAGCCCAAGTTTGGATTATCTCCACATCTTTTAATAACCAGGGCTCCTTCTCTGGCTGGCAGTGATCGAGAATTGGCCAAAGATCCTTCTTGCTATTCCTCCCACGAAGGATGGATTTTCTTAAATGGGGACACCTGCATTTGCATCCACCTGGCATGTTGTATTACCCTGGGGAGATGTTTACCCTCTGTGCATCCAACCTCTCTCACCTGGGAAGAAATGGGGCTGGGTGGCCATGGGCCCTGAGAGGTGAGGGAGGGAGGCACAGGGCACGGCACGATGGCCAGCTTGTCCTCCTCGCCTGCAGAGCTGGGGCCACACCTCCCACTGCCCCGGAGTCTGCAGAGCTCTCCCTTCCTAGGACACGCTCCTCTGGGAAAAGCTTCCCGGGCTGCTGTGGGCAGAAGCAGCCTAGGAGAAGGTTCTAAGCCGGGAGGCACTAATCAACTCTCCAACATCAGGTCCTCAGGCTGTGGGATGGTCCCCTCCCAGACAGGCACTTACGAGATGGCCTCAATCATGTCCATGCCCATCTCCACGCAGCAGTGGGCATGGTCAGCCCTCGCTTCCGGCAGCCCAGAGACACAGTAATAGCAATCCCCCAGGATCTTAATACGTAAACAGTGATTCTCCTGGAAAGCAAATTAATTTTAAAAATTAAAAATAGTAGGAAAGAGAAGTGGGAGGGAAAGAAACGGGAAGCAAACAGATTCACCCCATGCCTGGAATAACTTGCCTTTTAGGGCAGCAAGCACAGACAGATGCATGGCCCCAGCCCCAGGACAGGCTTATCAGGAGCTGAGAGGGGGATGGAGGCCCAGCTGAGCAGCTCTCAGGCATTCCAGCCTCCCCAGGCTCAGGAACTCACTTTTGGGTCACTGCTGAGACCCAAGAAGAGTGCAGTCCGATGTGGGAGCAAAGAGGGCAGACTTATCAATTCACGAAGGTCCCAGGTTGAGAGTCGGTGTCCTTGCTTCTACTCCCAGGCCCTGAGAATGCTCTGGCCCTTGGCCTAAGGCTCTATGAGAAGTTTTCTGATTCTCCTTCTTTTATAAAAAGACTGAAGCAGGAATGAGACTTAACCAAAGCTTGCCTGCCCCTCAGCCTGTCTGAGATGTGACCAAACAGCACGCTGCTAACCAGCAAGCATGTGAGGACTAAGACCTCCCCACCTCGCAGAGCTGAAGTCCTGCCCACTGCTGCTCCTGAGGAGAGTAACCGGGCACAACGGGGGTCGCCCAGCAGGTCACAACTGAGCCAGAACTCGGACTCGGATGGGATGTCACTAGTCACCAATTCTCAGCTCTCCAAGTCTGGCCACCAGAGATTACTTCATGAAGTAGGACACTGGGACTCAAATGTCCGAGTGGCCTGGATTCTCATTTAAGGCCCGTCCAATGCCTGACGGCCCAGCATATATCCAGTTCCCCTCATCCATGGTCAGGGGATAAAAACCACCAAGCCAGTGTGAGATCCGCCATCTAATGCCCTTGGAGGCCCTGGCACCCCTCTGACCAGCACCAGCCTCTCATCAATGGTTTGATGGCAAAAGGAAACGTGTCCGCCTGCCGGTGGACATTGCAGTGGGCAGCCCTGACATAAAATGACTCAACAGAGGTCCTGAACATCACTTAAAGACACAAAAGCTGGAGAGGATGGCAGTATAAACAGGGACTGAATGAACAAATATGTCATTTACAGCTCCCTGGCCTGGGATGCTACTTCCAATTTGTCTGAACAGCACAGAGTCCTCTTTCTGGAAGCCTCTGGGGGGTGGCACATAGCTGTCGGCAGGCCATTTGGGATTCAGACTCATTCTCTTACCACTCTGGCCGAGCTCCCCAAGAAAATGGCTCTACGGGCACTGAATCTGCCCCACCAAACAGAAATTCCTCAGGGGCCTGGGCAGCCTCACCCGCAGGCTTTCCCACGCCCTTCCTCAGGTGGAAGGCTCACTCCCTTGCTCCCTCATGATCACCGACATACAAAGACACATCCAACTGTGTGAGGTGTGAGGAAACACAGCCACAGTGCGTGCATCCCCCCTGCCCAGCAGGGCACATGCTGGCCCAGGGCCTGTCCCTGGGGCTCACAGGGCCTTGGCCATAGCGCTCTCCCTTGGGCGGCCCAGATGGAGCCAACCTTCTGGCTCTGGCACGGGCCCCGGGTGCCGGGGATGGCAGGGAGAGTGACTCACCGCAGCCAGCTTGTCAAAGCGGGCGAAGAGCTCGTTGAGGGTCATGACCAGCTCCTGGGCAGTGCACTGGGATGCCAGGCTGGTGAAGCCCTCGATGTCGGCAAACAGGATGCTGGGGAGACAGGTGGAGGAAGACCCCTGTGAGGGAGGAAGGACAGGGGACGCAACTGCTGGCCAGCAAGAGTCCTGGGGACGGGGAGGCTCCAAATGGCTGCTGGGGAGAGCATCAAGGTCCCTGGCCCTGGAGAGTTGAGGGAGCTGGCCTCTCCATGCTGCCCAGGAGACAACTCTATGCTCTCAATGTGCCCTCACTCCCACCCAGGATGGCGGTGGGGGTGGGGTTGGGGCAGAGGCATATGAGGCCTGGGAGTGTGCATCTGCCTGAGTTACCGAAGACAGGGCCCTGCGCACCCCCACCCCCAGTTCTGTGCCCTCTTGGGCCTGCCCTATGTGACTCCTGAACAGCCCCTTCAAGGTAGCTGTGGCCTTTGATTCATGGGCTTAGAAAGTGTTCCAGGCCCCAGTGTCAATCCCACTAAGGTCTCACTTCCCAGCCCCACAGATAGGGTTTCGGGCCCAAGCCCTCCATCCCTAGGGAGTCTCTAGAAGGGACAGACTAAAGAGGCTCGGGAAGGAGAGAGAGAGAGGAAGACACAGACAGCAAACATGTCCGGAAGCCTCCAACACGTCCCTGCCAGCAACGGCAGCCTCATCCCCAGGCACGGAGTCAAATGCAGCAGCCGGTCCCCACGGTGGTTATTGTGGGTCTTCTGTCTGTGTCTGTGGTTTATGTTCTGGAGACCGAAGCCATCTTCCTTTGCTCACAGTACACCACTAGAGGTGAGGCCCCAGGGCGGGAGTGTAGAAGGGCTAATGGAGTTTTTTCTTTAAGTAGACACAGAAACGTAATAACCCTCATGTACTGAGATGGGCTGGCTCAGGGCTGGGAGCCTGCAGACTGTCTTCTCACTGAGTCCTCCATGCAGCCCTGCAGCAGAGGCTTGGGGTCTCCATCTCACGGAGGAGGCGGCTGAGCCCCCGGGAAGAAGCTGCCGACAGCAGCATGGTGGGCTCCTTCTCCGAGGTCCGTGTTCTTCCCACTACACCACAAGGCTCCTGAAGCCCCAGACAGCCTTCCTTTTTTAAATGAGGAATGTAGAACAAGCATATTTTGTCATTCTATCTGAAAAATATGCATTGGTGCATTAAGCCTGTCTTTCTATTCTGATGTTTGATACCTGGGACTTCACTGACCCTGGGGAGCCTGTCAGTCCCAGGCCGGTCGGGTCTCAGAGATTGTCCAACAGCTTGCCTTAGCGTCCAGTGCCCCATAGCCCAGCTAGGCTCTCACGCTCAGGCCATGGCTCTCCTGCCCTAATCACCCCAGGGATGGGTACCAGACTCGGGACGGTCCCTGCAGCACAGAGCCCACTGAAATGGTTCCAACTAGCCTATCCCAAGCCTACTTATCCATTCCTTCCTGCAGAAACCCCAACAAAGTCCCATCCTCAAACCCCTCTCGCTCTGCCTCCTGTCCCGCCACTGCAGCACTTCCCCAGGGGCCCCCACGGCTTGGGGGCGACCTGCTCACTTCTCCCAGGATGAGTAACAATCTTTCCAACGGCAGTTGTCTCCTCACCTCTTCGCCTTCGCACATCTGGCTGGTAATAAAACCTGCCTTTTAAAACAACTGGACACTGTCCTGTGCCCTTATGTGTATGAACTCACTTGAACACCACAACCACCCTATGAGGTCAATATCCCCCCTTTACAGGCGAGAAAATGAAGGAAAACAGAGAGGATGCGTCCTGTGCCCAAGGCTACACAGGCAACCTGGCTTCACAGCCCAGGAGCTGAACCCATAAATATGAAGCTGTTGGCCCCAGAGCCATCTTAAGTAAATATGAGCGTAATTCAGGGATCCGGCATTGTGAAAGGGGCAGAGGGAGCCGGAGGGGCTGGTACGGGTCACCACACATGGCGTCCGGGACTCCATCAGGAGGGGGGCACCCTCGGTGGCTGTCTGCCAGCCCACACGAGGGAAGGTTCAGACAGACAGGCCAAATGAGGGGAAAGAAGAAAAGTTGAGGAGGAGGAATGGAAAGGAGAGACACTGCCCCGGCTGGCCACAGAGCTCGGGAAAGCAGACAAGCTGTTCCTCAGCAGGCAGCTAGGGGGGCGGGGGCACAGATGGTGCGAGGTGGTCGGGAGTCTCCAGCAGCCTTCAATGCCTGGGGTCTGACCAGGCACATGGGCTCAGCAACCCCCTCCAAGGGGAGTAGACAGGGAATGCCTTGCGTCAGCATGCGTGGTAAGAGGAGCAGGGGAGGGAAGGCTGCCATGCCCCCGATGCTGATTTCAGCCCCCTAACTAACTAGAGCCCCCTCTTCAACCAGCTGCCGCTTCTCCACCGGTCTTGCAGGCAACTGGCCCGTTCCACTCAGGAACAAGAGAAAGGTCTCTCCCAGTCTGTGGAAAAGCGCCATCACATAGATGTTCTGGAAATTCTTCTTTAGGTCTCAAGAATCCAGAGCTAGTTCAGGTTGGGGTCAAGATCCATGGCTCCAGAGTTAAGAAACATTCCCCGGGCTGGAGCAGTGTCTTGAATGCAAAGCCAGCAGATACCACACCCGTCGCTACTCCATGCTAAGTCCAACGCTACACAGCATCCGCGGCCAGCTGTCAGCGGGCCGTCCTGCCTCTGAGGCTCTGGGCAGAAGCCTTCCTTGCCTCTCCCTAGTTGCCAGTGGGGGGTGTCCACGCATGGCATTGTGGGGCTGGCGGCTGTGTTATTCCCAACTCGGTCTCTGACCTCCCGCGGCACTGTCCCTGCGTATCCAGGTCTTCATACAGCATTTTCCTCTTCTTAGGAGGTCCCCCCTTATATTGGATTAGGGCCCCACCCTACTCTAGCATCTGAACCTGATTTCATCTGCAAGGACTCTATTTCCACATTCACAGGGACCAAGGGTCAGGGCTTCCAACATACGTTTTAGGGGAACCCAGTTCAACCCAATGTTCTAATGTATGTTTGTTGAATGGAAGAGAATAGTCACCCTTTCAAAGCAAGCAAGAGGCAAGACCGGTCACCTCAGCAGCTCTTCCTTCAACCCCATGGGGCCTCTTGGAGTCCCAAGCTATGTCACCTGAGACAGGAGTCTGTGGGGCCCAGGGCCTAGGTCCATGGGATGAACGGCAGAACAGTTACAGAGGCCGTGAGTGGCTTCCCAGTCCATGCCAGGAGGCGTGGGAAACAACGGTGGTGTGTGAAAGGCCTCTGGGGGCCGAGAGAGCCGGAGACCCCTCCAGCCTGCTGGGGTCTGCTCTTCACAGCCCCTCCTCGGGGGGAGGAGTCTGGGGGCACAGGCTGCGGGCAGATGAGCTGGGGCGAGACGGAGCCACCAGCCCACTAGAGAGGAGTGGCTCCGAGCAGGGCCCAGCGCGGGTTGCTCCCTTGCGCAGAGGCTTGGACAGGGTCTCTAAGGTCTCAGCTCTGCTGCCCTGCGGCCTGTCCTACACATTCATGAAAATTCTGCCTCCTCTACATCCCCCCACCTCCTGTCAGAGGGAAGTCACACGCCTCTGCTATCGCCTCGGTGCAGGGTTCCCCTCCATGGCTGTCACTCAGGAAGCGCCTGTGTTTTTGAGGTCTGCCCAGCTGCAGTCTGTTCCCCCAGCAAGATTTCCTGATCGGCTCTTGGGTGACCCTGAAGGCCATCTTCCAAGCATGCTGGGCCCAGAGAGGCATCGAGGTCCTCTTCCATCCATCAGCTCACTTCAGAGCTCAGCTTGGCAACGCGCTTAGGCCCTGGCAGTGGGGGCAGCAGGGGCAGAGGGCATGTGGAAGCTGGGCCGGCCCACCGTGGTGGCGCACTCCTCCCTGAGCCCAGCCATCCATCCCTTGCGGCCGCCCGCCATCTCCTCTGCAGGCCAAAGTGGCCAGGCCCCGTGGTGGCCCAGTGACCACAACAGGCCTTTCACCATTCCGCCGCATTCGGCCCAGCTTCTCCACACGCGTTCTTGGGGACGCACCTCTCCCTGCAGTTTTTCCCTCTCGCACCTGCAGGTGCTGTGACCTGACAAAGATGTTGGGGTCTGACTCTGCGCCTGAACAGAAGCCACACCCAGCAGCCCCTGGGGCACCCAGACACAGACTTCTCCTCACAGTCTGGGCGGAAGGCTGCACCAAGGACCTGCTTCTTGGACCTGCATTTCTCGGCACTGTACACGGAGGGGACTCAGGGAATGCTGGGAGGCAAACCGTCTGTCGAGGCCAGCCCAGGGGGCATGGGGGTCTGGGGAAACAGAGGTCATCGGGCAAGGGCAGGAAGGGAATATGGCAAGGTCTCAGCCCAACTCTCAGGATCTGGGCCTAGCAGGAGCTGAAAGTTTTAGGGAAGCAGGGCAAGATATGCCTGGGAGGCCCTAGCAGCATAGGCTGGGGAGGGGTCTACCCCTGCAGCTTGCCCTCTGTGTGCTCCAGGCCATACCACCTGGGTCCAGGCCCCCAGTACGATAAAGGAGGAGCAGTGGGTCACTGCACGCGCTTGGCGAACGGTGCAGTCAGGCTGCTCACACCAACATCTGGCTGACGACAGACACCAGATGACTGGGCATTTTCCAAGGGGGGGTGCAAAATAATTAGAGCAGGGCGTCTGGACAAGGAGCAGCCAGAGAACCTTCTGAGGGACAGGCTGGGAGAGGCAGAGGGGAGAGGCCACTGAGAGAATGCTGAACACACTGGATATGGGTATCCGTTCCACCCTGGACAGCCATGCCCCCTCCACTCTCTTGGCAACGGGCCACCTTCCTTCTGAAAGCTGAAGGGCCCTGTGACTGGCTTGACTCTCGGGATTGGATCCAGTGGGTCTGGGGTCCACAGATGTCCTGGAATCCTTCTTACCAGCCTCAGGGCCTCCTGCAGACCCTATTTCAACCCCTGATCCCCTGGTCCTGTTTCTGTCCACCACATCCTACTCTCACCGCCAGAGAGTGGACCTCCCATCGCACTTACAGACTTTGTGTTCAGAAAGCCTTGCAAGAGCTGGGGGAATGTGGCCCACAGGAGAAGCCCACAAAAGGTAAAGGGTTGCACCAAGACTGAGCAGTAGTCAGTGACCTTTCAGTGATGAGCTCGTGGTGATTTCTACTGTCTGTAGAATATTATTAGTGTATTATTAGTTCTTAATTTTCTACAAAGAAAACACATCCTTTGTAGAACGAGAAAGGTTGAAAACTAATTATGTTCTTCTAAGATCTGATTCTAACCCTTCTATCTTCATGATGTCTTTTCTGACCTACCCAACCCAGGATAATTCTTCTTATTCTGAATTCTTATTAGGATCAGAATTTCCAAGGCCTAGCCTGACACATTCAGTGGGTCGGTGTCTCTTCACCTTAACTTCTCTGCCTTCCCCTCTACCCCCAAGGCCCCCAGTTTTGAATCCAAAGAGCTAAAATAACAAGTCCTAGCTGGCTGCCAGCTCCATTCCCCCACTGATCCCCATTCCGTGTCCAAGGACAAACTCGGGTCTCTTGTGAAGACCCACGTCCATGCAAGGAAATGAAGAAACCACCTCGGGCAAGGTGGAGAGGCGAAATGGCCAGTCACTATGGAAAACACAGTGGACTCCCTTAAAAAATTAGAATGTAGCAATTTCTCTTCTAGGTATACACCCAAAAGAACTGAAAGGAGGGACGAAAGGAGGGACCTGGGCACCCACGTTCACAGCAGGATCATTCACAATAGCCCAATTTGGCAGAGGAATGGATAAACAAGCTGTGGCGTACACACACCACGGAGTACTAGGCGGCCTGGAAAAGGAAGGAAATCCCGGCCCACAGCACCACATGGACGAGCCTTGGCCACGTTATGCTGACTGAAATAAGCCCGCCGCAAAAGAACATGTACTGTAGGAGTCCACGGCCAGGAGGTACCCGGAGTAGTCAAAGTCACAGGCATAGTGCGGAAGGGTGGTTGCCTGGGGCCGGGGGGTGAAAGGAGAGGAATGCGGAGTCGTTTCACAGGGACAGGATCGCAGTCTTGCAAGGTGAAAAACATCTGGAGACAGATGGTGATGGTGGCTGCACAATGATGGGAAAGGTCAAAATGGCCTGTTTTATATCATGTCTATTTAATCACAAGTAAGATAATGAATTAGCTGGTTGTTTAAGAGGAAAGCCCTGCCCCCAGGGGCTTCCCCAGTGGGACCAGATGGGTTATGAGGCTGCTGATCCCACCGCAGTGGGCATGGCCCGACCTCACTGCTGAGAGCTGGACAGTCCCTGAGAGGCAAGCACCGTATCTAGTCACACGTGGCAAAGAGGGGCAGCACAATAAATGTGGGATGAATGAGATAATAATATAAAGACCACTTGTGTCTATAATTGGTATAGCGTAGAGCTCAGAATACTTTTCTTAGTGTCAGGTTGGAGACAGGAATGCTAGGCTTACGGACCATCCCTTATGTGGTCGGTTCCCAGGAATATGACTGGAGGTAAATATTTTTTCCTCTCTGCCCCCAGGGTGCACAATCCACCCACAGGTATCTGAGCATCAGGGACGCTGTCGTGAGGCCATTATAATTCAGAGCCGCGCCGCAGCTGAGCCAGACTCCAGAACGACCTGGGGAACACAGCCAAGTCCTTGAAGGAGACGGGAGAGGAGATGATAACCTTAAAAGGGGGAGGTTCAGGAGAGGCTGGGGAGAGAAGGAAAGAAAGGGGGAGGAGGGAGGAGAGGGAGCGCTCCCCAGCCCCCTCCACACGTACCCCCCGCCCCCAGTTCGGGTTTGGCTGTTACCTCATTTCCACCCCCTGAGTTTGCAGCTCTTCAGCCAGGCCCCCTGAGAATGAGGCTGTGATTCCAGCCAATGAGCCAAGACCTGTACTCCATCAAGAACTTCTCCGGGGGTCCAAACAGAGGAAGCCAAGTGAGGACCAGCGCCCCCTGGAGGAGCCAGCTCTCCAGCCCGCCCCACCATCTACAACCTCTAAAACCGCAGGGCTCCCCCGTGAGAACATGTCATTCAGGTGCCAAGCTGTCTCTCTCAGTTGGGACCCATAGGGCAGTAGCGTATCCTTCAGTAGCCTCTCCGGGCTGGCTTGAACGTTCCCTGCCCCCTGAAACCTTTGGGGTATTGGTCTCCTGACCTTGACTCTCACCGCATACCCTGCTCTGCCTCCAGAGGGCAGACAGTCTGCAGCTACCTCCCAAGTGGGGGGCCTGGCAGCGGCTTTCCATACTCTACCTCGTCTCCCCTTCCAGCACCCCGTGAGGAGTAAGTCCTGGGGCCCTCTCTTAGGGGCTCTGTTCCTTTGTGGCTTCTATCCTAACAGAAAAATTAAGTGGTAAGTTTTGTAACATCTATATATGCTCGTAAGAATGCAAAGCCCTAACCCCCATTCCTTGTGTGATTCAATCCCAATTTACTGATTGACCTGCTGTTTACTGTATGTCTTCCTCAAGAGAAAGCAAGCTTCCCAACATCAGAGACAGTGTCCCTCTTAATTCCCATCTCAATCCCTGCCTCTGTAGCTAAGTGTCCCACCAGTGGAAGCAGAGGAAAGCAGCCACTGAATGGATGAGTGAGGGGACATCACCATCTCCATGTCATAGATGAGGCACCTGAGGCTCAGGTTAGATGACTTGCCTGAGTTCCCACAGCCAATACGTGGCAGAGAAGGGTGTGACCCAGGCTGCTCCACACAAGACATTCATCTTGCTCCACAATAGTGACATCTTGGCAAGGGTCCCCTGGTGACAGCTGGGTTCTGGCAGCATCTGTAAGTTTACTGTGACCCACGGGAATGTGCTACGTGCTTCTAGGGCCAGCCCCTTCCTCCCACCTCAGTGCCCTCCTCCCAGACAGAGGAGGAGGCCTCTGGCATGCTGGAGGCCTTTGTCCCAGGAATGCGGGGAGGACAGCGCGGCCTCCCTCTGACCTTCATACTGCCCTGGCTGCAGGGGAGGCAGGTGTCTGGGAGGAGGGCCCTCAAGCCACAGGTCTGACACCCTAGCCACCTGGTCCCAGCTGCCCTGTCCAGCCAGAAGGGCTAAAACAGCTCTACCTGTCACACTACATGTCAGACGGGGGGGGGGGGGGGGGAGGGTGGTGGTGTCTCCAAAGGTTCCTGGGCCCCTGGCCCACCTCAGTGCATTGCCAGTGGTGGCTCAGCACCAAAGCATCTGACAGGTTCCCGGCAGGTCCCAGGGGCAGTTTTCTATCGGGCACCAGGAAAGGGGGAGGCCACAGAGGGCAGTGGGGGTCTGCTGTCACCCCTCCCTGCCCAGGCCAGACTCTCCCCACCCATTCGTCTCCTGCCCTTCCGCAGATCCAAGCCCAGTCTGTCACACTGCAGGGCTGATTTATTTTTCTTGTGGCCTTGTTCTCAGTGGGGGCTAGAGAGCAGCATGTCATCACCCTCTCTAAATATTATAACTCCGCAGAGAATTGACAAACGTGACTCATCACCCTTCCACGCTTGAGCTAGAGAATCCCCAGGCCTTGCTTTGTTGATAGGAGTGTGATAATCATCACAATAATAGCAGTAACGACAATAATCACTGCTCCCAATTACTGAACACGTGGCCAGGGCCAGACACGGCGCTAAGCGCTTCCCTCACACCCTTTCATCCGCTCTCCACAACGCTGCTAAGTTGGTATCCTTCCTGTCCCATACAGAGGAGGAGACTGAAGGTCAGAGTATCCAGGCCCATCACTTGCCCTGCTCACATGGCCAGAGGACAGTGGAGCCCGATTAACCCCAGGCCCCAGACCTAATCACCACACCTCAAGCCCAGCCCCAGGGTGCATTTCTATACCTTGATGTCACCCCTCCACCCACTACCCAGCCCCACACCCAAGTCCAGAGACTAAGTGCACGATGTGTTTCCATCAAGACCTGCGGCCACAGCTGCTCACAGAACAGGAAGGGCCCCCACAGGCTATTTGCACCTGACTGCTCATGGCTGGGCTATGGTGTGTACCAACCACAACCAGCCTGGCAATTTCAGAGTCAGAATTATGTCTGTCCCTATGAAAAGGGCAGCGTCTTGATTTTTCTCCCCTTTTATCTGATAGCTGCATTGATCCTTAGCTCGTCTAAAAACAGAAATACCCCCCTGGAAGCCTGTTGTGGGGGGAGGGGTTCTGGTTCTTGCCACATGGACACTCGGGCCACTCTGTGATTAGGGTGTTGTTCTTTTCTTTACCCAAAGTCACAGCCTCCCTGGGAGTGGAAAGATGAGGGCATGTCTCCCCAGGAGCGGATGACTCCTTATGGTGGCAGAAGAGGCCCGAGTCAGCCCCTTTGCCCCAACCACCTTGCTGGAGAGCTGGAGGCCCAAAGCAACAGAGGGGCAGGAGACGGAGGGGTGAGAGGGCCAGGTGCGGGGCAGAGATGCAGAAGTGGGCAGATGTGCTAGCCCAGCCAGGGAGAACCTACACCTTGCCTGCCACACTGTTTCTGAGCTGGGAATTTTCTGCATTCCCTACGTGTTCGACATCATACTTTAACGGAGTCAGCCAGATGCTCTGCCGAGCTGAGAACAATCAAGAAAAGCACCTTTGTCCGTGCTGTGCTTGGAACAATGCCAGGGCCCGTGAGGCCGTGAAGACGGGACTGAGAGAGAGTATCCCAGAAGCGGGTAACAGGGGTTCCGGTATGTTGGCTCCCACCTGAACTTTGGGCCTCCAGGATGTGTTCTAACAGGGAAGGCTATTTCTTTAAATGTCTTAGAGTCCCCCAGACTTCAGGGATTGCTAAACAGGAAAGGCCTCTGGTGGGTCCATAGTGTCTGTCTCTCTCTTTCTCTCTAGAAGCCAAACTTCTCTCCAAAGTCTCCCCTTGGCTGGGGACTCCCCGAGATTCCTTCCCACAAATCCTCATACACACTCCTTCCTCCTGGGCATGTAAAAAACACCTAGTAAGGCTAAGTAAGAATTCTGATACCGAAAAGTTTCCTGGGGGCAGCTGTCCCACTTAACCAGCTCTAGGATCTTAGACAAATTAACCCCTATGCCCCAGTTTCCTGCAAAATAGAGATAATAGCAGCACTGACTTCTTATATGTACGCTGTGGACTCGGCAAATGTTTGAAAGTATTCAGAAGAGTGCTGGGTTAAAGGAGGCACTAGACGAGTATGACTGTTGTTGTGAGTAATTTTTCTACCTTGTGGGGGCAGAGAGGGGTGTGAGAAGAAGTGGGGAACCCACATGTCAGCATGACCTGCCTAATCCCAGGCCCTACTCTCGTCTCTTGAGCTCGGCTCAGCAGAGCCCACGGCCCCTCGGAACGCCTCCTGGGCAGGCGTGGGGACTCGGCCTGCAGCAGCCTTCTTCCCACCGCTGGCGATGCTCTCCCTGCCTGACAGTGAACATGCGTGGGCTCCAGAGGGATCAGGGTATCCCAAAAACTGAGGACACAAGTGTTGTTCAGGTAACCTCTTTCTCCCAAAGGCTTAGCATCTCTTTTGGAAGATGGATACAGGACACAAGGGCAAACAACAGTCTTGGATTCCAGGGTATGCCTGGCAACTGGGCAATTGCGCCTGAAATTCTGATGATTTCTACATGAAAACTGTGTCCTCCCCACCCCTGCAGCCATCAGCCTTGCCTTGAGTGCACATTTATCTGTGTGTGCGTGTAGGTGTGTGCACCATTATTCATTTTATTCCATTTAATCCCTTTATGAAAATTCAGCCCAAGCCTCCAGAGGGTTCCCTCTACACCAGCCTTGGAATATTTGTGGGTCCAAGGAAAACCTGCCCAGGAAGAGAGTCATTCTCTTAAAGGCAGCCTCAGCAGCTCCTTTTCTGGGCCTGTGGGATGATTCCCGGGCTCTCCAGGAAGCCATGCTGCAGTAAGGCCACTGAGCCGCTCCCCGTCCCCACGGAACTCCAAAGCCGACTGTGCACTCCATTAGGCTACATCTGTTTGCACGGGCCTGCCGTCAGCAGCTTCCCTCTAGAGAAGCAGCAAATGTGCAGTAAAAGGGGCATGGGCTCCGGGGCAGGCTGACCAGAATGCACCGCCCTTTATCATTCCTGGCTGAGTGACCCTGGGCAAGGGTCTTAGCTGTTCTGAGCTCAATCTCTAAACGAGGAATGTTGATAAGGGAGCCCACCTTGCAGCATGGTCAGGAGGACTGGCAATGAGGTACGCAATGCCTGTCACACACTGGCTCAGAAGGAATGGAAGCTGCTAGATAATGATGAAAATGGAGATAATAGCAACATGCAGGTCCCAAGTTGGCTTTCTGTCACCCTTGTTAGGCCAGGAGTTTCCCCAACAGCTGGTGCTACTGCTTTCTCTTTTCTCCTCCTTCCTTCCCTAGCTTCTCCCTGGGGCCTCCCCTTAACAATTCACTTCACCAACCTCGAGGGTGCCTCGTGGCTGGGGCACCCCAGATAATATACCCCAAAGCCACAGACCACGCAGTCAGATCAGCCACAGACCTCCCTTGGAAGGGCAGAAAGTGGGGATGTTGCCTCCCTGGGGATCAGTCCTCCCACCCTGCCCTCGCCCCCCAGCCTCATTCCTACCTCACGTTGTCATGTTTCTGGATGTAAATCTTATGGAACATCATATCCTCCTGCTTGGCATTGATGTCTGCTTTCATCTCCATGGCAACATGACGGGGCAGGACAGACAGCAGGAGCCGCTCCTGGGGAGGGAAGCACATGCTTTCATCACAGCTCCCTCCGCCTGCCTGGCAGTCCCCTTCCTTCCCCGGGCCAACTCCTCAGCGCCTGGGCCCCCCCACCCACAGAGTCCTGGAGAACCCCTCAGGCTGGCCTGAAATTCAAGGAGCGAACACTCATGTGGGGGTGAGGCCAGCGTGATGCCTCAGGGCTACTTGGACTCTTCTCCCTGGGAGACCACCCGGGTTTTCTGTGTGGGTACTTGGAGAAGAGCACACCTGGTGAACCAGTACTGAGCCCCCATGTCACCTGAGACCATGTGTAACCATTCAGGCAAATGGCTGATCCTCTCTGAGCCTCAGCTTTCCCATCTATAAATAGGGAGGGGGCTGCTGAGAGCACGACATGAGATTCACTCAATTAGTCATCAAACACATACTGAGCTCCAACCACGTTCCGGGCACCGTGCTGGTGTCCCTGAGTTACGACTGTGGGAGGGGCAAGGTTTCTCCTCCACAAAGCTCCCAGTCTTGTGGGATTACACAGTACTACGGGGCACTGCACAGGGGTAACTGACCCAGGCTTGGGGGAATGGGGTGGCCAGAGAGGGCTTCATGGGGACCAGAAGGATGAGGTTGGGGTGCTCCCTTTCCACGTCAGGGATAGCACCAGGGGAGGAGGAAAGCACACGGACTCTGAGAACCTGAGAGAAGCTAAGACCTATGGAAGAGGAGGTGGGAGAGCAGCAGGGAGAGGGGCCAGGAGCACGCTGTGGAGGAGAGGGGCCCGACTTTGCCTCCCTTCCACGTTCTCCTCCCAGTCCCGCCTGGGGTCAGAGGTCCAGCGGCCTCAGGAATGGGCGACCTCGCCTTGCGCCCCGACAGCCCACTACTCATGCCAGGTGCTCTGCTAGCCTAGCTCACGGACTTCTCCCACCTGGGGCCCTTCAGCCCGGCTGGCCCAGGCCTCCTCATTCTCCCATCACTCGCCCCTGGATGCTGGGCCCCCCGCCTTGTGTGGCCCTAAGACTCCGCTCCTGTTCCCACATCTTTCTGGTTTCTCTCCCTCCTCCTGCCTGCCACACAGCACATCCGCGCCTCTCTCCTCTTTCTGTTCACTCTCACCCCTCCGAGCACGGTTTCCACCAGCAACTCTGCCCACCACTCTCTGCCCCCTAGACCTTGTCCAGGCTCCGTGTCTCCAACTGCCTGCTCGATGACTGGCTACTACAACCTTGACGCCGCACCCAAAACCACCTCCCCTTCCCAGGTTTCTATTCCCCAGTGGCTCTTCAAGTTCTTGTCTTTGCCCGTGCCAGCCCCCCTCCTCCTGGTCAGAGGTCAATACCCCACCCAAGTAACTGCTTTAACTCTTCAGAACTTTCCCTCTGAGATTCTTGCCTGTCCCTTTGGCCCCAGGCGCTGTCCAGCTCTGACCAAGTCCTGTGGATGTGGGCTCTCGGCCTTCCTGTTCCACGGCCCCCTCCACTGCCTGCACGTAGTTCTCTCACCCAACTGTGGGATTCTGGCCACCCCATCCCAGACAGACGACCCCGGCCCCGCTGTAGCCCTCCTCCCTTCCTGTATGGCCCCAGTCTCTCCAGCACACTGCCTTTGTCATGCCACTCCCCAGCTCAAAGCCTCCAAAGCTTCCCTGGGTTCCACCAGCCGCATCAAATGTGCATTCTTCTGGACCCAAAGAACCCACGCCTCTTTATTTTCCACTACAACCTCATTCTACCTGCCCCCTTTCCCGTGCCTGGCCTGCTCCCATCAACCCAGGCCTGGCTGCCATTCTCATCCTTCTGAAGCCCTCTACCATCCCAGCCTGGCTCTCACAGGTCTCGGCAAGCTTCAAGTCCCTCCCAGGTGACCAGGGCAGTCCCTGCAGCAGCTTCTGCGTCCCAGCTTGCTGCCTCTGATCCACCATCCACACTGCAAGCCAGTAAGTGATCTTTCTAAAACATACACCTGACCCCATCACTGCCCTGCGTAAAACCCTCCTGTGCTTCCCGAAGCTTCCAGAACTAGCCCATAAGCCCAGCCTGGCCTCAAGCTTTCCATGATCTGGCTCCCCTCTACCCCTCCCTGGGCCCAGCACACAGAGCTCTGTTCCAGACACAGTGAACCATGAGCTGCTTCCCAAGCTCCTGGCAGTGTTTCCTTGCCTTTGCACACAAGCTCATCTAGAATCACCATCCTCACATATGCTGGGACCCTCCTTCCTGGCTCTGTTTCCTGTGGGGAGGGTCCTGGCTCTGGCAGAGGCATCCCCCACCACTCAGGGTCTTCCTTCCAAGTCCCTGATCTGTTAATGGGGTCTCCCTGCAGCGCATGCAGTGAGACAGCCCCAAGGACGGAGCTGCGTCGCGCTCAGCTCCACAAGTTACAGCCTTGGGCCTGGAAAACACTGGTAATGCATTGAAGGTGCTCACTGATGTTCTCGGTCTCCCTGAGCATCAGTGGACATGGCCTTCAAAGGTTATTTACTGAACTCTCAGTAAGCAGTTCCTGGTGACAGACATACAAACTAAAGGAGAATTCTGTGGAAATATATTGCAGCTGGGGGAAGGGGTGCTCTCTATAGTTATATCTGGGAGAGACCTTCCCACATTTCTAACCACTTCTGGGGCTGAGGGTTGGGGTATGGGTGCGGATGGCTGGACAACAGTTTGGAGTCCCACCATGAGGGGACACCTCGGAGTGCCACCCCAAGGACCCAAAGAGCAGCACCTTCTGCAGAGGGTGGGGGAGGCCCCAGAGCTGCTGGGCTCTGGCTGGGTGAGGAGTGCCTGTCCCCAGGAAGCACTCCTCCCCTCCCTGTTCTCTTGGCTCAGAACATGGTAAAGCAAATGGATTTTCTCCTCCAAATCCCTGTGGGTTTGCTGGAACGTCCAGCCTGTCCAGGGCCAGTGCAAATCAGCTGTGAGGAGCTGTAAAATACACATTTTACTGGAGAAAGAACAAGGCTCAGGAGTGACAGGGGACATGACAGGGGACACTCCCTGACACAAAAAGGGAAGAAAGGCACCCCGATCTCAGATGAGCAATGCCAGGGCCTGAACTGGGACAAGAGGTGGCTCCTGAGGCATGCGGGAGCTCAGGGTAGGGGGCAGAAGGGCAACAAGCTTGTCAGAGAAAGACAGGGACACCGCCAAGCATGGGGTTCATTCAAGAGCCAGACCAGGAGTTCAGAGAGGGCTGAAAGAATGCCTGGGGCGAGGCAGGCCTCCGACTGGACAGCATGAGCTGGGGACTGGCAAGACTCAACGGCCAGAGCAGCAGGGCTGGACGGGAAACAGGGACAGGCCAGGCGGCTGCTGGGGCAAGGTGGGGGAGGGGTGCCGTGCTGGAGAGACACCACAGAGCCTCACGCCTTTGCTCAGCCATTCGGACTTGGCCAGCCCATGTCACATAACTCCTCGGGAGGCATCCAGATGGAGTCAGAGACCCTCTCACACTGGGGTCAGACTGCTGTGCACTTGGGGTGTCCCCAGCATGCCCTCTGGGCAAGCGAGGAGGGTGCAGGGGACCACTGCTGTCTAGACTTTTGTCTCCCTTGTCCCCAAGCTCAAAGGCAGTGGGATTCCACTCACATCTGTTAGGTAGACATGAATATAAGGAGAGAGGAGAACTTGCTTTGGAGAATTCATCTCTCAGAGCCACACCTAGTCCGAGTCCAGTAGCGACCCCGTCACCCTGCTGACCTGCCCTTATTCTCCCTGGGGTCACACAGCCCCACCTCAGGGGCTCCTGTGAGCTCTTCAGCTCCATCATGTCCCAGAGTCCCCAGACCACATGTGGTTCACATGCAGGAGAGGGCACAATGGTCTGGAGCCCCAAAGAGGATGCCGGGCAGCTGTAGGGGGCACCCTGACACAACCCTCAGTCCTTGCCCGGCTCCCACCCAAGAGAGCACATAGGGCCAGCTCCCTCAGCCCCAGCCCTCTGAGTCTGTGGCCTGTGTGAATGGCTTCCCTGAGAGTCAGGTTTAGGGTGAGACAAGGTCCACCGTCCTTTCTCTGAACCAACTAAACCCCAGAACTCGGCGCAGAGAAAGTGCCTAGTGGGGGTGTCCCAGGGGCTGACTGAGCCACCTCCTCTCCTCTCTCTCAGGGAGCACCTTAATCCCAGATGGGAACACTACAGCTCTCAGTGCTCCCACTAATCAGCACTGGGGAGGGGGCAGAGCTCACTCTGGTGCCCAGGGCCTGGGTGATTTGGCTTGTTTGCAGCCCACAGGTGGACACTGAGGAGGCAATAGGCAAACTCTGAGGTAGAGTTTTCTCCAAAGTCTCCATAAAGCATTCCCACAGAGCCAGAAATTCTAGGCTCCCTCCAGGGAAAACATTCCCTTCTGGCTGGGTCCCTGCCCAGGGAGGTGGGGCTGGGCACCTCCAAGGAGCACGGTTGGTGGGGAGACAGGCAGCTGGGCTGAGGCAGGTCTGGGGCCTCTGCTCCCTGTAGCCATGCAAGGACAGGAGGGCCTCACCTGTTGCTGGTTCTCCCGTTGTGAGTGGAGTCGTGCCTGGATGCACTCCCGGGTCTCCTGGAAGGCCTGTCTCTGGGAGACCTCAGCCGGGTAGTGGGTGCAGACACCCACGATGTTGGTGCAGGAGAAAATGAGGACATTGGAGACAAGCTGCAGAGGGAGAGATGAAGACACGGAGCTCAGGCCCAGAGCAGGCACCAGTCATGGGAGCCCCAACCCTAATCCTCCAGCCCCAAAGCGTGGAGCTCCCAGCTTCCACATTAGTGCACACGTACACACACGTACACACACACACACACACACACACACACACACACACACCTACCTACCTGTGAGTTAACCAACGCCAAGGACACCCAGTCATGGCTGGCCACAGGGAGTAGCCATGCATCATAGGTCAGGCTCTCTGACTTCCCTGAAGCCCAAAGCTTGGCTGGCCTGTGACAGGTGACAGGCTGTGGCCCTAAGGAACTAAGTCTCTGAATAATCATACTGTACGTGCCCATAGCCCCAGTGATGAAAAGTTCAGCATATCGGTAATGATATGAGGGAGCTGTGTATACACTGGGGCTGGCAGGGGCATTGCAAAGAAGGTTCCATAAGGGTCATGGGATTTCATGTTTTGAAAGTGTGATAGAGTCCAGCATAGGACAAAGGGCTGCCAATTTGCAGAGAAGCCTGAGATGGTTATTTTTATATTAGCTTATTATTCCCTAGGATCAACTGCAGAGAAGCAAGCAGTGCTGGCTACCCATGAGATACCCAGCATTGCGCTGACTCCAGGAGGGGTCAGTGTCAATGGCTGGTCCCCTCTCCTCTTCCTGGGCTTCCATTCCTTCTCTGCACCAGCTGGCGAGCAGCCACCATCGCCCTCTGCTCCGCACTCATGCCCTTCTCTGTGCTGACGGAGATGTGTGTGTGGAAAAATACTACTGCCCCTCAGGTCGCAGAGACAAGGTTGGAATTCTTTGGAAAGAAGTATTTACTGAAAAGCTAAGGGAAAACAGAACACAACACTACACACCCCACAAAAGCAAATTTACATAGCACATTTCAGATCCTGGCAAAGATGCTGTTGAGACAAACTTCTTCTTGGCAGGTGTAGCTCCTGGGGCATCTGGGTAAACTTACGCTGGTCCTGCCCTTGCCTCAGGCCACACAGGACAGAAGCCACGCAAAGATGTTCAGGCTTCCCCAGACCCATCACTCCCTCCCAAAACTTAATTCTTAGTCTCCACGACAGAAGAGAACCCCAATTGGCCCCTGGCACCTTCTGCTATAGCTCCTGAAGCTTTCTGGGAGTTCAGCGCCTGACTGTGACCTGGTAGACAGCCTCCCCACACCCTTCTTCCAGGGGCCTCTTTGTCTCTGGAACCTAGAAGTCCTGTCCTGCACTCAGGTCTGTGTTTCACCTGAAGGTTTTCTCCAGCCCAGCTTTGATGTATGCTGACTCTGCCCAGGGTCCTTGGCCAGCCTAGGCCTGGAGGCCATGTGGGCCCCGTGCTGGATGTGGTGCCACATTTCCTTGGAAATATCCTATACCATAACTGTCCCAATCCGTCAATAAAAAGAGACTTTGGGGGCACCTGGGTTAAGGCCTCTGCCTTCAGCTCGGTTAATGATCCCAGGGTCCTGGGATCGAGCCCCGCATCGGGCTCTCTGCTCAGCAGGGAGCCTGCTTCCCCCTCTCTCTCTGCCTGCCTCTTTGCCTACTTCTGATCTCTGTCAAATAAATAAATAAAATCTTTAAAAAAGAGAGAGAGAGAGACTTTGCCTTTCCCGTCCCAAAGTCTTGTTCTCTCCTTGGTTGCACAATAAATCCTGGTTTCCTAGCTGAAGGACACTGTAAGGTCCCCTTGAGCACCTCCAGACACTTCCTGGATGTGTCTTCGAGGAAGGGGCAAACTGATTACCAGCTCCACCAACCCTGATGATGACTCATAACTCCCCCAGACTCCACCCCAACCCACCCACCTCAGAACTTCCTTTCATGTAAAAACATGGCAGAGGAAAACATAACCTACTCAGCACAAGGAAAGAAAACCCCTGCTCTACGAAGCTTACAATCCAGGTGAAGAGATAAGTGGTCAAGACTGACAAAAAACTGGCAACAAGCAGCAGAAACAGCCTCACACCAAGGAAGAAAAAAAGGAGAAGATCATGGGGAGGCAAGAGGAGAACCAGGGCAGGCCAGGGCACATTAGCCCTGGGGTTGGGGGCATAGCTAGCAAGTCTGGCATGGGAAAGGTTATACCCTGGAAAGAGTATCCATGATGCTCAGTTTGTGAGGTACTCAAGGTCCTTGAATAAATAACTCAGGCTGTATGATCCTGAGGGGAAGTCCACAGAGAGAAGATAGAGCTGGAAAGGCAGACCAGACCACACTGAAGGGGCATCTGAATGTCAGGCTGAGGAGGCCTGACACAGCCCTTATCCCTTATACAATAGGAAATGAAGGACTATTGAAGGAAGAATTCTTTCTTCACCTGGAAAGAATAGCAGGGATGAGCACACAGCTTCAGAAAGTCTCATCGGGGGCAAGAGTAGTGTAGGGAGTAGGAGACCAGTCAGGAGGCTGCCACAGAAGCCCAAAGACCTATGTGAGGCTGGGGGCCAGGACAGGCAGAGCTAACTCAGAAGGAAGAGCCCCGAAGACGAGGGGGATAAGGTTCAGGAAGAAACAGACTATGGCTTACAGTGTTACCAACACAAGTGACCAATGAGACAAGCCTCCAGAAGCCAGCGGGGCCCACTGAGAGAGAAGGAAGGAGAGAGAATGAAATGGAGGAGAAGGCTGAAGGAACAATCTCCAGAGAATGCTGGAGAACGTTCTAGTTAGGAGATATCTTTTGAAAGGAGAGGAAGGTGCCAGATGACTAAAAACAGGAAAAACTGGGAAGGAAAAGATGAGAAGCTACCCTCAGATAGGATAAGTTATCATGATAATGCAACATGGCCAAATGGGGTTTGTCCCAGGAATGGAAGGCTGGTTCGACTTTGAAAAATCAAGGTAATTCACCATATTAACAGACTGAATAGAAAAACTATATGGTTATTTCAATAGTACTGAAAAAGTATATGAAAAAAATTCAACATCAAGGCAAGATATAAAAGAAAAACTTAACAAATTAGGAATGGAAGGGACATGCCTCAATCTGATCAATGGCATATACAGAAAAATACAGTGAACATTGTACTTAATAGTGAAAGACTGAATGTTTCCTGCTAAGACCAGGAAGAAAGCAAGGTTGACCCCTTTCTCACTCTTATTCAGCATGGTAATAGGGGTTTTCAACTATGCAGTAAGACAATAAAAAGAAATAAGAGGCATACAGATTTAAAGAAAAAAATAAAACTGTCTATATTTGCAGATGACACGCAGAAAATCCCCTTCAAATTCTACAAAACAGCTACCAGAATTAATAAGCAAGTTTAAAAATATAAGAATATAAGACCACAGGATACTAGTTCAAAATATAAAAAGCAACTCTATTTCTATATGTAAGCAATAAATAATGTGACATGAAATCTTTTAAAGTACCATTTAAATTATTACCAAAACTATGTGTATAAACTAACAAAAAATATGCAAACCTGGTCACTGAAAGCTATAAAACACTGATGAAAGAAAAAAAAAAAAAAGACCTGAACAAATGGGTATACCATATTCACATATTTGGATAACTCAATATTGTTCAAATGTTAATTCTCCCCAAATAGATGTATAGATGCAACACAATCATGATCAAAACCCAAGCAGGATATTTTAAAAGATATTAGCAAGTTGAGTCTATAATTTATATGGAAAAACAAAACAACTAGAATAGCCAGAATGATTTTGAAAAAGATGAACCAATTGGAAGACTCCTACTCAATTTCAAGACTTACTATAAAGCTACGGTAATTAAGTACTGGCATAAAGATAGAACTACAGATCAACAGAATAAAGTTGAGAGTCCAGAAATAAACCCTTCCACTTATGGTTAGTTGATAATTTGCCAAGTGTACCAAGACAATTGAATGAGAAAAGAATATTTTCAGCAAGTGATGCTAGGATAACTTGATATCTACATGTAAAATAATGAAGTTGGGTCTCTTAACCTCACACCATATATAAAATTAACTGAAAGTGGATCAGAGACCTCAATATAATAGCTATAGCTATAAAACTCAGAAGAAAACAAAAAGTAAATCTTCATGATCTGTTATTAGGCAATGATTTCTTAGTTAGAATGCTAAAAGCACAAATGACAAAAAAAAAAAAAAAAGATAAGTTACATTTCACCAAAATTAAAAACTTTTACTCTTTAAAAGGCACCAAGAAAGTAAAAAGACAACCTACTGAATGGGAGAAAAATACCTGCAAATCATAGATTATACTCTTATTTTTTTGCAAATAAATAAAGGCAACTAAAAAAAAAAAGGACTATCTTTTCAACAAATGGTGATAGAAAAATTGGTCATGCATATGACTAACTCAAACCTCACAAAAGACATAAAATTTACTCAAAATGGTTTATATGCCCAAATGCAAAACCTGACACTGTTAAGATTTCACTGTATGTTTCAGGAAAACATAGGACTTTGGGTTAAGCAAAAACTTCTCATATACAACAGCAAAATCATGACCCAGAAAAGAAATGATAAACTGATAAATGAGACATCATGAAAAATAAGAACATTTGTCTTCCAAAGACACTGTTAAAATAATGAAAAGACAAGCCACAGAATGGGAGAAAATTATTCATAAATCACATACCTGATAAAAAGACTTATGCCTAGAATTCATAAAGAACTCTCAAAAGCCAACAATAGAAAACAACCCACTTTTTAAAAGAGCAAAAGAGGAGGGCCTGGGTGGCTCACATGGTTAAGCATCTGCCTTCAGCTCAGGTCACGACCTCCAAGGTCCTGGAATCGAGCCCCATGTCAGGCTCCCGGCTCAGCAGGGAGCCTGCTTTTCCTTCCCCCCCTGCCTCTGCTTCTCCCCCGCTTGTGCTCTCTCTCTCCCTCTCAAATGAAAAAATAAAATCTTTAAAAAAAAATAAAAGAGCAAAAGATCTGAATAGATAATTCATCAAAGATGTAAACATGACAAATAGAAAGATGCTCAAAATCATTAGCCATTAGAGAAATGCAAATTTTTAAAAACAATGCAGTACTACTCAACACTGTTAGGACAGCTAAAATAAAATGACGAAAAGAAAAAAGAACGACCAACACAAGGACCGGTTGCAAGGTAGACCAACTGGAACCCTCACACCTTGCTATGAGAGATGAAGAATGGCCCAGCCACCTAAGAAGACAGCTTGGCAACTTCTCCTAAAGCTAAACACATACTTGCCATATGACCGGCCACCTCACTCCCAGGTATTTGCCCAAATGAAAAGTTGTGTTCGCTCTAAACTCTGTGCAGGAATGTTTACGGAGTATGACTGATCTATAAAATGGAGCGACCTAGGGATAACACACAACAGCATGGACAAGTCATGAATACATGAGGATGAGTGAAAGAAACCACCCTTGAAAGGCCACACGATTGCATTTACACGGCATTCTGGGAAAGGCAAAACTGGAGGCGCCACAAACAGACCAGGAGTTGCCAGAGGCCGGAGGGACAGGCTGGCTGCAAGGGGCAGCAGGATGACATCTTTCTGGGTGGCAGACCCATTCCCCACCTTCACTGTGGTCGTGGTTATACATCTGTTTTCCTCCATCAACCCACAGAACTGTATGCCAGAAAGGGTGAATTCTACCGCTTGTAGATGAGACTTTAAAAAAAAAAAAAGAATGGGAGTAAGATGTAGGAGGGACTGAAAGAGAGAACGTGAACGCTGGCCAGGCCGAAAAAGAGCAGCCTTTCCTCTCTCTGAGGTCAGAAAGAGGGGTCAGAGTCTATTTCGGGACATGACCCCCAAGGTAATTATCAACTGGTCGCTGGAGCTTCTCAGTCCTAATCCTCCGGGCCTCTCCTGCTGTAATCTGACTCCTACTGCAGCCAGAAGCCTGATAGCAACAGACGGTGCAAATCCAGGTAAAACGATGCCCCATAACCCAATAGGGGTCCAAACGGCTTTGCTGAGCTTAGTGTGTCTCCGTGAACCCCTTTCTCATTGACTAAACAAAACAGGGTGATTGGTTACAGGGTGCTGGGTCATGAGACAGGGGTCTCGGGCCAGCTCATTGGGAAGGGTGGTTTCAGCAAATTTCACTCGCAAGTAAACAAGTAAGTGATGAATATGTTTGTTACAACACACACACACACACACCACTCACCAAAAAACAGAAATCTGTGCCCCAGTTCTCATAGATGGTAAGACGCCTATGCAGACACTAATATGATGAATGGAGAGGAGGCATCAGTAAAATCAGGTGGAATTCTGTTTAAAGCCTTCTTCTAGAAAGGAGTTTGTAGCTTAAAAATGATCTCACACCTTGAGCACTAGGTCCAAATGCTAACTGGCTATGATCTCCACTAAAAACAATTTTCAGGGCACCTGGGTGGCTCAGTTGGTTAAGCAACTGCCTTTGGCTCACGTCATGATCCTGGAGTCCGGGTATCGATTCCCACAATCCGCAAGGGGCTCCCTGCTCAGCAGGCAGTCTGCTTCTCCCTCGGACCTTCCCCCTCTCATGCTCTCTCTCTCTCTCAATCATTCTCAAATAAATAAATAAAATCTTTAAAAATAAATAATAATAAATAAAAACAATTTTCAATTACTGAGCCCCGTGCAGACTCAGTGAAAATATAAACCTGGTCCATATATAAAAAACCGAATTAGTAAATAAAAACAGGTATCATTCACAACAGCAGGGCAACAAGGCCTAATTAAGGGTTTGCTGGTTTTCCTCGCGTTGACCTCAAGGGACACATCTAACCACACAGAACATGTGCACAGCCGTGCGTGTATGTGCACAAGCGTGTGCACATACACCTACACCAGGCAGAGTAATGAGGAGACCTAACAGTACAACAAACCTCAGCCCTGGGATTCGCCTCAGCATCTGTTTTAAAATGAGCCAGGCAGGTGGTCTCGGGACCACACTGGGAGAGGCACCCCCTCCCCCCTGCTAGAGGGGAATGTTTGGAATTCTCGTCTCTGTGCCAGGAAACGCAGGAGAGATGCCTATGAATATTTACCACTCTGGTGGCGGCAGTGGTGGTGACAGTTCTAAAATCCCAGCACTTTAGGAAACCCCATCTCTCGCTGCCTGCCAGCTGCAGGTTTGACTTGGCCCAGGGGGAAGCCACAGCGCCCGGTGTGCACAGCGCCTCCTCGTGGAGGCTCAAAGGGATCCTAGCCGCTGGCCTTGTGCACTGCAAATGTCACTGCCTCTCTGACCTCCCGCTCCCGGGGCTTACTACTTGTCACTGCTGCGAAAGGTGGAAGGCAAAGGGGGATGAGGAATGAACAGGTCTGGAACAGAAGGAAATGAGCTGGAGAAGACCCTCTCGCAATTCACTCTCTGGCATGGCTTCTGTCCTGGACACGTTGGCTTGCCTCCTGCACGGTGATCCATAGGATGTCTCTGGTGGTGGCAATGGTGGCAGAGATAAGGAATCAGAATACCCCAGGGAACCAGATTTAGTGATGGAGGGGGGGCGAGATGTTCAGTTACATGTGAATTTCGGATAAGTAGCAAATATTTTTTAGTATAAGTATGTCCCACACGATATTTGGAACATACTTACATTAAAAAATTACTTGTTGTTATCTGAAACTGAAATTTAACTGGGCAACCGTATTTTACCGGGCATTCCTAGGAGGGAGCCTTTTCAAACCTGCCCTCCCCCAACTCTGGCAACCCTCTCCCCCTAGGCAGGGTGGCCCTAGGACCCTGGGAATGACCCAGCTCCTACTCCACCCTACTTCTTCCAGATCCTCCTCCACCCTCTGCGGACCTTTCACAAACAGACCACAGTGCTCTCTCTTCATATCAAAGTCTGACTCCCCCTCAATTAAGAGCACGCCAAAGCTGAGATCTGATTTTCCAAATCCACCCATCTGGCCACAAGGTTCTAGACCACCTCTGGCTCCTGCGGGCTGAGGACCCCACTGCTCTGGTATTAGGAAGAGAAGAAAAGTCCTCTCCTGGGACCCAAGCCCTAAAGACAGGCACAGCCCCCTCCTGTTCCAGTCCTTTTTTTATTTGCAAACACACAAAGCTGGCAACCAAATGAGTCCCCAATAAAAGGAGCTGACAAGCCTGACAGGAGTTTCTTCCGCCTGCCCCAGATTTCATTTGTTCTGCATGTTGGCGGTGGGAAGCTGGAGGGACCTCAGTGGAATCCTATTATGATACAAAATACAATAAACCAAGGAAAGATAATCTTAAATTATATACTCTAGGAAGTCACATCAGCTCGCTTCCTTGTATACTGCACCGTGCTCAATGAGGTGTTAAATGGCTATTTAAAAATCTTCCATATTTTTAACTTTTTAAAAAATCATAGTGACGCCTCTTAAAAATGTCTCCCTTACAAAGATTAAAGAAGACTGTATGCTTTTTTGGTGATCAAAGCCGCATTATCTCTGCTCGGGGGTTTTCGTGATGAGATCTCCTTTGGTGGAGATAGTTGGTTTATCTCAGTGGCTCTGGGGAGACAAGACCAGGCTCTCTGCTGTCTTCATTCCCATGGGGTCCTGCCCAGGAGGCATCCCCTATCTCCATTCCAGCGAGGATCTAGTCGTTCAGGGCTTGTCCATCTCTCCAGCTCTGAAAGGCTCTGTGTCAGAGATCCCCACATCACATCATGATGGCTCCTGCTCCAAAGCCTGCCATGACTCCCTATCACCAGGAAGAAAAAGCCTCAGTTTCTACAAGCCTCATTATGGGCCACATTCCCCTTCTCATCTCTTACCCCAAACATACGGGCTACCCATTGTCTCTGGAAAATATCCAAAAGGATAATGTTTATTTAATACGATTTTACTGTTACTATATGCAGGGCATGACATAGTCACAAATCAATAATTAGCATCTGCTTAATACATTTTTAGCAAGGACCAAGTAGACTAAAATGTGATGAAAGACAAGAATCTAGGAACGACTGGGTGCATCAATTTACAGCTTTAAAACAGTTTTCACATGCACCAATTCACCACCTCCTTATCTCGTCCTGCCGAGATAAGCGAGCTGGTGTGGTATCACCCCTTTCACTAATGAGGATGCCGAGGCTCGAGGCAGGAGCACTGTCTGCAGCTAAGCAGCGTAAGAGGCAGCAGACCTAAATCACAAATTCTCATTCCAAGTGCAGAGCTCATCCTACTCTACAGGGCTAAGCTGTTATTTATCCCAACCTAATTTAGGCCTACTTTTGCTTTATTCTATTTAATAAAGAAACACTCGACTTTCTTCCACTCTCGCCCTAGGTGCCCCAGGCCTTCCTCATAGATCCTGGTCACATAAAATGCTGCTGATTAGAGACCTGCTCCCGGCCACGGCCTCCGAGACTTGCTCTCTCCAAGGAACGGCCGCTGTGGGCGAGAAAGGCGCACCCCGTACCTCAGGGAGGCCAACGCTTTCTCTAGTACAGCTTCCCTTAATTACCTTTGCATTGACCTACAATTTCTGTGCCTTACAATTCACCCTCTTAAAGTACGTAATTCAGTAGTTTTTGATGTCCTCTTAAGATTGTGCCACCTTCCCCATGATCTAATTCCAGAGCATTTCAACATCCCCCAAAGAAATCCCACATCCATTCATCACTGCTTATCTCCCATCTGCCCCCTGACCCCCAGCACCCATCAGCCCTTAATTTACTTTCTGTCTTGATGAATTTGCCTATGCTAGACACTTCTTGGAAACAGAAGCATATAATAGGGAGCCTTCTTGCCCAACTACTTTCACTTAGCATAATACTTTTAAGATCCCTCTCCGTTGGGACAGGTATCAGTTCTACATTCTTTTACGGCCAAAGGACATTCCATAGAATGGATATACCACATTTTATTTCTTTAGCCAACATGTGGGTCATGTTGCTACGAACAGTCAGTCATGGGCGAGCTCTGGCACAGACGTATGTTTTCCATTCTCTTGGGTATATACACACAGGAGTGGAATTGCTAGATGTTCTGGACTGAATGTTTGTGTCTCCTCGCCCCCATATGAATTTGTATGTTAAAATCCTCACCTCCAGTGAGATGGCTTTAGGAGGTGGGGCTTTGGGGAGCTGATTAGTTCATGAGGTTAAGATTAGTGAATGGGATTCATGGACTTATAAAAGAAATCCCAGGGCTTGGGGCACCTGGGTGACTCAGTGGGTTAAGCCGCTGCCTTCGGCTCAGGTCATGATCTCAGGGTCCTGGGATCGAGCCCCACATCGGGCTCTCTGCTCAGCAGGGAGCCTGCTTCCTCCTCTCTCTCTCTCTGCCTGCCTCTCTGCCTGCTTATGATCTCTGTCAAATAAACAAATAAAATCTTTTAATTAAAAAAAAAAAAAAGAAAGAAATCTCAGGGCTTGTGGGTGGCTCAGTCAGTTAAGTGTCTGCCTTCAGCTCAGGTCGTGATCTCGGGGTCCTGGGTTAGAGCCCCACATGGGGCTCCCTGCTCAGCGGGGAGTCTGCTCCTCTCTCTGTCCCTTCCACTGTTCATGCTCTTTCTCTCTCTCTAATAAATAAATAAAATCTTAAAAAGAGAGAGGGAGAGATCTTAGAGAGCTCCCTCTAATGCCCCTTCCACCCCATGAGGACACAGTGAGAAGATATGCATCTACGAACCAAGCAATGGGTTCTCAGCAGACACAGAATCTGTTGGTGCCTTGACCTTTGGACTTGCCAGCATCCAGAACTGTGAGAAACAAATGTCTGTTGCCCATGCCCCTCAGCTTATGGTATTTTGTTATGGCAGCCTGAATGGACTAAGAAGCCGGGTCATGTGGTAAATCTACACAAAACATTTTGAGGAACTGCCTGACTGTTTTCCATAGTGGCTGCGCCATTTTCTCCTCCAACCGGAAGTATATAGGGGTTCCAGTTCCTCACATCCTCCCAACACCTGTTTCTGTGCATCTTTTTTATTACAGCCATCCTAGTGGGAGCAAGGCTGTTTATCTCATTGTGGTTTGGATCTGCTTAAATTTTATTTATTTTTTTTTAAAGATTTTATTTATTTATTTGACAGAGAGATCACAAGTAGGCAAAGAGGCAGGTGCAGAGAGAGAGGAGGAAGCAGGCTCCCTGCTGAGCAGAGACCCTAATGTGGGGCTCGATCCCAGGATCCTGGGATCATGACCTGAGCCAAAGGCAGAGGCTTTAACCCACTAAGCCACTCAGGCACCCCGGATTTCCTTAAATTTTAAAGCAAATAGTGACAATAATAAGTGAGATGGTTTGTTCTGTAACTCAAACAACCGTGCTTTTAGAGACAGATAGTCCTACCGTACACTTTATATTTGTCATCTTTGGTTACGTATCCCTAGGAAGACCGCAGACCTTATAGACTCATTCAAAAGAGAAATGACAGCTTTCACAGAACAGTCCTCACTTGAGGAGGATATCCTCTTACCGCACTCAGCAAACACTGACTGAACAGCCCAGGACAGAGCACTGTACTGAGGGGTCTGGGAAAGCTCAGCCCTGGCCACCTGGTCCCTGTCCCCGAGGACTGCAAGTCTCGTGACAGAGTTAGGCACACGCACAGAGGAGCTGAGAGGACGCGCATGCTACAGGCTTTGCAAACTTCAACTCCAAGTTAGTTTCCTAGACACTCAGTTTGCAAAAAATACGGCGGCAGAGACAACAGTCTTAATATGAAGTGTTTTCTAAATTAACAAGAAATAAGTAGAACAGAATAATCGGTGACGTAGATGAGCAAGCTATTCAAAGAAGTAAACTCCGAATGACTGACAAATGCATGACATGAAAAAAAGGTGAAACCTCACTAGCAAACCAGGAAATACAAATGAAAACAGTATTTGCCTATTAAACTAGCAACACTTTTTTTCATGGTGATAATATTAGCAGCAAGAATGCAGCAGAACAGACACCTTCCATCCATCAGTGGGGATGAGAATAGGTACCACCCTTCTGGAAACCAATTTGGGAGTATGGACGAAGAGCCTTAAAAATGTTCATACTCTCCCCTCACGCCTTGTCAGTGGGAATGTAAATTGGTGCATCCACGACAGAAAACAGTACAGAGGTTCCTCAAAAAATTAAAAATAGAAATGTTGTATGATACAGTAATTCCACTTCTGAGCATTTACCTAAAGAAAACAAAAACACTATTTCGAAAAGACATACGTGCCCGCATGTTTATTATAGCATTATTCAAAAAAGCCCAGATATGGAAGCAGTCCAAGTGTCCACTGGCAGAAGAATGGATAAAGAAGATGGGGCATACATACATGATGGAATATTATTCAGCCAGAAAAAGAATGAAATCTTGCCATTTGCAATAGCTTGTTGGGTCTGGCGTGTGTGATGCTACGTGCAATAAGTCAGAGAAAGAAAAACACCATATGATTTCACTTAGATGCAGAATCTAAAAACCAAATGAACACACAAACAAGCTAAGCAGAAACAGACCCATAAATACGGAGAACAAACTGAAGACTGCCGGAAGTGGGGAGTGAGGAGGGTCGGGCAAAATGGGCACAGGGGAGTTGGAGGTATGGGCTTCCAGTTACGGAATGAATAAGTGACAGGGATGATGGGTACAGCATGAGCAGTACAGTCAATGGTATTATAATAACACGGTGACAGAAGGAACCACCCTTGTGCTGAGCACAGCAAGATACAGAGCTGTCCAGTCACTCTGTTGTATACCTGAAACTAATGTAACATTCTGTGTCAACTGCACCTCCGTGAAAAAATAACATGCTTACAGTCTTTGACCCACAAGTCCGTCCCCTCCCTGGAATCTCTCCTATGCAGAAACTCACTGGCCGGACGGGGCTTTAAATGCAATCTTAAATTAGAAAATTTAACACGAGGAACAGAAATGTTGAACTGGAGAAGAGTTAGGAAAATGGCAATGCTTCAGTACCCTGAAACATGTCAAGGCCTCTACAATGTTTCATTTGAAGAAGATTTAACATCATGGGGAAATTTTCAAAATCCAATGTCAAGTTGGGGAGAAAGAGAATGCAGAACTGCATATTCAACATGATCCCAATCTAAAAATGTGTATGTGTCAACAGCAGTAGCATGTCTCTAGGTGGCAGCGGGATTCTAAGTACTTTTTCAGACCTCTTTCTTTAGGCTACTGAACACTTTCCAACTTTTCTATTATAAGAATTACTCTTAAAATACAAAAATGATAAATTGCTATTAAAAAGGAAAAAATACATGCTTTTGCTGTGAGCAGGGCAGGCTGCAGAAACTTCTCAACTAATTGAGGAGATAAGATGAGAATCCAAATGCCTGCAAAACCAGGCTGAAAAAGCCAAATGGGAAAAGAGATTCAAATCAGAAAAAGAAGCCATTGGAGGGACGCCTGGGTGGCTCAGTCCTCAAGCATCCGCCTTCGGCTCAGGTCATGATCCCAGGGTCCTGGGATCAAGTCCAGCATCAGGCTCTCTGCATCAGGCTCTCTGCTCAGCGGGGAGCCTGCTTCTCCCTCTCCCTCTGCCTCCCCCACTGCTTGTGCTCTTCCTCATTATCTTTCTCTCTCAAATAAGTAAATAAAATCTTAAAAAAAAAAAAAAAGTCATTCGAGACAGTGGGAACCAGGAAGGCTTTATGGAGAAGGTTACGGAGATGGAACTCACAGTGTGAGGAAGATCCAGGCATCCAGAAACCACATGATTTAAGGGTGGAGGGACTTCAGTGGGTGCAAGGCTACCTGAGGAACTCCAGGAAGTCAATGTTGACTGGAATAGAACAAGTAAGGGGAAGTGGCCAGAGAGGTGGTGGAGTTCAGGGCTATATCCCAAAGGATATCCATGTCCGGGTAAGGAGGCGGCTCATGATGCAGGAAGCACAAGAACTCTTTTGTGGCTGCATTTCCAAAACTCAATATGTTTAATTTAATGAATAATTTTCAGTTTCTAATATGCACATTCATTGAAGAAAATTTCAATTTACTGCCCAACACAACTGGGGTTAACCAGTTCATTCCTCTTTCTTTTTTAATCTACTCACAGTTTTTTGTTTTCTTGAAGCTGCGATCTTACTGTTTATAATATCCTGCTTTTTTCACCTAAAGTTATAACATAAGTCTATTCCCCCGTTATTACAACTTCTAATGTTCCTCTAATTTCAGTAGGAAAATGTGATCAGAGCTGCATTTTGGGAATATTAATTTCATGGCTGGCAAGGAGCTGGCAAAAAAGGAAGGTGCTAGAAGAAAAGTGGCCAGAGAGCTGGGCAAATGGCACAGATGAGAATGACCAGAGCCTGATGGAGGCAAGGGGCCCTGTGAAGGGAAAGGGGAGCAGTGTTCAGGATGTCCCAAGGAAGCATCTCAGAGGGGTGAGTCTTCAGGAGGAAGGGAAGGGGCTTTGGTTCCTAATCCATGCGGGGAAAGCCATGGAGGGAATGGTTTCAGGGTGGGCAGAATGAGTTATTCAGCGTCATAAAAGCGAAATGGAAGGGAGAGATTCAAGCAAGAACTGGAGAGCTCACAGTCAGGTGCTGCGGGAGAGGCTGAAGAGGTAAGGAGGAATCCAAGGTGATCAGGGGTCCCGCAGGTGACCTCAGAGAGAGATTAGGTAGAGGGGTCCAGACTGCAAGGATATAAGTCATCAGGGGTGGCGAGGAAGACACTAGTGAAGGTGGCTCTTTCTTAGGGTACTTGGGAGAAAGCGTGGGTTACAGCTTGGGAGGGGGTACAGCATGAAACAGAAGGAGAGGCAGGAGAACCCAGTTTATCCAAAGACAGAGGGATGGAGGACTAAAGAGCCAAAGGACAGAACTCCATCCAACAACACGGCTGTGCTGTCCATGGTGGGAACCACTGGCCACTGTGACCACGAGCGCTTGAAACGTCACTAGTCTGAATTGAGACGTGCTGTAAAACGCACACCAGAGTTTGAAAGAATGTTTTATATTAATTACATGTTGGTAGGATATTCTGGATATACTGGATGAAAAAAAAAGATATTGCTAAAATTAGTTTCTTCTGTGTTTTTTGTGCTTTTCTTTTTTAATTTTTTGGCTACTGGAAAAATTAAAATTATGTATGTGGCTCTCATTATATTTCTGTTGAACAGCACAGCTGGTCGTAGAACAAAGGGAAGGCAAATCAAGAGGGACCAGGAACCCGCCGTCATCATGGGCTGATTTGCAGAATATTCAACCGTTGTTTGGGAAAACTGAAGGATTGGCAACTCTACCTAGAGCACCACCTTTGGATCTCAGAGAGACTGGCCTCCCTCCCTGTCCTTTAGGGGGGTCATTTTCCCAAGGCTCAGATTCATTCATCTGCCAGGCTCAGAACTCACTTTGGATGGTGCACCCCATAGCAGCTTCTCCCTCTGGCTTTGGGGAGCATAAAATGTAAAGGAAAAAGTGGAAGGGTTGTGTGGGGACAGAGGTGCACCCATAAGACCCCAAGGGACTAGAAAGTCTCAGGTGGGAGCCCAGGTATAGACTGAGACAGCAGAACTAGCTAGCATGTCATCTTCTCTAGCATGTGATGAACCCTGGGGACTCTGGGAAAACAAATGGATTGGAATCCATGGAGAGAAGGGGCAGCCTAGGAGCGATGAGTGAATGTCTATAGGCAGCAGAGTGTAGAGAAGGGACTGGGGACTTAGGAAGCTAAGTTCTCATCCTGGATTTGAAAAAAAAAAAAAATTATGTGTGTATACATTAAACGAGAGAGGCAGTGGGTAAAGGCTAAGGTCTCTGCCACCTGGGACAATCCATGGAGTAGCCACAGCCTGAGTCTGGCTGCTCAGGCAGGACACTTGTCCCGATCATACTAGTGGGAATGGAGAGGCCACTCACAGGATGTTCTGAGAAATCCCCTATTTCAAATATTCTGCTCCCAGTGCTCCTGAAATGCAATGGAATGCCCCAGACTGCAGCATGTAGACAGCTGGTAACAGCTGGAAGTCCTGCAAAGATCTCCCTTCTGGCCTGTGCAGGATCCATGGGGAATCCCAGAGGAAGCTGGAGTCCCTCAACATCCATGCCACGGTCACATGTACAAAGCCCTGTGGAAATGCAAATACATTCCCACCCAAACCAAAGCAAGGACACGGGTGGGGTGGAGGGAACAGGGGTGACAGGGAGGCTGGCCTGGCAGGAGTGCCTGCAAAAGCCTTTCTAGAGAAGCTGGGTGGTGAGTCTACTCACCCAATAAGCTGCTGCTTCTCGTGCAGTTCTCTCATCCCCAGGGTGAGGAAGAGTTTGTTTTGTGGCCTGGCAAGAAGTTCTGGGGGCTAGCAGTTTATTTATAAACCAGTGCAAACGAAATTTCTCTCCTCCAAAATCTCATCTTGGAGAACAATTATCGAGCCCCCACACCCCACAAGCTCCCCCACTCTCAGCTTCCTCCTCCCCCTTCCAGGAAAGTCAGACAGGCTTTCATTGTTCCAGGTGAGCCACGATGACAGATAAGGATGATGCCAGGCTGTGTAGGTGGAGGGAAGGGGCTGACAAAATGCTAGAATCGGATTCGGGGTGGGGGGGTGCGGGTGGAGCGCCACCAAACCCTGAGCACTGCTTGCCACCCTGCACAGGTGAAGCGCGGGCTTTCCTCGTGCCTCTCTGCCCACGAACCTCCTCCCCTTCCTCTTCCAGACCTCACCTCCAGGGCCCATTGTAGGTCTGCTGAATTTGGAAGGAAAACAGGAATGCTCGAGGGAAAGTGAAACTGCCATTAGTCCACATACCTAACCTTGACTTAGCGCAATGTGCTATGGGGTTGGGTCAGACTGTGTGGAAGGCCCAGGCACCCCGTGCAGGACCCAGGGCAGAGGTGGCCTGGCACTGCTCAGGACAGGTGCCAGCAGGGATTTGGGGGCTCCGGAGGCTATCCCACAGACTGCCCGCAAAGGAAGGCAGGCAGAGACAATGGGCAGAGCACTTGTGCTGGAAGTCTGGGGACCCGGGGGCTAGCCCTGTGCCTTTGGGTAAGTCACAGCACCTACAGGAATCTCAAAGCCCTCATCTCTAAAATGGAGTGAAGGTCACCTGCTAATAAAATACTGGTGCAGGCACACTCCCCACGTCTGTACCTGGGCCGGCCACGCCGTGAGTGGTTTGGGACCATGAGAGCTGGAAGAAAGCCCTGCGGGGGGAGGGGGAGTGCTGGCCAGGCCTCCCTGCTCACTAGCAAGGCCTCCAGCTCCAGGATGGAGCTGACACACAGCAGGCACTCATAAATGCTTTGCTAAATGGATAAACGGGTGAAGAGGAAGTTGAGGGTTGCCGGGCACGTCCAAGGCCTCAAGGAGTCCAGCTCCCATGAGGAGTCTGTAAAGGCCCCCAGCAGTCTTTGCTTCAGACATGAGCATACAGCCCAAGGCAGGAGGGGGCGGGGTACAGGACCCCCATTCACAAGGCCGCTGGGGCCTGACTCAGAATGAAACAAAACACAGATGGCGCAGTAAAAGACGGACAAACGAACACAGACTAACTGCCACACGAAGGGCCTAAAGGTGGTTTCCAGCAGGGAGATGAGCCGCGAGACAAGTCTGTGTGCCCCTGCGAGGAGAGATGAAAGCTCAGTTGGGCAGAGATCTGGATCTGGGTGTAGTGTTGGGGAGTCCCTGCCTAGCCAGCTGACCCTGTCCCTATCCCAGGGAAACCCCCAGAGGCCAAGCCAGTGAGGGAGGCATAATGTGGAAATGGTGCTCTTGGTGAGGCGGGGTGAACAGCAAAGGCCCAGCCCTCCTCCTCCCTGGCTCAGCTACCTTAGCAAGTTCTGGGGGGGCCTGGGAAGTTTCTTCTTATGTAAAACAGGAGAACGTGACCCCATGGCTCCTCCCTGCTTCCCAAGGGCCCTGACATCCTGGGAGGCTTCTCTGTGGTGTGACTCAGCGTGCCAGAGAAAAAACCAAGAGCTGGTCCCAGTCCAGTGGCCACTCACTCCCAGCCATCCCGCTAACAAGGGACAGGAAGGGCGACAGAGGCTGGCACGGAGGCCATGAGGTATGAGGAGTTAGAGGTAAGTCCTCCCCAGGGCCAAGGTCAACATACCCCGGATGCTGAGGGGCAAGTCATTAAACCACCAAGCCTGGTGCACGCCTATAAAAAGCACTCAGTAGGAAGAATGTGGCAGACGTTCCTTTGCAGATTGCCCCCCCACACCCTTCCCCTCCATCCAGAAACATCATCTCGGTTTGAGGTCTACCTGGGGAGCCCTAGATTATCAAACTCCACCTCTTACCACATTCCCTTAGAGTACAGCATTAAGCTTTTTATTTTGAAAATCCATTTTTTAAAAGGCTACGGAAGAGACTGTTCATGGTCTACCTAAATTCATTCTCCCCTTCTTCCCAAACAACACACAGTAGCTGGGCGTGCAGCGGCCATCCCTCCAGCCATAGGATGGTGCTCAGGTCAAAGAGGTGGAAGTAGAAGAATGCACATGACCCTCTATCATCAGATCTGGACCAGCACCTTTTTGCACTTTCTTCTGGACTGGAACAGGGACAGGCTCCAAACCCAGCTCTGAGCACACAGATGGGGAGAACATCCTTATAGCTAGCAGAACAACCCCAGGGAAAAGGACCAGGTCACTTTGATCCTACTACATGCGAAAGAAAGAAACCCATTTCCTAAAAGCCACTGTATCTTGGCACCTCTGTGTTGTAGAGCTGAGCCTTTTCCCCAACTCACAAAACAGCAAACAGCAGAGGTTTCTAGAACTGAGCATCCAACGGCAGCCTGAGCCCATCCTTCTTCCTCCTCCCCTAATACTTGCTCCAGTGCAGAAGGGAGAAGGCATGACACGCAGGGCGCGTAAGAGGAAGGAAGGCAGCATGGGGTTGGACGTGTGAACACGGGAAGGCCACTTGGAAAACAGCAGACGGTTTCTGAGGTAGTGGTCCTGACAAGAGCTGGACCCGAGCCCAGACACCAGAGCAGAGACAAAGCAGACAGCGGCTGGGTTCTCAAGGGCGGAAGGAGGTGCGGTGGCTGCACTCAGCAAGCTGGGAAACAGAGGCCAAGAGGAGAGAAGGAGCAGCTCTGCATTATCTCAAGGAGGTGAAGCATGGTACGGGGAAAGGAGTGGGATCTGGTGTCCAAAGACCTAGGTTCAGCTCTCAGCTCAGTTACTTACTAGATGAGTGGGGTTCACTGAGTAACATCCCCTAGTTAGCCCGAGATTCTTCTATAAAATAAGAATGTACTACCTACTTCTCAGGTCCTGTTAATAAACTAAAAATAGGGCAATAATATAAAATGTCCAAAAAGCAATTATCTTCCACTGCCTATCTGGGTTTAGATACGGTGAAAGCAAGAAACCGAGAACCCCAACCAATCTATCCCTGGGCCCTGAGGGGAGTAGGGACGGGAAGGACATCAGTTGGTATCTGTCAAGTGTCTTGAAGCACCGGGAGTGCTGCTGGGTGCTTTTCCCAGAGCATCTACCAGGGAAGGTGACACACGAGCAGACCTACGAGGGGTCTGGCCTGGGGACCCATGGCATTGGGCATCTGCAGCCCAGGCTCAGAGACAGGCAAGGGTTGGGGGCAAGACTGCTGTGCCCATGCCTCTGGGGCAGCACTTCAGGGGCTCCACCCACGAGGAGAAGAGGCCCCCAAAGATAGGGATGACCCCTGCTGGAGAAGGGGCTCCTCTCCTTAATCCAGAGGCCTCTTCAAGCTCTTGCCTGGGGACAACAGTCCTTTGCTAGAGAGTCCACATGTCCTTTACCTAAAAGCGGGGAGCTGGGAGGCATCTGGAAAGTAACGTAGGAATGAAAGCAAAGATTTAAGCTTCTCCAGAGGCTCTCAGTGAGCTGCCAGGTCTGGGCCAGCACAGGCTTTTGAACACCTCATGTATCTGTCTGATGGGCCCTCGGCATTTCCATACAGCCAGTGCAGGAAAGCAAAAGTTGTCTGAGTACCTTGCCTCAGGCACAGCCAGGCCTTGGGCTCAGACTGAACTGGGGTGACAGTGAGAGATTTTGCAGAGGTTGGGACAGCAAAGTCCCTGAGGTCTGTAGTGGGACTAGAACCGCCCACAGTTCCCTTCTTGCCCTTTGGCCTGTCTTCCTCTTTCTCTTCTAGTTCCTTCCTTTCTTCCCAAAATTATTTGAATTGGTGGAAGAAAGTGAACAGAAACTCAGCCCTTGCCTGGCCCCATAGGCTATCCCTGAGAGCCCCAGCCTCACACTCTGATGAGCCCACCGCACAGACCCCTGGGCTCTCAACCTGTCTGGCCGCGTCCCTCTGCCAAGGGGTATGTCCAGGATCCTTTGTCTCCTCCTAAAGATGACCTCCTGTGCCAGCCTAAAGCCCTGTCTCTCCCTTACTTCACCCCCATGTTCCACGTTACCACGCTGACCTTAGTCCCTGCTGCTTATACGCGCCCCAACTGCACTCCTCACCTCTGGCAAGCTCCCCGCTCCTCACCTCTCCCCAAAGACTCAGCACACTCTGCTCTGATCCCCGAAACATGGGCATTTTCCAGAAACATGGTGGGTTCCAGGAAAACATCATGATGGCCTGTGGGGCAGACTCTCAACCCTGGAACGACATGGCCGTCCGGAGAGCACCCAGATTGGAAGAGCCCAGAGAGCACTTCCTTCTCCCCATCTGGAGGAAGCAGAGTCCTGCCCAGGACTGAGGTGGATAGAAAGAGCTAGAGCCCTCAGTAAGGCAGAGTGGAGAAGAACCCAAGCCAGCGAGACAAGATACTCTCATCCCCGGACCACGTGCCTGTACCTGGGATGACAAAGTGTGACAACTCGAAGTAGAGGATTGCAGCAGCCCATGCTTGGCCACCAAGCCTGCCCCCACTCCTGAACGCCTGGCTCCACACCAGCAATGAGGGTGGGAAAGCCCAAGCAGGCTCATGGCTGGCATCAGCCACTCCCTATGGTGGGCTGTGGATCAGGGTCTGCACCGAGGAAGCCGCCATGGGCAGGAAGCCTGGGGCACAGCCTTTGTAGTCTTGAAGCAAACCATCACTCCCATCGTCAATGAGCTCAGTGAGTCTGAATGTTTGTCAGCAGGGATTTTTTTTTTTTTAAAGATCTTTTTTATTTATTTGACAGACAGAGATCACAAGTAGGCAGAGAGGCAGGCAGAGAGAGAGGAGGAAGCAGGCTCCCTGCTGAGCAGAGAGCCCGATGCAGGGTTCAATCCCAAGACCCTGGGATCATGACCTGAGCCGAAGGCAGAGGCTTTAACCCACTGAGCCACCCAGGCGCCCCGTCAGCGGGGCTTTCTTAAAGAAGGCCACGGCTACAGCAGAAAGCAGAGCCTGGCAAAGCCTCCTTGGATCCTGGAGCAGCTGAGCCCTGACCAGCAGAGGGAAGGATGCAGATGCTCAGAAACATGGGCATTGCAACACTTGGCCCCAGGTTCTCTTCTGGTCAGCTAAGTTCTTCACGTTGAGAAGTACCCACACCAAATTCCCACCGGGTCGGCCAGGTAGCCCTTCGGGTGCCAAGACCACATCTCACAGAGCCTCAGAACGCCACACCATGCCTGGCACGCGGCAGGCACTTGATAAATGTTTGGTGAGGAGGAGAATGGGCAAACACGTCAAGGAGTGACGGGCTTATCCTAGCTGCGGCCATTTGCAGGCAGCAGATATGTACATGCACAAGGAATACAGACCGATTTGACCTCAGTCTGAGCTCAAAATAATTAAGAGAGGAAGTCTGCTACAAATCACCCAGTGCATTCCAAGCTATCAAATGCATTTAGAAATTCTCTGTTGCTTGGTATTAACCATGCTCACTGGCCTCCTTGCTTAATGCAGCTAACTGGACTGACACCCAGAGGGGTGGGGACCTCTCTTGGAGCCTACAAGTCTCAGCACTCCAGGAGCCAGAACAGGACCGGGGGAATGGCGGCTGAGCGAGGGGCAGATTCTCCCTGTCCCACCCCAGGACTCCCAGCAGCGATACCCCCTGCCAAGTCCTAAGGGGCTCTGGGAGCTTGAACAGAGGTCCTTGTCAGTACCTCAAGTGCTCCCACAAGCCACCTAAACTAAAACACAGCCACTGCCTCGCACTTGCAGGGCTGGTCCGGCTTGCATCAATGACACTCGATGAGCAGTGGAATTTGGCCAGGAGCCCCTGGTAGCACAGGATCAGGCCTGAGGGGGCACAGGCCCTGGGCTGGAGTCCAATCCCATTTTGACTGCAGCCACTGGGGAACCTTAGGACACATCTCTCGACCTTTCAGTGCCTATAAAATCAGGATAGGACTTCCCTGAGCCTGATGGAGAGGTTTCTACTAATGGTTACAGTCAATCTCCAACTATCCATGTCAAAGGAATCAAATTAGTGTGTCTGGCCCCACAAGACATGCTACGGACATTCAAGACATGGCCCTGGCTCAAGGCCCTCTGTGTTAAGGTGGAAAGCCCCAGAGAAACCACACAGATAGATGGTGAAGAACAAGGTGGCTCGGTTCAGAACACAGAGGTCACCTGTGGGCCCCAGATGCCAAAACAGGCTTCAGGGAGGGGCGAGGTTTGCATGTGTGACGCTGAATAGAATGTGGATAGAGAGGGGAAATTTTTACACAGAAGTGACAATCTTGAAAAGATTCCGGCATGGCCAGTGTGGTGGAGAGGCTTCCCAGCAGGATCAGGAAGTGATGAGAGGGCCCTGCATATCTGAGTAGCCCGGATGAGGCACTGCCTACCCCGATGGGAAACTTGGTATCACAGCCAATGAGGAGCCACTGTGGGTGGGGGCAGGGAGGAGTTTCACGGTGAGATGATATTTAATAACAGCTCGTTTCTACTGACTGCGTACCGTGTCTGTCACGACAAGGGCGGGTGCAGTGAGAATTCCCATTTTATGGACAAACAAAATGAGGCACAGCAAAGTTAAGCAACTGAGGCATAGCAAAGTTAAGCAACTGGCTCCAGGCCACACAGCTAGGAAAGGACTATCCATCGTGCAACACTGCTCCTCGCCACCACCAAGAAGGAAGAATCATCTGTCTGGAGTCGCAAGGAAGGGGAGACACAGTGAGGTCTGCAGACTGGGAGCACTGCCGCCTTAGGTAAATGAGGATGAGGACGACGGGGGAAGGAGAGACGAAGGCAAGAGCTCCCATGAGGGGAGTACTGAGGAAAGGACTGATGGACCCCCATCAGCCCAAAGAGACTTGAACATTCAGGAGACCTGTGACAGAGATAGAAAAGTTGACACGTCCACCAGTTACAGGGCGGAGGAGTGCAGAGTTGCCCACATGGCTGATGCCAGGACATCTCTCCTTGTCGGGGAGTTGGTTCTCCCACTTGGCCTAACCCCAACTCCAGCCTGGGGATTTTCAAATTAGCCCCACCCTCTCCCTGTCCCCAACCCCCGCAGGTCCCTCCACCAGGGATACCTCTACCCCACCAGAGTCCCTCCTCCAGGGCAGCGCATCTGTTCCCAGGGGAAATGGCCCTGATCTGGTTAGTGTCTATTCAAGGCCATGGAGTCCAGAGTGGGAGACTGATTACACCCGAGTCTGTGTGTGTGAAAGCATGCACGCATGTATCAAGATCCTGCAGATATAAACAGCTCTGCCTCTGAGCAGGAAGCACACTCATTTTTCCTCAGTGGACGACAAACGAGATAAACCAGGCGCAGAGCTTTCCTAGGTCTCGCTGCCAGAAATCACAGCCAAGAGGGCTTTCCACAGGGTGTCCTTCCTGGAAACTCTGGGCCCCCACAGCCAAGTGTCAAGGCATCACCCCAACATCACTCCCGTCTCTGGGCTCAGCCACCCATCTGAGACAGGCCCCTCTGGTCCCGGTTTTCAGAGCAATCTGGAGAAGGAAGGATATTTACAACCCAAGTTCAGCAGGCACCATCTTGCTTTCTTGAGAAAGAATGTCTGCAATTAAGAGTTTGTCCCGAGAATGCATGAGGTGCCAGAGGGGTGAGAGGCCTCTGGCAGGCCAGCCATTCTAAGGGCTGATTTCATCCTTCAGTGTCTCCTGAGGCCCCATGGCATGCTGGACACTTGGGGCACTCACACCACATGTGGAAAGCTAGGAGGGAACACCTTGGTCATGTATCCACGTCGGTGTCTCTTTTGGTGATTCCTAGGCATCTGCCATGAGGAAGTCCAGCAGAGTTCCATGGCTGGGCTCCCTGCAGGCCTTCAGAGTTAGAGTGGGAATCCTGGCGGCAACAGCGATGTGGGAGTTCTCAACTCAAAGGCTGAATTCTCTCGTGGCTGTTTGGGGGTGGGGGTGTGCAGTAGACTTGGAAGATCTGTCTGCTCTCCAGGCCAAGGGACTGCAGTGGGGTACAGGGGGGACTCAAGGACCGCTTGGCAGTTCTGCCTGTTTTAGCAGGATTGTGACTGAGGTAGTCCTCGGTTCGGAGGCCCACAGGATCAAAGAACAAGGAGACACCCCAAGTGTAGCTCCGGTGGTCGCAGTTAAAAAGCTAAGCAGGATCAGGGCCCTGGCACGGCTGTAAGAGGAATCCGAATTTCTTCTGAGCATTGTACGTTCTCTCTGCCCAAGGCCAGGGCCTCCCAGTCCAGGCCATATGCCTTTGAGAAAAGCCTCATTAGGGGGAGGAAACATTTGTTTCTAGTGGACTCTCCTCCAGTAGAGGCCTCAGGACAAAACCTGCTAAGGAGAAATGACAGTCAGCCAACGGCCAGCCCACCTACCATGTGTGTAGCCAGTGAGATCTAAGACACGTAACAACGAGGCTCTCAACCTTAGCCCCACATGCCCCCCAGAGCCAACGGGGCCAAGTGAGCTAAAAGAATTTACTGGCCAGAAGGAGAGGCTGGAGAAGAGAAGTCTGGGGAGGCAGGTGGGAGGAACCAGCGCCAAGCCCTCAGCAAGAAAAGGACAGGAAGAAGATGTTTCACTGAAATATTCCCAAAGCCTAATTTTAGACAATAGCTCCTTTCTCTATCAGCATTCTTCCCAGAATTAGGATTCGCATCTGGCGAATTCCCATCATCCCCTGGGGAAGTTTCATCCTCTTGTGTTTCAAGCATGGAGTGCTTTTCATCTGTGCTGACGCAGACCAACAGAGAGACATGCCCCAGCTTGAAGAAGGGAACCTCAGCCCATGGCCTTTCTAAAATCATGTGCATGTTCACCCAGGCAAACACACACACCTGTCCACCACTGGTTGACAAGAGCAGAGCAGACGAGAGCTGGAGCTTGACACAGTAGCCAAGATGATCTTTTCAAAACACAGATCTGATCATGTAAACTCCGCTTCCTCCCCCACTTCAAACTGATAACTTCCACGCCTCTTGGAATAAAACCCAGTCTCCTTAACTCAGCTACATGTACGTGTGTCCTCTGCCTCCTTTGACCTCCCCAGCCTCTTCTCACCCTACCTCTTGCTGTCACTACCCTTGAGTTCAATCCCTGCTTCAACATGCCACTGGGCTTTTGCATGTGCTAGTCCCTCATACAAGAAAACGCAACTCCCACCCTCACCCCTCTCTGCATTGTATTGTCTACTCTTCCTTTAGATGGCAGCCAATTATTCAATTCCTCTGAAAAGCCTTTTCCCGACCTCCCAAAGTGGCTGTGACCTCTCCCTAACAGCCACCACAGGCCTACATCTCCCTCCCTTTTGTGCTGACTATAATGGAGAGGTTACCATTGCCTGTGTGACTTCTCATCAGAGAAGCACTTCCCCATTGGACGGACAGCTCCCTCAAGGCCACGCCCAGCTGCTCGCAGTGAAAAACCCATGCCTCGCACAGTGCCTGGCCCAGAATAAACAAATGCTCAAGAAACACTAAATGAATGAATGAGTAAGAATTACCAGGTCTGAGGGAGCTAGATTCACAAATCGCACCTGGGAGCAAAGCTGAAAAACAGCCAGGGCACCACAGGCACCTGCCTAACTCTTCACCACTGCCCAGGAACCCTTCCTCCTCCAGCGGGATCATTCAACGCTCATCTTCAAGTTTCAGGCCCCAAAAGGACTAGACGCTTTCCTTTCCCAGAGAAGGAAACACTTGCGGTGCCCAGGATCAGACACACAGTGGGGACCACCACCCAACTGCATGTGCCACTGTGTGAGAATGGGCCAGGCCTGGCCACAGAGACAAGTACACCCAAGAATCTCGGGGGACCCCTCCGTACGAGCTTAGCTCTGGCTCAATAAAGACACAATACAGGCTGAGTGCTCTACTCGCTCTGGCCCATGTGCCTCTCGGATCACCATGGGAAGGTGGGAGAAAATACATGTCTCTCTGTTGGCATGTCTCTCTCTTGTAGGCTGGCCCTGTACGTGGCACACATTGTGGCGTATGTGGCTTCTGCCTGTGTTCCACAGGCAACAACTCAGTCAGTCACCGGGCCCCAACCCTCTGGGAGGGAGGCTGCAGAACCCGTGAAGAGGGATGGTGTGGAGAACTCATCAACACCACCTGCTGTTCCTTGCTGGGTCTACTTCCCGCCAGAGTCCTGTAGTGACCCATAGCCTCTGTGGGCCCAGGGGCCCCACGTCCCTCGTGGGAGAACAGAGCTTCCTACCCTGTGATGATGGACTGGCCAGGAGCCCAGTTTCCCAGAGCAGAGAGCCCCCAGGCAGAGACCAGCAAGGGTCTTCCAGACTGGCTGGGGGCTGAGCAATAGTGAGGACCATGGCCTAGTGCCCTGACTATGCCCACCTCGCTCCTGGAGGCTCGATGGGCCAGCTCATCCCATCCAGGCAGCCTGACACTATCCTGGGGAAGCCCCACCACTGCGTGGAAACTGGGGGCTCTTATCTTGGTCATCAGCCTGAGATGCCAAGGGAGTACCAGGGAAAGGAGCCCCAGCAAAGGAAAGCTACCTGTGACTCAGTTCCCAGCCCTAGTCGGACTGGCCAAATGTCTTTACTTGTGTATCTTCATGCCTTTGTTTCCCGAAAGGTAAAAGGAGGAGACCCAATACCCACCCCACCCTATGGGCCAGGGTTAGTGTGCAGATCAAGGAAGAGAAGTAAAAAATAATGCTGCGATTAAAGCAACCTCAGTTACTATAGAGAGAGTCACGTAAAGCACCCCCCCGGCAGGGGGGGAGGGAGGCTCCTCTTTGACCTTCCTCTGACTGCATGGCAGGCCTGTGCTGCCGATGTCCAGTCCCACACTCTCATTTTCCGAGTGTCCTAGCCTGGCTTGCAGGAAATCAGGCTGAGATTCTTTAAGTGAAGTGAATTCCTGGTACTGGCTAGCTCACTCCTTCTACAGTACACAGGGGACACGGCGTCAGACACAAACTTTCCATGCAAACACTGCTCTTGTCCAGCACACAGGTTTTCACTGTGTCCAGCCAAGGGACACACACCACTCGCAGGTGCTCTGGGATCATATCCGGTCTTATCCCTGCAGAGGTTCTGGAGCTGGAGAGTGGGGTTGATATGGGGTGGCATGGGTACAGGGGCTCCAGAGTGGGGGTGGGGAGAGCAGGAGGAGAGGACCTCACAACCACTGCAAGGCTGAGCCTGGGCCAGTTTTCCTCGGGCCAAGATCTGCCCTCCAGGAGGACTTTGAGACAATCTCTGGAAATAACACAGGGTCTCTCCATTCTGGGGAGGGGAGCATGATGAGGTAAGAAAGGAACAGACAGCGCAGGAGGCAAGAGGAATCAGGCCCACAGAGCAGGTGGGTTTGCAAGAACTTTGAGACAATCTAGGAGAGCAACTGCTGCTGCTTGGGGTGGGGGTGCGGAAATGGGAGAGACAGGAAGGGGAGGAGAAGGTGTGAGAAGAGAGTGGGTGAGGCAGACAATGAAGGCTGTCAGAAGAGGCTTGTGTGACAGCTCAGAGCGTGGGACGGGTGTGGGGTGAGGGTGGGGTCGCCTCACGGGGGCTCTGAGGAGCAGGGAGTTCGGCGGGGGGGTGCTGGGTAACAGCAAAGGTGAGAAATGCAGCCGGGGTCCCAGGTCCCAGACTGCCTGAACCTCCAAAAGTTTCTGAACCTGCACTTGTCATTCCACTTAAGGATCTCACCGGGAGTTTCTACGTAACCTTAGTTGATTATCCTCACTCTTGCGAAAGAAGAAACAGACTCAAAGGAGAAACCATTGCAATCCCAGGTTATGCAGAAGAAACAGCAAATATGGAGTCAGAATTCAAATCTGGGTCCTTTTAACTCCAAGGGACACAGCCAAACACCCGGGGGCCTGAGAAGCCTCTCCCGAAAATGGGTCAGACTCTCCTAGCTGGGGCTCCTTCCCTAATTAGAAGTCATTCGTCCCTCACCTGGCTCTGAAACCGTGAGTCCAGGTTTGAACACTTTGGTCTCCTAGGAATAAAGAAGCCAGAAAGATCCCAGTTACAATGACCAACGCCATCAGCATGATTATTAGCCACAAACATGTATGGGGAGCCATGAAAATGGGCAAGAAGTTGAAGCTGGTGAGCAAGAAAATGAGGATAATGCCCTCTGCCTTCAAGAGGATGTTTTGGTCACTACTGGCAAAACCAAGCTCTGAGCACTAGCATTCGGCGATTGCAGATCCTGGCTTCCTAGGGGGGAGGAAGTGGGGGAGAAGAGGTGTGTGGGACCTGAGTGACGAGCTTTGTCAGCTTCAGTTACCAACCTAAACCATGGGCTAGACACTGCCCACCACCCGGCCCTTTGCACACAGTCTCTGCTGGCTGGCTGTCCTGGAGCCTGAGATCAGGGCAGGCATGCTCCTGCAGTGCCAGAGCCTGGGGTCCCCACCTCTGACCTTCCTCAAATACCCTCTGCCCCTAACAAGAAGTGCAAACAGCAAGTGTCCCCCATGGTGCACAGAAAGTACATGATGGGGTGTCAGTCCCCTATTCTGTAGAACAGAGATATCCTCTAGGTTGGCCTGAGGAGTGAGTCGCTACCCTGAAAAGCACTAACTGTGCCAATCAAGACTGTTGCCAACACTCTTACAATCTGAGGAAGCGATGGACAGATGTGGAGAGCCCAGAGAGGCATGTCTCCCCCAGTCTTTCCCCTTCCTTTGCTTCTCTGGGATGGGGAGGGGAGTAGGAGCTCACAATTAGCACGATCAGGGAGAGATCAGGAGTCTGCCAGGAGACAGCAAGCCTGGGTTCTGTTTCTGGCCTCTCTACCTCCTGGTGTGACTTTGGGCAAGTTGTTGAAACTGTGTGCGTGTGTCAGCGTTCTGGTCTGCAACAGAAGGATAACAACGGTACTTTCCTGTAGGCTGGTTTGAGGATTTTATACGCACTAGTAAATGCAAACTGCTAACACATTATTTTTTGTTTTTATCAAAAGAGTGTATTATTCTACTCTTCCATTACTGGAGGACAGCAACTCTCTCCTTTCTAGAAAATGCCAAGAATTTTCTCAGAGCTGAGATCTCCATCATCTTGGGTCGGAACGGCGGGATGGGAGCTCACCACCTGCTTCAGCCACGAGACCACCATCTCCATCCACCTGGGAGTCCTTAACCTGGGGCCTGGGCCACGGGTTCTCCAGCACCCATCCCAGGAGCCTCTCGCCACAGGTGCCGGGGAATCGGCCCCGTGGCTGGAAGCGTTGCCTCGTTACAGCGCTGCTTGCTGGCCTGGGAGAAGCTGGCTGGTGTGCAATCCTGGCAACCGCTGAGTTTAACACTGCTATATTCATCTCGAAATTCTCAGGGCCCCGCATTTTCATTTTGCACCGGGCCCCGCGAATTACGTAGCAGGTTTAGCAGGCCTCTCCACCTGTCTCCCAGTGGCTTCTCCTGTCACACCCAGGGCTCCATGTTTGAGAGCTTCCTCCATGTCAGGGCTTCCCTGGATACCTAAGGCTGCTCTCCACCTTCGACCCTTGTTCCCTACAGTCTCTTTGCAACAAAGCAACCAGAGGATCCTTTCGAACTAGGAGTCAGAATCCTATCACCCTTGCTCAAACCCTCTAGTAATCCTCATCGCATTCGGAGTAGAAGGCAGGACCAAGTCCTGACAGAGGCCTTGAGGCCCTTCACAGCCTGCGTCCTTCCCTTGCCTCACCGACTTCTTATCTGGGGTCCTCCCTCCATCTCCCCTGCTCCAGCCATACTGGCCTCCTTGCTCTTCTGCAAAAATGCCAGCGGCCATATTCCCACCAGAGGGCCTTTGCTCTGATTGCTCCCTCTGCATGGGACACTCCGATCCCAGATAACCTTTCCAAACAGAGGACCAAACCGCCCTTTAATGCCAGAGAAGTCTTCTAAAATCATCTCTATCCCCTTGTCCCCAAGTTGGTTGACCCTTAATCTGGTCTTTAAAAAAGTATGGCGCATTGGCAAGAATGTGAAGAAATTGGCACCCTGGTACAACCAGTTTTGGGGGGTGGGGGATGTAAAATGGTGCAGCAGAAAACAGTATGACAGTTCCTCAAAAAATCAAACACAGAATTACCATGGGACCCAGTAATTTCAGCTTGGGGGATATACCCCACAGAACGGAAAGCAGAGACTCAAAGAAATGTTTGTATGCCCATGTTCCCAGCAGCGTTACTCACCACAGCCAAAATGTGGAAACAACCCAAATGTCCACAGGTAGACGGGTGAACAAAATGTGGTACGTGCACACAATAGAATAGCACTCAGCCTTAGAAAGGAATGAAATCGAACCCATGCAGCAAAACGGATCAACTTCACAGAAATCACGCCGAGTGAAATAAGCCAGACACAAAAGGACAGACGTCGTGTGATTCAACTTCCATAAGGCAGAATTCACTGAGACAAAAACTAAAATGGTGGTTACCAGGGGCTGGGGAGGAATGGGGAGTTGTTATTTAATAGGAACAGAGTCTCTGCTTGATACGATGGAAAAGTTCTGGAAATGGCTGGGGGTGATGGTTGCACAGCCCAGTGAATGTGCTGATTGCCACTGGACTGGACACTCAAACATGATCAAAATAACAAACTTGATGCTCTGTATATTTCCCCAGAACAAGAGAAAAGCCTGAAGGTAGAAGATTCTGTGAAATCTGGAATCTACTCTAGGCCCCAGACTCCCTTCTGGACTCATCAGCCTCCTCCACAGCCACCCCATGGTCTGACTCTGATCTCGGGTGACAGTGACCACCTTGCACAATGGGTAGCTGAGTCTTGGCCCCGTGCTGGAGAGGGAAGGGGGTGCTCTGGCTCTGTCGCACCCCCTAGTGACAGCACGTGTAAGGGACCCTCAGACCCAGATAAACGCGCACAGCCCAGGCCACTGGCGAAGAGACAGTCCCTGTGAATAGATGGAAAGCTCAAAGGGAAAAAGCAGTCTCCGGTGAGGCCTCGAGACAACTCTGTATTCCATCTCCAGTGCTCTGAGTTGCATGAAAGCCCCTTGGAGGGGCAGGAGGAGGCCTCTGTCCTCCGCAGCCCAGCCTGGCAGCTGTCCCCAGGGCCAGTGCTTCAGGAATGTGAAGTGGATCCGCACAGACTCTCCCTTGGAGTAAGCTCCAAGACTCGGGGCTCTCCAGGCCTGGCCTTCCCCACAACTGACAAGGCTGAGAGGGGAGAGGGAAACTCTTCCAGCCTCCTGGAGAGCTGGAGATGCTCACAGCTCTGCCCCTGCACCAGCCCCAGCCCAGGGCGGGGTGTGGTGGGGCGGGACAGGGCCGCCAGGGCTGAGCTCTGGCTCCCACCTTCCTGGAGAAGGCCGAGATCTTCAAGGAGAGAACTCCAGATGAAGAAGGGCCCGCCTCCTGGGCTAATTTTAGGCTCACAGCATCGGCGGTGGTAGCAGCAGCTCCCCGAGCAAAACTCCCTGTACCACTCAGCTAAGGAGGCTTAAACTCTGGGGCCAAGCAGAAGGGGAGGGAAATATGCCCATGCAGGCACCCCCACCTGCGTGCACACGCACCCTTCCTCCAGGCAGGCCTTGGAAATGCTCTGTCCTGCCCTAGGAAAGGGAGGGAACTGGTCAACGCTCCTCACTCCCTGTAGCTCTGACCCAGGAAGTCCCCAGCGAATGTCATGAACCATGTGACTTGTGATTCCCCAGCTCAGAGGGCCTGAGGTCGCTAGGCCCCAGGCAGAGACCCTGAGGGAGATTTAATAATAAACAGCCTGCAGCTCACAGCTGCAGATGGGCCCAGCTGTCTCCTCTGAGAACAGAATGAGAAGCTCAGCAGTACATATTATCAAGGAATTTGGGTGAACTTGAGGCTGAATCTTCCAACCAAGAGAAACCTCAAACACAGAGCCGCAGAGCTCCTCCCAGAGCATGGCTGTCACAGAAGGCTGCCTCTTCTGCCAGGCTTGGGGCTAGCTCAAGCGTGACCCACATGCAGACTGGGGGTAGGGGGACACTTACAGGGCTGATCGGAGCCCTTGATAACACCTGCTTGTACTTCCTGCATATACACTTCCTGGGGCTCAGAGATGGTAAGAGTCTTGCCCCAGGTCACATAGCAGGTAAGGGACAGAGCTGGGATCTGAAAGCAGGTGTGTCCTTGTAAAGCCTATCCTCATGCCCTATCCTTTCTCTGACATCATAACCAAGCTCCAGGGGACCACACACTGTTCTTTCTTTGTCCCCTCCCCATTAAAGTCACAAGAACTGGCCTTAAGCTTTGGTGTCCCTCTTTTCTCCCAAACTCCCATGCTGAAGCTCAGCTCTAGCACCATCTCGGAGCCCGGCATTTCCAATCTGCAGGGCACAGAGGCCCCTCGCATCACCCTGCTGTCCCTGGAGCCATCCCTGCGCCTATGACCCTTCAGCTGGGAGAGGAAGGGGACAGCAGGACTTCAGGGATGCAGGGATCAAGCGGAGGACAATCCCTGCAGTCTCCTTGAAGTCCCCGGGGCCCCGCCCCGGTCCTCGAAGTCATAATATTTACAGGGAACACTGAAAAGCCAGCCACCCCGCAGCTCCGCCTGGCTGGCAAGTTGCTGCAAACAGCAGATGTCTCTGAACAATGTGAACACGGCCCCCTCTCCCCACTCGGCGCCCTGCTCCGCTCGCAGTAAACAAATAAACAAATACACGGCTGGAGCCAAGAGAGCTGCCCTCCCTGCAGAGGTCACCCTTGAGCCTGAGTTGCCCACTTAGACTCCATTAGAGAGCAAGTCCTTCTAGGGGCAAAAAATGTCCATAGCAGACACACAAACACACACACAACCAGTGCTATAAACTGTGTGTGCGTGAGACAGGGGTGGGGGGAGAGAGAGAGGCGGAGGGGGGTGGAGAAGGGAGAGGGAAGGAATGTCAGTAGAGCCAAAATGCTTACTTTATTAAAACCTTTTATAAATAAGCCCACTTAGCCCCAGCCAGACATGCAGCGTCAATGCCAGAAATTGTGACTCGCCAGCTTTCTGGAGACCTGGGTGTTGAGACAGAGGTGTGTACAGCAGGGTAGAGGGACCTGCAAGTTTCGTGAGTGCTTATCCCTGTGCCCTCCAACCCCTAGAACTCCCACAAGGAGCCCTATCTATCCCCAAGTTGACTAGAGAGCCCAAGTCCCAGTCCCACGGCACCGCTTACTTGCTGAGTGACTTTGAACAGATTTCTTAAGGGCTCTGTGCCTCAGTTTCCCATCTATAAAATGGAGAGTAACAGGGTCTGTATCTGAGAGTCGTGGAAATTAGATATTAGCTATCGTGACGATGATCCCATTGTCCATTTTTCTTCCTTCCATTTCATGGTCGAAAAGACTACTTCTGTGGACCAGCAGAGAATCATCACCACCACCATCTTCCTCCCTTCAATCCTACGGCAGTGCTCCAAGGCAGCTGTCCTTATCCCCATCTTAGAGGCTCAGAGAAGCTTCTCGACTGGCCCGAGGTTGTGGGGAGGCTTGTCCTAGACACAGTCAGAAATAGAGGCATCGGCCCCACGCAAAGGCTTTTATAAGAGCCAGCTCGTCAGAACCCAAGAGGCCAAGAGAAAGTGAAAGAAGCCACACAGGTGTGCAGGACCCTGGGGCAGGGGCAGGCGCGGGGGCACAGGGCTGGCTGCCAGGCTGGGTGCCTCAGCCTTGACACTTCACACCCCTTGGTGCCCAGAGCCCTGAGTTCCCAAGAGAGGGTCTTCCACAGAATGTTAGCAGCCCGGGACCCTGACTCCCACACTGGCGATTTCCCGACTTCCCAGAACGCTGCCACGATGCTCCAGCTCTCTACCTTAGCACAGGCCTGTCTTCCACACCGGATGTTTCCATCTGTCCGGGTGGGTCCTGGTCTATGCCTGCTATTTCGGAGCAGTGATTCATGGTGCTCCCTCCCCTTCACTGTCAAAACTGTCTTGGTTTTGATGCTCAATTTTATGGTCCCCATACTCCAACACCACCCTCCCCGCCCCCCGCAGGGGTTCTTGAACCCTGGGCCAAAATCTGCTACCCAAGGGGACATCCCACCCTCCTTGGGCAGTTCCAAGGACCTTTAAGAAACAATCCTGACCAGGCTCCTTTCCTCTCCAGGCTGTGGAAACTTTCTTCCCACGCTGCCTGCCTGCCCCCACTGCCTGTGACTTCTAGAAGCAGCACAGCTGGGTCTTCTCAACACAGCACAAGTGACCAAAGGTCGTGAGCCTGTCAGTGTGGAAGGCGACTCCAGCAGAAACTGGCCACTCCAGAATAGAGAAGGGAGGCAGCCAGATGCATCACCGCACATGGCCTGCCGCCACATGAGGTCCATGAGAAATCACCACATCTTCCAGGAGAGAAAATGCCCTCAAGTTCTAGTCTGCTCGATCATTGCTCCTTTCATTCATTCATCCCACAAAAATTGATTGAACATCCGTGAGGTTCAGGCTCTGTCCTACAGTCAGTGAAACCATAACTCACATAATTAAAATATATAAAAAACCTAGAGAATTAGGGTGGAAATACACACAACATATATACAGATTTAGTTACCAGTGCTTGTGAGTTGTGAGCTATCCCAGGGATATTGTGACAATCCATGGAATCAGGCTTTAATATGCATTAGATGATTTTGTTCAATACATTTACCTCATTGGTGATGTTTCAGCCCAAGGATATTACACTGTTATTTAAATGAGCCTAGATTCTGAGACCTCTTCTACATGCTCAGAAAATACCAAGGGTTGGGGAAGCTAGCCAGGGGAAAAAAATCAATTCAACCAAATTCATTGACCTGGGAGTTTGTATTAATTGCCCAGGATGTGACCAGGACGACAAGAAGCTGGGGGGAAAACCACAGAGGGAATACACGAAGTCAGAGTAATAAAAATATGCAAATTCAACAAACTGCAGAGAGAAACCTGCCTCTTGCTGAGGACATTCAGCCCAGCCCAGCCACGAACACAAGACTTTCTAACTAAGTGACAGAGTAACCTCCCTTAAAAAGACCTATTAGCAAGAGAGAATTTATCTTAACACAACATTAATTACACAAACGGACCCAGGCCAGTGGCAGGCCAGGCACTCTGCTAGGGCTAGAGAAATCAGCAATAAATAACGCCTGTCTTGGATCTTGAGACACACCCAGTCTAAGGGAAGAGAGACAAAGAAAACCAGAGAGAGCACAACAGCTAGGTGAGTGTAGTCCCCAAAGGGCCCCAAGAAAGGAAGGAAAGAGCCCATCTCAGTGTACTGAGACATGGCCCAGGAAGGCTTCCTGGAGGAGGTGATATTTGATTTGAGCTCAGGAATGCAGAGGAGCAGTGGCAGAGTGGGCAGCAGGAGGGACAGATAGCATTCTGAGGAGGCTTGGAGAGACAGCTAAACAAGTATACAGGGCAGATGGGGGAATCCCGCATGGAGGGCTGGAATGGCCAGGAAGCAGTATGCTCAGACCTGAGCTACAGAAATGTAGCATTACAGCCGTGTAGCAAGAGCACCAAAGAGGGAGAGAGCAGAGTCACGGCGACCAAGTCAGGGCTGCTGCAATGGTGTGGATGAGAGATGAGGGGCAGAACAGGGCAGTGGGGGTGGGGAGGAACAGCGAGAACATTTCAGGGCCAAAACCATCAGCCCTGGGCACCTGGGTGGCTCAGTGGGTTAAGCCTCTGCCTTCGGCTCAGGTCAGGATCTCAGGGTCCTGGGATCAAGTCCCGCATCGGGCTCTCTGCTCAGCAGGGAGCATGCTTCCCTCTCTCTCTCTCTCTCTGCCTGCCTCTCCAACTGCTTGTGATTTCTCTCTGTCAAATAAATAAATACAATCTTAAAAAAAAAAAAAAAACAAAACCATCAGCCTAGGTACCTGAGTGGCTCAGTAGGTTAAGCCTCTGCCTTCTGCTCAGGATCCTGGGATGGAGCCTGCTTCCCCCTCTCTCTCACTGCCTCCCTCTCTGCCTACTTGTGATCTCTGTCTGTCAAATAAATAAATAAAATCTTTTAAAAAAAAGAACACAAAAAACCATCAGCCAAAGGGACACACAGCCTGGGAGTGACAGATAGCTATTTATCTGTGAGGCCTGGGCCAGAGGGACAGGTACATGGGACAATTAGTGATTCACAGAGGTGGGCAAGATGAGCTAGAAGAGAGCCCACTACGGACCGGGAAACAATGCTCAAAGAGGAAGGAGAGGACCAGAGGCCAAGAAAAGAGATGGTGCAGGAGAGAGTGTCAGGCAGGAGGTAGAGCCAGGCTAACAAGAGGGGGAAGACCAGAAGCTAAGAAGCCCCAACCATGTGGCAGCCCAGGAGACCCCAAAATGTGTAGCAAGAGCCACTTTCATCCTCAGGGGGTAGAATTGGGGAGTTAGGGAGACACATGGGCTGGGAACACCCTGTCGGGAAGGCTGGTGGTGACAAGGAAGAAAGAGAACATGAGGATGCAGGCAGGCCTGGGGGAGGAAGAGGATGGGTGTGTCATGGGAGAACCGGTGCCCACACTCAACATCTAAGGGAGGGAGCCGAGGAGGGAGGAGGCTGAGTGAAGGCCAGGAGGGATGGGGGGAGGGAGGTGGCCTGGAGGGACAGAAAAGAGGCCAGGACAGCAGGAGAAAGTCCTGGCTTGGCTCTGAGAGGCCAGGAAGGGTACGCAGGAGGTCAGTTGAGAGAAGGAGGGACAGAGGTTGAAGGGTCTTCAGTGAGGCATGGAGTTCATGTGCCAGCAATGAGGGGTCGGGTGACATAGGCCTGGGAGCGAGAGAGACAGTGAAGACGCCTCCAGCCAGCCACTCTGGGGAGGAGGATGTGAATAAAACCACAAACCTCATTAGAAGATCCTTGCTAGGAATTCCAGCCCAGAAGGGGAACTGGCTCGGAAGAGTCAGGAACATAGCTGGAAGAGTTTCCTCGGGGCTCGGATTTGTAGTCCTGTCCCTACATCTTTCGATCCCTTTGTCCCCGATGCCAGCAGGGTGCCTCTGCCCATGGAGAGTTCTCCCCAGAGAACCCACACACACACTCCCTGCACATCACAGCCAAACCCCCCGTCCAACACAGTCCACATCTGTTTCTTGCTCTCGGCGATGCCCCCAGCAGAGCACTGCATGCAGGGAGGCATGTGACAAGCAGATGAGAGGGACACTAACCCAGAGGTTAGAAAAACCTATAACTTTCCCCCTCGCTGACCACAGGGTCAATCAACTCTCCCAGAATAAGTACTTCATGTCCGAGGCTCTGAGCAGGATCAGCTCCAAAGGAGAGCGAACATGACCTAAACCTAATTTAATGGAGAGGACACAGATGTCCAAGCAGGCCTCCGAGCCCCAAGAAACAAAGGGGACAGAGCATGCTGGGGAGCCTGGCTTGTAGGGAACGGCAAATGGTCCTGTCCTTTCTCAAGAGCAGCGGGGGGGTACCGGTGGGGGCTGAGCCAGAGGGAGGGCCAGGGAAAAGCTCCTGCGCCAGGGCTGCCCACAAGTGCAGAGCAGGTGGCCCTGGATGACGGGTGACTGCCAGTCCCCGAACCATCAAGATTCCAGCTTTGGTCACAGGCTGGGAAATTGGACAGACACTTGGAGCTACCAGCTTAGATAAGAGACCCCCCTCCCGCCCCCATTCCCTTACCCCACTACCCGTTCCTGGCAGACACAACTCACAGTCGGGCCTGACTTTTTTCATGGTTTATGGCCAAATGGGGAAAGAAGAGGGAGCTGGTGGCCTGGAAGCCTCCAGTAGGGCAGGTGTGGGACAGCCTTCGGGGACCGCTAGATCACCGGGTGCTATGCCAGGCTTTGCCCCGCCCTCTACGCCCTCGCCCTGCACCCTCAAGCCCGACCCTTCCTGCACATGCTGGTGGAATGGGCCGCAGATGGCCAGCCTTGCTGTGTGCGACCTGGTTAGCAGGGTCTCTAACTGAGGCATGCACAGGTGGTCTTCAGGAGCCCAGGACCCTCTAAGAAGATTTTGAGCTTTCTTTGTGTGTACAGAGGTGCACTTCTCTACAGGGAGGGTTTACAGCTTTCCTTTGATTTGCAGAGGGGCTGAGACCCAAAGGAGGATAAAACGTTGTTTTCAGGGACTCAGAGGTGCCACAGAGTAAGGAACAAGGGCTGGGCTGGGCTCTGGTGGCTGTGGCTGAAGCCACAGGGCATCCTGGACCTGGCAGCTGGGCTGCCCAGTCACATCCCCAGAATGGCCTCGTCCTGCTCCTTTCTTCCCCTTAACTTGCTCAAAGTGGCAGGCTGAGGTCTGTACCCCCGCGGGGTCATCTCTGCGGTCTGTCCCCCAAAATCTCATAAGAAGGGAGAATTGACTCAAACTTCAAAAAGAACTTTAAACAGAGACTCATGGGGGCAAGGTGGGCACTTTGAGGTTTCCCCCCTCCCTGGAATGAGGTGGCCAAAGCCGACTTCAGAAAACCAGAAGCAAACACTACCAGCACCCTGTGCTGACTCAGCCTTGGGTGGGAGCCAGCACACTTCCCAGCTGCCCCTCCTGGAGCTCAGGGGACCGCCCAGCGCACCTGCGCACGAGGCCCAGCTGCCCAAACAGACTGTCCAAGGGGTTCCTGGAAGCTCAAAGAATGTGCAGGCATGCTAATCCCTCCCGGGTGGGTTGGGAGGAGATGGATGGGAAAGGAAGCAAAAGTGTGCGGGTCTGAGATGAAAAAACCGAGCTACATTCTGAGACTCTCAAAACACTTGCCATCCCCAAGGCTGTTGGGCCACTAAACTAGGCCAAGCCCACCCTTCCTAACCGGTCCGTGGCGCTGCTGCCCAATGACCACAGACTGTCTAAACACTTCCAGATGTCCTTGAGGGCCGTGCTGGAGACAGCAAGAGCAGCTCGGACAAAAAAAAGTGAAAGATCATCTCTTGGGAAAGACCAGCTATAAATTACAGCTATGACCTCCCACCCAGAAGGAGGGAGAAACCCCGGTACTGAGGATGGACAGCAGACAATGGGATTGCCCTTCCTGAGAGGCAGCCCGCACTCAGTTGAGGAGGCCGAGAAACAGGGACACTCCGGGGGCTGACACCCTGCTACAGCCCAGCTCCCACCATCTCCCCTTCCCAAGGCCCAAATGCCATGGAATGGAAACAGGACTAAAATAACTTCAGCCCATGAAATGTGCTGGGCTGTCTCCAGGGCCCGGGGCTCCTGTTAACTCCAAGTGGTGACGCGCAGGCAGTCCCCTGGGCCTTGGACCACCCTTGGCCTTGTACAACCCCAGGGGATGCCCCGCATGGGGTAGACTGGGTGGGCTAATGGGTGGTCAAGCCCAGGGAGTCCCTACAACCTGCTCCCAAGCCTCCAGACAAGTAGCCCCCCACTCCTCTCCGATTCCAGGAGCACCCGCAGTCCCCACCATGCTCCCCGCCCTCATGGCTTCCCCATAGTGCAGGGATTCTGAGAGTAAGGGCAGGGCCCTTTCCAGAGGCCCCAACAGAAGCAAGGCAGCTGACACAGGCCTCGGGAGGTTCTGGACAGGTGCCTCCTCCTCGCATCAAATTTACTTCATGTAATTAAGAAAAATTCACTATGTAGTGACCAGAGTGGGGGAGGCAAGTTACAAAACAGTACATTCTGTATTATCCTTATGTTGGTTTTAAACAATTAGAAGGACATACAGAAATGTCTTAGAATTAAGGGTGATTTTAGTTTCTCCTTTATACATTTTTTAAAATTTTCCAGATGGTGTTCAAGAGACATGTATGGCTTTTATGATCAGACAGAGAGAACTACAAATGCAATAAAGATTTTTTTTTTCCCCTCAGAGAAACCTTGAATGGAAAGCTCCGTGAGCTCGAGGTCGGGGATGAAACCTGCCAGGTGTTACAAAGTCTGAGGAAAAAGTGGAGATGGCTGGTGTGTTCAGGTGAGGACATGTGTTCAAGCGCCCCTTTGAGGCACTTATAAACCCCACAGTTAGAGATCAAGAAGCATCTCCAACCCACTTACCCCAGGATGGAGGCCTGAGACCTGGAGGATCTGAAGCGGACCTACAGTCTGTTAGCCAGGGGGTACTGGTAAAGCTGAGCCTGAGCCTGAGCTCAGCTTCTTGACCACAGGCACAGGGCACTGATACTTCCCCCCTCTTCATCTCTCTCTGTGCCGGTTTCTCTCTCTCTCTCTCTCTCTCTCTCTCTCTTTCTCACACACACATGGACACGGACACACACACTGCCCTTCTGTGTCCTACCACCCACACATATGGAACAAGCTATTTTTTGGTGAGGGGAGGATACCAGCATCCTCAAGGAGGTCCCCACCATCTCCCCCTCCTCAAGTGGCTCCAAGGACATGTGACCCTGATTGCACTGGGCCTAGACAATGGTACCCAGGGGGAAGGCTGTAGGCACTGCAGGGTCTGCATCAGGACACAGTCGAGGCATACGTCTGAGCTGGCACAGACACCCAGGTCCCCTTCGTCAAAACCTCCCCCCAGCAACACACGTGTACCAACACCGCTGTCCCCCAGAGGTGCAAAGAACCACAGGGTTTAGGAGTGGGGCAGGCCTTAGTTCCAACAGGTTCACTCAGAGCTGAGCTCTGCGGCCATGGGTATGTTATTCCACTTCTCCAAGTTCCCGTGCAAAATGAGGACAAGGACATTAACTCCTAGGGGTGTGGTGTCACATGAAAGTGAGATAACACGTGCACAGTGCCCATTTGGGCTGGCCTGGCCAGGTGCGCGCTAGCTGGCAGCCACTGAGGCCACCAGCAGGGACCTCTGCAGACCAGTGCCAGATGCCAGCGGCTCACCCCCATTCTACCTGCCCTCTTGCCTTCTTTCCCCAGCTGCTGAGAACTCTGGCCCACCACGTACAACATCAGATTTTAAGATGGTGACATTCTAAATTCTTTTCTAACTTTAAAAATATTTTTTCAACTCCTTAGCTGAATTTGACTTAAAACAATGTTTTTTCTTACCCAAATCAAAGATAATGAATTTTTCCCACCTTAACAAATCAACCATTTTTTAGTTGATTTCAGATCCTTCTGGGGGATCTTATTATTTTTGCATTAAAAACAATGTGTATTTACAGTGGTACCTCATCCTTCCACAGCACAATTTAGAACCCAGAAATAACCAAAAAGGCACCGTATGAGACAAAACAGAGGTCGCTTAAGACTATGCACTCACATTCATGAACTTTACCCACAAGTGATAATCTCGGGTTATCCCTAAGTACCTGATAACTGTTAGTCTCCGCAGATTCTAATAATATAGTTGCCAAGCTCGTGCAGTTTAGAAATAGCAAATTAGAGGTGGAGGTGGCGGAGTGGGGGAGGGAGAGGTGAAGAGCCGCTTGGGCAGGCCCTGTGATAACTTTCAGAAGTGACAAGTGACAGTCTATTAAGGAGAAAGAAGACAGATCATGATTTTTTTAAAGCATGCTTCAGTGATCCAAAAGACCCAGCAGCTGGGGCTTTTTAATATGGGAGCAAACATCCTCACGCCCACCTGCCCGCCTTGTTCTGTAGCAAAACATGCTCATTTACTCACACAAGGATTCCCCAAATCGCACAGAAAAGGTTATACCGGGAACCACTTAAGGAGGTGGACGAAGTACATATTTTAAGAAGACATCTATCAAAAATAGTTATAATAGGGGCACCTGAGGGGCTCAGTAGGTTGGGTGTCTGCCTTCAGCTCAGGTCATGATTCCAGGGTCCTGGGATGGAGCCCAGCGGCGGACTTCCTGCTCAGCAGGAGGCCTGCTTCTCCTTCTCCCGCTCCCCTTGCTTGTGCTCTCTTTCTCTCTCCCTCTCTGACAAATAAATAAAATCTTTCAAAATAATTATAAGAATAAATCCTGGCATAAATTCTTAATTATTTAGAAAAAGCAAGCCACAGAGAATGGCCTCCTCCCTAAGGCTTCCGGGGAAGCAGCGGGGTTACCATGCAAACTTCATTTCTTTGTTTTTTTCAAAGTGAACATTGCCCTTTGGACTTTTCCTCCTTCCCTGGGCCCTGTGTGATAAGCAGAAGAACTTCCCACTCTCAAGGACACAGCCTGTTCTCCACTCACAGGGCCCATCAGACCCATACCCAGCATCCAGACCGAAACCTCAGTCTGGCGTCCGCTGGGCCAGACAGCTGACACATGGGCCATCCAAGGCATGCAGTGTCCCCAGAGTCAGGTCTCCACTGTGGCCCCAGGACATACCCATCCCCCAACCCGATCTGCCTCCTCTCCCGCAAACACATGCACCCACCTCCACGCTGCCTGGCTTCGTGTGCCCTTGGTGCTCCTCAGTGTGCCTCACAGTGCAGGGCCCGCTGGCTCTCCCCCCACCAAAACCCTAATCCACCCGTTGAAACCCCTTTCACCTGGCAGGCCCTGCCTGAGGCTTCCCTTGAGCTCTTTCCCATCCTGTACTTAGTGTAGCTGTGCGCACACCTGCCTCCCCCACTCCGATAGATGGTAAGCTGGGTACAGACAGAACCAGCCTGTGTGGCTGCCTCCAGGAACAGCACGGCAGTCAGCACTTAACGGGCCTTCGGTAAACTTCTGCTGGATTTGAAAACCCGCGTCCACTCCACTGCCCTGCTTTCCAGGGCACACAAAGGCGCGCACACCCGTGGGCACCCTCACATGCAGGCCTCACCCTCCCCACCACTTTGGGGAAACTCACACGCGATGTGCTCCCAGAATTAGGAAGGAAGCAACGAGGTCCAGCTGGGACGGAATTCCCCCTTGCCCAATAAGGACTTTATGCTAATGTTTTTCTCCATAAACTCTAAAAAATAGAAGGGCTAAATTTGTTTCTGTACTGGTGTTCCTGAGAATGGGTGGAGCTAGGTGGAAGGGAAAGGGGCCCTGCCAACAACTGCCTCGGCATCTTGCCTCGCTGACTTTTTCCTTATTCTTTGTTTACGGCACAGTGCAGGGTGAAGCAGAAACATCCAGAACCCCTCAGTCCTTCTCTTCTCCCACCTCACCAGGCAGCAGTCTCCCCCAGCCTCAAAGACTGCCGTGGGGAGGAATGGCAGACTTGGTCATTCCAGCACTTCCAGATCTAGAAGTTCCTCCTGACGTCTAGCTGAAATCTCTCCTGTTCAGGCTGAAGGATCTTCTGTCCCATTCTCAACCATTTTCCCCCTCGGAGCTTAAGTGAACTGGACTTTTTCCAACCAGAGTGAAAAAGGGATGAGGAAAAGGGCTTACCCTAGTGCTGGCTTAAGCTCTGTCTTATCTTAGGGATAAAACAGTGAGGGGCACCGACGTGGCACAGTCGGTTGAGCAACTGACTCTCAGTTTCTGCTCGGGTCACGATCTCAGGGTGGTGAAATGGAGCCGCCATCAGGCTCAGCAGAATCTGCTGAAGTTTCTCTCTCCCTCGCCCTCTGCCCCTCCCCCACTCACACGCATGGTCTCTCCCTCTTTCTCTTTCAAATAAATAAATAAATCTTAAAAAGCACACACACACAAAAAAGCATCAGTGAAGGGGCCCGTGTGGGGGAGATAGCGCAAGAGGCTGCTGGGTAGAGTGCAGAAGAGGGGACAGACGAAGAGGAAGAAGGCAAGTTTAAGGGTTAACCCTCCTGTCACAAAGTCCTGCCAACCAGCTGCTGGGCACTGACAAAGCTGCTCACGGGTGTTTGGCTTCCATTACCCCCTTGTCTGGGATGCCCAGACACCTAAGCCAGTGTGGGCTGCCCTCCTCCTCAGAGCACCGGCAACAGGTGCCCATCGCCATGGCAACCAGCTCTCCAGGCACCTGGAGACCAGGTCTCATCAGCAAGGATGCCCCCAGGTGACCTCTGACACAGCCTCCTTCCTCCAAAATCAAGGGCTCTGCCAAGCCCTGGACTGAGACACGCCGTCTGGCTACAGAGTAACAGAGAGGCCAGTGTGCGCCCTGACTTGGACCCGTCATGCAGGCCATCACACGGTCTGGAAGGGTCTGCTGCAGAGATCCCAGGGCCGAGATGACACAGGGACACTGGAAGGCACTCACTTCTTGAGATTTTGCAAGGATGAGTCAGAATATGCCCCCTCTCTCATCACCACACCACTTGCCCTTCATCACCTCTGGTCTGGATTTCACAACAATCTCTCCTACTCCAAACCATCAAGCTCACGGTCGCCACCACCACCAGGATAATCTTCTCCAAATACTATTTTTATCCAATCACTCTTCAGTGCCTTAAAATAGATTGCTCTGGCTTATCAGCTCTCATCTAAACCTTTATGGTATTTACACCCCCACACACTCCAAATTCAACACTAGGTCCCCTCCATTCCAGCCACGCCAGTCTTCTCTACCAATTTTCCCGTTCTACCATGTTTCTCTGCTCATGCCATCATGCCCCCCTCCCCTCACCCTGCCTCCTGCATGTCTTTGCCTTCTGGTTCACGTTCAGGTCCCCAAAAACTATGCTGTAATCTGTCACTGTAATGATGTTGCCGTACATGACCATCTGATTGTGGGCTCCCAATTTCTAATTTCACCGCCAACTCCTCAACCAGGAAATGTATTCTTTCATTAGTCTGTGAGACTCCCCTGTTAGAATGGGCACTCTCAGAGGACCCACAATGTAGCTTCCTCCATCAGACCAGGCACTCCCTAGGGACCAGCAGCCCAGTTTCCCTATGAAAATTCTCCAGGGACAGAGTTGGGTGAGCTATCTCTGCACACCTCCCCCAGAGCCTCAGCCCCTCATGGGCTTCTCCACACCACAGCTGTGGCTTCCAAGGCAAGTTGAACAGTGGAAGTCCAGGGCAGAGCCAGCCCCTGGAACTTTCTACAATACTGGAAATGTTCTGTATCTGAGCTGTTCAAAATACCGACACAAGTGACAAGGGGCTATCAAGCACCTGAAATGTGACTGGTCTAATAAAATGAGATCTATTGTAAGCCTCCAACGATATCAAAGACTCAGGAAAGATAAAATATCTCAATGATGATTTTTTTTATATTTGTTACAGGTTAAAATGATAGTAGCTTATGTATTCTGAGTTAAATAAAATGCAGTGCTAAAAATAAATATATCAGGGGGGCCTGGGTGGCTCAGTGGGTTAAAGCCTCTGCCTTCAACTCAGGTCATGATCCCAGGGTCCTGGGATCGAGCCCCGCATCAGGCTGTCTGCTCAGTGAGGAGTCTGCTTCCTCCTCTTTCTCTCTGCCTGCCTCTCTGCCTACTTATGGTCTCTCTGTCAAATAAATAATAAAAATTTTTAAAAAATAAATGTACTAATTTCTTTTCACTGTTTTGAATGTGACTACTAGAAAAACTTTCAAGTATACATGCAGCTGCCATTATGTATGTTTCTATTGGATGGACCTGTCTAGAAAGCTTTGGGTGTGTTCACCAGCTTGTACCTTTCAGTTACAAGAGTCTCTCTTTGACCCCTGAAGGGTGTAATGAGTGTCCCTTCGGAAGAATGTTCATGACTCACCTTTTTTCCCCCTCTCCATATTGCTTATTGTAGTAAAAAACATATAAGGAAATCTACCCTCTTAACAAATGTCTAAGTATACAGTACTGCATTAGTAACTATGCACATTAGCATACCCCATCACTTTTCTAGTTTTCTTTTATTTTGAGGCATGCCTCTCTGACAGATGCCTCAAATTTTCTCTGGAACAAAACGCTATTACAAATTAGTTACTTAAGCTAGACCTCTGGTGCCCTAATGCTGAGTCTCGCTCATCCCAGTTGTGCTTTAGGAATAATTGCCATGGGGACAGCACATTTCTTTTATATTGTCCCTTACTGTACCGTGGTGCTTTGGGCACGAGCTAGTTCACACACTGACCCCATGAAGCAAGCAGGCCAGTCATGAATATTCATATTAACAGGTAAGAGAACAGAAGGTTAGGGGGTAAAGTGTGCAAAGGCCATGCCAAGATGAGACCTAAACGCTTGACACACAGACGCTCCCTGCAGCACATGCGCGGGCAGGGCAGTGGACAGAGCTCAGGAGCAGCAGAGTTCTAGCTACGCTCTCCTTGCCTCTACGGAGAGGCTGGAACAGAGGTCCAAAAGCAGAAATGTTATTAAAGAAAGAGTAGGTGGAAAGGATAGTGAATAGAGCTAAAATGGGAGCCTGTAGACTGGGGTTCCAGAATCACCTCTGCTACCCGGACACTGTGCATCCTTGGCTCACCGCTGCTTTTGCATTGTGTGCTACAGTCTCCTCATCTGAAACGTAAGAAGCTGGAGGCTTCCAGAGGCAGCTGGATGGGCACCGCTCACCCAGCCAGTGGGAGTGCCCGCCAGCGCAGTCCTTTTGTACAGCAATTTGGCAATATGTGTCAAGAGCCATTGAAATGTCCAAACTCTGACCCAGTAATTCCACTTCTGAGAATCGTAAGGAAATAATCCTAAATAAGGAAAAAGCTTTATGTGCAAGGACCTTCATCTCAGCACTCCTTAGAACACTAAAATACTGGAAGTGAGCGAATATCTAATAATAGGAGAACGGCTAATCTGATATGGTAAATCCACTTAATGAAGTTATACAGTTATGTAAAAGAATGCAGCATCAACCAAAAATGTGCTTTGGGGCCATGTGAAAAATGTGGGGTACAGAAAGGCTGGTACTATATAATTGTAATTATGTTCTAAAAAGGAAAACTCTTGGGGCACCTGGGTGGCTCAGTGGGTTGAGCCTCTGTCTTCGGCTCAGGTCATGATCTCAGGGTCCTGGGATGGAGCCCCGCATCGGGCTCTCTGCTCAGCGGGGAGCCTGCTTTCTCCTCTCTCTCTCTCTGCTTGCCTCTCTGCCTACTTGTGATCTCTGTCTGTCAAATGCATAAATAAAAAATCTAAAAAAAAAAAATCTGTGCTCACGAAGAGCACAGATTGTGCCCCTATGGATATGCACCTGTATATATTCACAAAACTGGAAGGAAATTCACCATACTGCCAATAGTGGTTACTTAGAGTGATGGGACTTTGGGTCACACTTCAGATGAAGCCTGGCCAGGCTAAAGCAGGCTGGGGGATGGGGCAGTGGGAGGAGGGCACGGACAAGGGCCATGAAAAGCCAGAATCATGAGCCAAGACCAGTGCTGGTGGCCCTGAGGGCTTAAAGAAAGTCCAGTTCGGACACAAAAGAGAAGTGCTTTCTGCTAAACTGGACGGGAACCTCTGACCCCCACTCTGTCTCCAAGCTGAGATAGGCTGAGGACAAAACAGACACAGGGAGGGTTCAGATAAATTAAGATTGGTTATCAAGGGACACAAGGGATGCCTGAACCACAAGCAGGACCTTTTAAGGTTGATGGCGAGGAGGACAGCCCTCCACTCTGCAAACACACTGGCTTGGGCTGGGCCCAGAGGTGGAGTGCTGGGGCTGCGGAGCATGGCTCCAACCCAGAGCTACTATTCTTGGGACTGACTGGCTGCCTGACAGCGCGGGACTGCCGGGAAGCTGGGCGGCTGTGTGGCTGACAATGCCAGCAGGATGGTGGAAGGGAAGGGGGACCCTTGTTGTGTAAGAGAGGGTCTGTTCCAAACTGAGCATCCCAAAGCAGAACGGCTCTGAGGACCACGGTTGGGAAAGGTGTTCCGAGAGGACTCTAGTCATGCCTACCGTATTTTCTTCTTGACAAAGAAAATGTACTTAGGTTACCTTGATTATATAATCAAAGATTGGCAATAAAAAGTAGAAAAGGAAACCATGAACATACTTCTCAATACTAACAAGATGGACAAGGAAATCAATGGATTTCTTTACCAGGACCTCCACATCTTGCCTTGTCTTGAGCATCACGAAGAGCACAGATTTAGAGTGAGAAAGACCTGGATTTGAATCATGGACCCACCACCTACGGCATGAGGGACCTGGGTCCGGTTTCCTCGTCTGTGAGACGGGGATGGTAAGAAGAGCCACCTACCAGAATCACTAGGAGAAGAGTTCAGGCGTGTTTGTGGGAAGCTCAGCACAGGGAGGAATGGGGTCTGACCTCCGTCTTCCGAAGGATGTCACATTCTCCTTCCCTTTACTCCCACCCCACTGCCAGATGCAAGAATCAATCACAACAGTCAAAAGCTCCCAATGGTCTCCTGCTGACCGTGAGATTAAGAATGAATTTGTGAGCCAGCCCTTCCCAGCCATCGGAGGGCCTCTGCTCACACTCCTCATGAGCCCTGGGTCCTTCCTTCCTCTCTGCCCCTGTCACCACCTTCCTTCTATCTCTTCTGTTTTCGATCCCGTCTCTTTGGAATCCATGCCCATCCATCATCCCTCCTCTGTGAGGTCTCCCCTGACATCATCAGTCAGAAGGGAATCCTATCTCTCCCACCACCTTCTCACATGCTGATCTGATGACAGTCACCTGCAGGAAGGTGTCCATCCTGTTGACAAAGCAAACATTTCGAGTCTGCTTAGTTTATGAGAAAGGAATTCTTCCCTCAAAGACCTTGGAATCCAGTGAGGAAGAACAGAGATATGCCCACCCAGGAAACACTGAGGAGACAGAACATTCGATGGCAAAGTACCAGCAGAAGTAGCTGAGTTGCAACCCTCAGGGGCCAACCTCCAAGATGCTACCTTCAGGCTTTGGAAAGGGACTTTAAAATGCAGCAGGAACTTGGGTTAACAAGCACCAGTCAAGCACGCCACTGCTGAGAACACAAGACCCAAACGAAGACGCAGTCCCTCTTCCCATAGCTTCCAACCCTGGACAAACACTGTCCCAGACACAGGGGATGGACAGGATTATCCTTGAGCTGCTGGCCAGCTCAGAGCATCAAGCAGAGGGCCCTCTGGTACCTCTAGCCTTGCCTCACCAGCCCCCGCCCAGGACTTCCGGCTCTGGCGGAGCCGGTGGGATAGGGCCAGAAGGCGGGTGGTTGGCCCATGTCCCTGCCTGTGTTTGGGGCCTGGTTCCTGCCTTGTCCCATCTCTCCAGCTGTGTTCTGGAGAGAAGAATGTGCACTATGCCCAGAACAAACACTCACACAGGCCTCCTGGGTGGAAAGACAGCTCAGGGAAAAGAAGGGGGAGCCTCCACCCCCATCAGACCAGGGATCCTGGCAGCTCTGTGGGCTCTGTGTGTGTGTATGTGTGTGTCCCCAGAGCTACTCTGAGTTCAGCACTAGGGAATTTTCAAATCAGAGGGAGCATGGTGAGAAAGTCACAGAACCATGGCTCACTAGCCGGGCATCCTCGGAGGAATCAAGCTGAACACAGACAAGTCAGCGTAAGTCCCCCGGCTGCAAGGGAAGATGACTGACACGCAGATTTCTGTCTCGTTCTATCTTTTCATAGCCTATCCTCAATCAGCTCCCAAGAGAACGCCTGTCAGAGTAGTCTGGTAAATATGTTTACTTCGGGGTTTGAGCCCCTGCCTCTGGCCTCCTCTGAGCCTCAGCGTGCCTACATAGCACAGACAGAACTAGACCTACCCTCCCTGCCTCTGGAGTGTCATTAGGACAACACAGAGATGCCAGAAGGAAGGCAGTGGGAAGCAAGCATGCTAGAACCACTGGTTAGTGTTTCCTATCAGTGTTGCTGCCATTTGGCTGGAACAGCTCCCCAAGAGCAGAGTTGCTCAGTGAAGGCCTATGGGCCAAACAGCGCAGGCTCGCCAGGCCTGGCTGCCATGGTCTTGATTCTGCAGCCGAGAGACCTAGGCCCTCCGTGGCCCACAATAGCCCCACCCCTGCATGCTCCTCCCTCAGCCCCTCTGCGAGACTCTGACCACCAGCCAGGAGCTGATGGAGAGGGACCCGCAGACTAGAGTCTTCTCGGCTCACAGTACGTCTACCTTCCAAATCCTCCTTCCAGGGGCAGAGTCCAGACAGGCAGAGAAGCTAGAACTCCAGCTGGGCTCTGCTTCAGGTCCTGCAAGAGTGGGGAGGCACAGAGGACCAGTAGGGCCAGGCTTAAAACACGGCCCTTGGCACTCCCCACCATAGCCATCAGGTCTGTTTATTTTTCTGTATTTCGAGACTTTGACATCTTGTAGCCCAGTCAGTTCCTAGAGATAGCAAATGACTTGCCTCTTACCTGCCTACAAGCCTTTTACAGGCAAATCAATGAACCCAGAGCCCAAAGGGCCAAGCACCTCCTTTATCAAGCTCTTATAGGCCAGACCACAACTCCCCTGCCCTAATCACCCCAGGGACGGGTACCAAACTCAGGACGGTCCCTATATCCCAGAGGCCACTGAAATGATTCCAACTAGCCCATCCCAGACCTTCTCACCCTGCCTCACCCATTTCTTCCCATAGAAAGTCCAACAAAATCTCTCGTTCAGGATTCTGCCTCACAATGCCTCCTGACCCACCACAGTGCTTCCCCATGGGGGGGGGGGGTTCCCACAGAGCGGCACCCACTCCCAGGGAACTGTGAGGAACAACAGATCTTTTCAGTGAAAGTCATCCCCTGATCTGTTGGGCTCAACACACCTGAATCATAATAATACCTCTATTTGAAAACACTCAGAACTAGAGTTCTTTAGTCAGTTACAAAGATAATTTCCAGGTCCCACTGCCCAGCAAAGTGGTGTTTTCATTTGAGTTGGAGACAGTAAAGAGGAGAGGAAAGGGATTTTTCCTTCTGAAGTCGTGCTCTTGAGACTCAAGGCTGTTTCCTTTCTGTCTCTCCCAGGACCACTCAAATGGCACAAACAATGGTTTAACAAGGACCCACTGTTGTAAAGACGGGAGGGACAAGGACACTCGGGTGACACGGGGTTGAGCAAGCTGACGTTCCCAGCACTCCACCCAGCCGGGCTCCTTATAAGGCTCTTGACAGTGTCCAGGCCCTCTCTCCCCGCCGTGCCCTGCGCTGGCTTCTCTCAGGGCTACACAGCTGTCCTCAGCCGGCCTGACACTTGCACACCCACCCCACAGGCCAGGCTGCAGCTACTGCTGCTGTTTCTCAGGAAATACAGGACCTTTTCCATCAGGGCACCAGGTCACCCCTTGGTTTTGGATCAAAATCCCTCAATGTGAACCCATTCACATCCAGGCTTGGGGACATCCTTGGAGTTCAGCCACATTCCCCTGAACTGCCTGCTCCTCTCTTCTAGGAATGTGACAGCCCTTAGCTGCCCCTCCCTGCCGGGCTCCCTCCGTCAGCTCTGCCCCCTCAGTCCCTCAGGGCCACATCCCCAGTCCCAACCCTGACCACCAACACTAGACACCCTCACACTCCTCCCACTGCTCTCTCAGCGCGCCTCCTTTCTCAGAAAATAACCCCTAACATTGGCCCTTAGGTTTCACCGGTCGCCAACAAGCACGGCACTGGATAAACAAAACATGATCTCTCTGCGAACTGAGTATTATTCAGCCATACCAAGGAATGACATCCTGATAAACGCCACACCTGGGATGAGCCTCCGAGACATGACACTGAGTGAGAGAAGCCAGACACAAAGATACACACGTGTTACATGATTGCATTTACATGAAATCCGAGGAGTGGGTAAGTCCATGGAGGCAGAGCCGGGCTAGTGACTGCCAGCGCCTGGGGGAAGGGGAGGATGAAAACAGCCTACTCACAGATTTGGAAATGGGTTTGGGGGTGACAGCAACGTTTGGGACAAGACAGAAGCAGTGGCCACACAGCACTGTGAATGTGCTATATGCTACCGAATTCATGCTCTTTGAAGTGCCTGACTTCATGTTCTTTGGCTGGCTCCTCAATTAAAAAAAAAAAGAATCGGGGGTTCCTGGGTGGCTCAGCCAGTTAAGCATCTGTCTTCGGCTAAGATCCCGGGGTCCTGGGATCGAGCCCCGTGTCAGGCTCCATTTTCAGCAAGGAGTCTGCTTCCCCCTCTAACCCTCTCCCTGTTCATGAACACTCTCTGTCTCTCTCAAGCAAATAAAAAAATCTTAAACAAACAAACAAAAAAAGAATCAGATTGGGTCATCCATCAGTCCTGTACCATGGGCACACAGGAACGGAAGAGGTGGTCTGGGACAGCACATGGAAGAGGTGGTCTGGGACAGCACAGAGAATGCTGGACCCACAGTGGCCATGCTAAGCCCCAACTCCGTGTGCTGTGCTGGGGAACCATGAGGCAAGCCATGGACCGTCACCTCCGTGGGATGTCCGACAGCAGGCATACTCTCAAAATGCATGCCTTCAGTGCCACTGGGAGAATTACATGAGATAATGTAGGGAATCCCACAAAAGACACTCATTTGTACACTCAGCAGGAAAATAAGCACGCAAAATGTTAGGTTTCAAAAAACCAGCAGACACAAAGATCTAACTAGGCAAGCTCCATCCATAAATGTGTGTCTCTGTTTGGATAGGGAAGACCTCATGAACTGGCTGGTGTTTTCAGCTTATGGAATTTTCTATAAAATGGTCTGTACAGACAGTGCATCATGGGAGTCCAAGAAGCCAGGTTGCTGTTTCCAGCTCTGTCCCTAACAAGCCTGGGACACCTCTGTGAAATCCCTCCCTGCCTAAACCTCTATTTCCTGGTTTGGAGAATGGTTTGACCATGACAACAGCCCAGTTGAAACAGACACACTCAAGCCCTGGTCTCTCCATGTGCCAAGGGCCCTGCAAGGTGCCACGGGGCCCCCCATTAATGAGACTATCTCCCCAGTCCTCAGGGAGTGTGCAACAGCACTAGAAACCCAGGCAGAATTCGAAAAGAGAGGACAGATGGCCCAGCACACACAGCTCTGTGTGGCCACAGGGGAAAGTGTCCTTTGAACCAGGGTCTAAAGACAGGACGTGGCTTTCTCAGTTGGAGAGGATGAGTTCCCAACCGCAAGCACCCCTGTCCGAGAGGCAAGGCTGGGCGATGGAAGAGGCACCATATATCCCCACTTGGTTGTCTAGCGCTACAGTTCCCAGAGAGGGATACCCACACCAGACCTGGTTAGATATGTGAATTCTTGGACCCCATCTAAACCTTGTGATTTGGAAACTGCAGGGGTGGGGCCCAGCCTGACTACCTGGTTCCTGCACCAGCAAGGCCTGCCCAGCAAGAAGAGTGTGACACCTGCTCCAGCCCCACCCACCTCCAGGCCCCAGGGGGTGGAGCTGAGAAAGTGTACTGTGCTCCAAGGAGCTCATCTAGCCCTTGAATACAGATGACCTTTCGTTCTCCTCACCAGCCCACTGGCCTGAAAAAGGCAAACACCTAAAGGGACAGAGCCTAAATCAATCTGCCTGCGGCTGCTTCCACCCTAGCTTTTCCTGACCTGAAACCTGTGCCTCCCAGGCAGTGGCCCCAGAGCCCTGAGGTCCCTGGACAGGAGGAAGTGACTGGGACCTCTCTGTGCTCTCCCCACACAGCTGGCATCCTATCAGCCCAGCAGGAGGCCCCATCTGCCCCCAGGGCACCCTCCAGAGCTGAGAGGATGAAGGAGGGAGAGATGAAGGCTTGAACACAGCTCATCACTCCTAAGGGCGGCAAAGTGACTAGGAGTTTCCTTTCTAGAACTCTCCAGGAAACAGCTCACAAAGACTCCCTCCAGGGCAGCTCCGCCCCTGGAGCCCTTCACCTCCTCTCCTCCTCCTCCTCCTCCTCCTGGTGGGAGCACCCCCACCTCCCAGGTGTCAGAGGACCACAGGGGCCCATCGCCTGTTTGGGGAGGCTCAGCCCCTATTATTCCAAAGCCCCCGGCCACTCCCTGCACGGGGTCTGGCTTTGAAATCACACTTCCACCTCCTGCTAGCGGGGTGACCTTTGAGATTCGGGTTTTCTGGAAAAGTAGGATAACAATACCCTCTTTAGAGGGCTGCGTGGAGGATGAAATCAGAGGACATAACACAAAGTACACACAGGAAAGGCTCAACAACAGAAGCCCCTCGATTCAACACCACCATCACGTGAACCCATCCTTCATTCAAACTCCTGCGACGGCTAATCATCACCCACTGGGTAAAGCCCAAATACCTAGGAACTGGCCTTTCTGGCTCCCACTCCTCTCCAAACCAGCAACAACAGAAAGACATTCTTGATTTGTCAATTATGCCCTCCAACTATCAGGCCCAACCTCTGGGACCATGGAAGACCTCCATGACCGTCCCAATTCTGTCTGTCAGAAGCTCTCTTTGCCTGTACTGTGCTCCCCTCTCCCAGTCCCAGCAACCTGCCCAGGCCTCCAGGAGATGAGTGCCTGCTTGGCAGAGCACCCGTCGTCCACCCTGGGGTCCTCTCACAGAGGGCTGAGCAAGGCCAAGAGCAAAACCAATGTTTGGAAAATTGAATGGAATCCTTTCAGGTTCCGGAAGAGAAAGCAGATCCTACAATCAGCAGAGAGCAAATGGGTGCTGGTTGACCCTTTCCCACCACTGTCTTAGTCATCCTACATGATCAGGGCCTGTCCTGGGCACTTGGGGGAGGTCAGGTTCTGAGAGACTATGTCCTCTGAGTTCCCAGCCTGAGACAGAGACCTCCAGAGGCAACAGATGCTGACCCGGCCCCAAGGGGACAGAGGACAAAGGCCTGAGCTTGACTCAGGATCTCAGCTCCTGCTTGCTGTCCTCAGCCTGCTTCCCACCCCCAGGGCTGAGACTGAGACCCACCATCCAGACATGTTCTAAGTCCTGGCTCTCAGAGTACCAGCCCAGCACTACAGGCTCAGCCCCAGGTCCTAGAAGCAAAGCAGGGTGGGGGGTTTAAAAGCTGTTCCTGACCTCACATGCTGGAGGCCAGGGCAGCACAGGGACCCGGAGACCCAGGCTTCCAGGCTCCAGCACACAACACCTAAGAACAGCATAACCTAAGGGGACAGCTGGGCTGACATGTCAATACAGGTGAGTGGGCCCATGCAGAGCGTTCTGCCTGTGTTGACCACACAACAGAGTCCCACATGAATAGACTGCAGCCTTCATCATCCTTCTCGAGACGCAGTCCAGTTCCTATCCCCACATCCTATGGACCCACTCACCAAACCTACTGAAATAGAATGTCCCCCCTTCTAGACCATGCCCTCCTTTTGTGAGCAGAGCTTCAGAGCCTCAGGTCCCTGCCCTAACATCCAGGAGTTCAAGACTTCTGCCCTCCTCTCTAGAAGGGGCCAATGAAGTCCCTATTCAAAAAATCTTCCTCCACATAGGGGAGGATCAGAAGAGACAACAGGAAGGAAGGAGTCTTGCCTTCAGGGAAACCTCTTGATCAAAAGGGGGATGTCGGGGCACCTGTGTGGCTCAGCGGGTTAAGCCTCTGCCTTCGGCTCAGGTCAGGATCTCAGGGTCCTGAGATCGAGTCCCGCATCGGGCTCTCTGCTCGGCAGGGAGCCTGCTTCCCCCTCTCTCTCTGCCTGCCTCTCTGCCTACTTGTGACCTCTGTCTCTCTGTCAAATAAATAAATAAAATCTTAAAAAAAAAAATGGGGGGGGGGGAATGTCACAGCAGGAGAGAAACACCTTCCCCCAAAGGGCTTTCCTGAGCCCAGCCTGGGTGACCCATCTTAGTTCAGATTGCTGCCAGCAGACTGCCCTTAGAGAAGGCATTCTCCCCACTAGGAAATAGGGGGGAAAGGAGAGATAAGAACAGAGCAGCAAGGCTAAAAAGAACCCCATAGCACTGTCCCCACCTGCCTTTCTCTTGCTCTGAATAAATGCCAAATAGTGCAATCATAATGTTTTCCAAAAGTCCAGGCCCTCCTCAAACTGTGATTCTCAAAGGGGCCAGGGCTGGTTCTTTGGGTGACACGTAAAGGGTATTAGGACAGCAATCACAGTGCTGGCGATGGAGAGTCTCAGAAAAGAGAGAGGTTGGAAATGTTGGCGGGCTCCGTGTAGAAGTCCAGCACAGAAAGAATCTGGACCCCTACAGAGGACAAATGATCAATCAGTTCTGTGTTATGTGGAAGCCTCTGGAACCCACCTGCCCCACACCCCTCATTTCCTATCTCTGCTCTTCAGCTTTACCACAAAAAACATCTGGGGAATCAGAAACATCTGGATCCGTCCTCAGGGCTAAAAACGAAACAAACAACCAGGAAAGGCAGTCATGGTTATGTGCTTATTTGATGAGCCCTCTAATGAGCCTGGTCTCTGAACACGCCCGTCACGATGGCCAGGGACCTTCACTCACAGGGTTCCAGATACCCAGGATGGCTTCAAAGAGCAGGAGTCACAGCCAGTTTGGACTTCGTTTCAGGTGAACTCGAGATTTGTTAGAAGTCACAGAGCCCCCGGAGACGTCCTCAGTGGCAGAAACAGACACAGACTTCACAACATAGGCTTATCCCGGAGACGAAGAGCCTCTCTCCCCTGTTCAATGTTTTCCCAGTTTCATCTTGGAAAGGCTGCCAGTTTGTGGGAGAGGAGCTACAGACCCTGCCAGGCTGTTTGCTTAAGCAGTGTTTTCTTAAGTCGTGACCTTTCTGAAGGCAGGCACGGAGTTTGCCTAAAACACGTAACACTTCCCCAATTCCTAATCTCAGGCAGGCAGGAGCACTTCCTGTCCCCGACGAGGTCCCTGGGCTCTGAGCTCAGGCCCATGGGTGGACTGGGGCCAGAGGAAGGATGGCCATTTCTGATCTCAGCCTGAGGAGGGAGGGAGGGATGTCAATGCTCCCTCCTAGACAGAATTTCTAGAGTTGAACCATATAGAAAAATGCACTTGGGGAGGGCCTCCCCGCAGAAACCTGAGGCCTGAAGTCGGTCCAGACCTGCCTAGGATTCCCCATCACCACCACCACCACCCCCCCCCCCCGCCCAGAAAATCCTAGACCAGTGTGGCTCTCACCAGAGAGGACAATCAAGGACACAGCCTCCAGAGACTCGGGGCAGCGTGGCTGCCTGTCCGTACCGTGAGTCTAAACTAAAAACCTCTAGCTGCATCTGGAGGTATTTCTTGTTCTCTCTTCAGAAAAGACAGAGAGGAAGCGGTTCACTTTCCCTTTGCTTTGTTCAGCAAGCACTTATTAAACCAGACAGTGCTGGGGGAAAGAGACATAAACCCCAGCGTCCGCCCTGAAGGAGAGTGTGCAGCAGCCCAGACTGAGGGAGATCGCGTAGGGGGCCATGGATTGCACAAGATGTGCGAGTAGCCTCCCAGCCCCACCATGGACTGTGTGCTCCTAGACAGGTTACTTCACCTCTGCGCACTTAGCCTCGTCCTCAGGGCAAGTGGAGTGACCCCAAGGGTCCCAGCCAGCTCTGGTTCAGACCTCAGAGGGGAAAGGAGAGAGAGGATGAAAAGGTGGTGCAGACAGTATGCTGTGAACCAAAGGCATATAAACTACTGGGGAACCTGCCTTGGGATGGGAGAGTGATGAATGACTTTGGGGGTACACGGACTCTTCAAAGGCCTGCACCACATCTCAGCCCATCCCCAGCCTCCTCCACTCCCAGGAGGACAATCCCAGCCCCGCTGCCACTCCACACGGATCTCACTCACTAGTCTGTGCCTCCCCTCAGCCCCAATGCCACACTTACTGTGCAACTACATGAAATCCTCTTACCCTCTCTTAGCATCATTTTTCTAATCTGTGAAATGAGGATGATAATAAATACTTCACTGACACATCAGTGGGATAATGTATGGGAAACGCTCCTCAGAAACTCTACCAACAATGATTTGGGGACAGGAGTCAATGATTTTTTTTCTTTTCTTTTTAAGATTTTATTTATTTATTTGAGAGAGAGAGCACACAAGCGGTAGGGAAGGACAGAGGAAGAGTGAGAAGCAGACTCCCCACTGAGCAGATAGCCTGCCGAGGGGCTCTATCCCAGGACCCTGAGATCAGGGTCTTGATCTTTGGACCTGAACCAAAGGAGATGCTTAGCCCACTGAGCCACCTAGGCGCCCAGTCAGTGATTTGTTTTGCCAATGGTTCTCTGTGTCATGAAGTGAATGCCCGAGGGACATAGGTGCTGCAAGTCAATGGGAAGAGAAAGCAGCACTTCTGAGTACCAGTTCTGAGCTAGGTGCTAGAATCCAAGTTACCTGCCTGAGGCTGCCAGGCAGACAAGGCAGGAGGCAGGAGGTATGTGGGGCTGTCTGACTTCAAAGCTTCCACCACATCAGCATCTAGAACCCCCAGAGAGAAGAACCACGGGGTGAAACCCAGCAGGACCAGCAGTCCCCTACCGGTGACCAGGAAGGAGGCCCACACGTTCTGCCCAAATCCCCACTGGCCCTGGGGTCTGACAGGAACTGTTTATTCTAGACTCTGATATTTTCTGTAAACATGGCTGAGGTTGCCAAGAGAGAGAGAAATTCATTTGTTAGAGAGGAATGAGACAGAATCCTTACACTTCCCCAGGCTCAGCGGGGGCCAGGGAGGCAGTGTGGAAACAGCCTTGGACAGGTACTCAGTGGCCTCTCCCCCAACCCCACCACAGACTCCGCACCTCCACGCCAGGTGCCCGCACACCTCCAGTCTCGTGGTCAGAGCACTTCTCACCAGAGCGCCGGGGAGGTCTTCCCGGTACAAGATAAAATGACCCAGATTCTTTCCGAGCTGGGCCATTTGTCCTCCCGGGGGTGACAGCAGGCCCCTGGGAGGACTAATGAGCCTCTCCTCAGCGTCTGGGGGACCCTTTAGAAAATGATTACTTTTCCTGTGGCCAGAGAGAGGGGGCAGCACGTCCCACAGAGCCTCTGCAGCCTCAGGGAGGAGCTCCAACCAGGGAGAACACAGTTTAATTACAAAGCCCAGGCCTCTGGGTATAACCTGATACACCTTACTACACGGATTTTCTTTTTCAGCTCTCCTTTATTTTTACCCCCAACACCGTACCTTTGGGAAGAAATCAGAGTGAGGAAACTGGGCACTGAGGGCATCATTGATGGACTTGGGATGGCACGGGGTAGAAGTCAAATTCAGGTGCCGATTTTTTCTTTTTTCCAAAATCCATACTAAACACATTGAGATAAAACTGACATGACGGTGGGAATTTGCTTTAATATGCTTCAGCAAGAAGGAAAAGAAAGGATAAATGAAATAAATGGGGTGAAAAGCCTGACAGTTGTTGCATCTGAATGATGGGTACCTATGTGGGAGTTCATGACTCTCTACTTTGAAATGTTTCATATTAAAACATCTGAGACAAAGGCCCCACCCAGGGGCAGGGGAGTCATAATGCAGAAACCAGATGAGGTGTGCAGGGAAGGCACGGGAAAAGGAAGAAGGAGGGACAGGAGGAAGGCCGAGGTGGCGCAGGAGGGCTTGGAAGGGAAGATGATGCCCCCACGGAGGCTGGCATTCTCCCCCAGGACCCGCTGCCTTGACGAACAGGTCGCCTCCATCCCAGCAGCTCTCTATCTGAGATTTCATTCTTCAGGACTCATTTCCAGACTCTTCCCCAAAAGGGGCTAGCAGCACAAATTTCCTTCTCTGGAACTTTGAGAACTAGAACATTTTGTCTAATCGACTTGAGGAAGACACCACGCTGCCCCGCAGAGGGACAGCTGCGCTGACATCCCGAAAGCCATCCCTGGCCCTGACCTAACTGGAGGGGAGGAAGCTCTAAGGCACAATGGGACACTCAGATGGGGTTTGGGGAGGTCACTGAGATTAAAAGAGGCCATAAGAGTGGGGCCCTCATCCAATAGGGCTGGTATTATAAGTCTCCTTACAATACAAGTCTCCTCTCTCCCTCTCAACAGCTCATGCGCAGAGGAAAGGCCATGTGAGAACCCAGCCAGGCAGCCATCTGCAAGGCAGGAAGACAGTTCTCACCAGAAACTCAATCTGCTGGCACCTTGATCTTGGACTTCCAGCCTCCAGAACTGTGAGAAAATAGATGTCTGTTGTTTAAACCACCCAGTCTGTGGTATTTTGTTATGGCAGCCCAAACTGACTAATTCTTCCCCTCAGAGAGCCGAGGAGCACTGCAGTTCCATCTGACCCAGTCAGCAGACCTGATTGCCTAGCACGCTCAGAGGTAGAGGGTGCCTTGGCCTTCCTCACCCAACACATGCCATGACCTAGGGCAGGAGGCAAGAAAAGCCCACAGAGGGTCTGCCTTTCCAAGGAAGGATAGGAATTGGCACCAGCCAGAGGCCCTCCCCTTCTCCTCCTCAGCCCTCTTCCTGGGCTCAACAAGGCAGTGAGGGAAAAAAAATCACCCTGCCATCAAGCCAGCCAAAGCCAGTGAGCCTTCCTCTCTCACAGGCCCTGAACAGCCAGGACCCCAGAGAGGACGGTTCCTTAAGCCCTTGCCACTCCCTAAATGACTATTTGCATATGCTAGGCATTGTCCTTTTATTCAGGCAACAAATTTTTATTAAATGTCCACTTAGCTGAATGCCAGAGATGGACATGTAGCTCCTGACTTTGAAGAGGCCAGAAACCCACACATAAAGAAGGTGACATGGGAAAGTGGAGAATATCTCAGTTCAGAAAATTGGTCTAAATCCCAATCAATTATGAAAGGTCTAGATCAGCCCTGACAAGTCCCGTGACTTTCGGTGGTTGGTCACCTCGCCTTCCTGGGCCTCCATTCATGCCACTAAAAATAAGAACTGGATAGGATAGCTAACGTTCTTGCAACCTCTGACATTTCAGAATTGTAGGTAGTAAAGTGCAGAAAATGATACAAGTGAAGATTTGCAGGGTAAGTTTGAGAGGCCTGAAACATGCTGGGTGAAGACCCAGAGTGGCCCTCCGGCACAGGAAGACCCTGAACCAGCCGTGGTTACCAACTCTTTTGCGGCAAGGAGACAGCCACAGTAATCAGAGTGGGCTCATTTCCCTGGGGAGCCCTGGCCGCCAGGCCCATTGGCAAGTCTGAGCTACTAAAACAGCCAGGGACCTGGGAGCCAGGACCCACGCCGCTCACTCATCCTGGAAAGGGAAATGCCACGTGTTCACCCAAGAATCCCACCATCCCAGGCACCCCAGAGGGGGCCCTGGCCCTACATCTCCCTCGCCCCTTCACGATTCTCCAGAGACCTGCCCTCCACCACATCAGGGGCTCCAGTTCTGACCCCAAGCCACCAGCCCCTTCCCTCCAAACGCCCACAGGCCAAGAAGCCCCAGACCACACGCTTCCCTTTGAATGGCAGCCCTATTCCTTTACCCTGGCTCATCTTCCGTGCCTCCTCTCCCTTCCTTGCCAGATCCTGTCAGCTGTCCAAGAGAAATGTCTCTCCCGTCGACCTTTCTTCCCACTCCCACTGAGCTCCCCACCCACCTCCCAGACCGCCTCAGCCTCTTTCCAGGGCTGCACGCTCCCCACCCCACAAACTCCCCCCCCCCCCCCCCTCTAAAGTGCAGCCTGAACACACACTCCTGTCTTTGAAGGGTCCCTGCCTACAGTTCTGTTACACACACACTCCACAGCCCGTGTCTGAGGCCACCCTGGGCTACGTTTCCTGCCTCACCTCCCAGCCACCCCAGGGAGGACTCTGCACTTGGGTCACCAGGAAGACTCAGTGTGCCCAGACACACCCTGCAACCCTCCAGTGTCTGGCCCTTTGCTTCTGTCAGCGGCCTGTCAGCACCTCCCTCATGAAGACCCCCTGGGCTCCTTCCCTGCCCCCAACATCCCCAGAGGCTACTGAGCTCTTCCTCCTCACTCCAGGCCCTCTGCCCGCTTCTGGCTCTCAGTCTGCACTTCTCCATGCTCCTTATTTTATTCCCCTCAGACGTTCGTGTGCTCGTCTTAGACGCCACCCACCCCTCCATCCTGCACAGATGACACGTTCCCAGTGGGCGAGCCCTGTGCCTTCCTTATCACTGGATCCCCGTGCCCTACAGACAGAGGCACTTGGGACCTATCTGTTGCCTCAAGTGACACTGAACAACCAGTTCTCTGGAGGGAGAAGGCAGGGGCGGGCTGCCAAGGTGCGCCGGGGAGGGCCTTGGCGCTGGCTGCCGCATCGGGAGCCGGCATCGCCCGCCCCGGGGACAGGTCTCCTCTGTCCAGCGCAGCCTGATTGTACGCTTATGAGTCATGGTCACGAGGCCTACAGCAGCTTAATGAGGGACATTCTCTATACACACACTCACATCACAGGCACACAGATACGCACCAGACAGGCGAGCCATTTCCCGCCTAGAGAACAGAGTTAAGGTTCCAGGAGACCAGTGAGGGGATGGGCAGTAATGTTCAGGCCCAAATCCCCACCTTGGCTTGCCCTCTCTGGGGATTTGGGATCTCCTTTCTCCGTTTCCTCTGGCTTGGAGCAGGGAGGAGGTGGGAAGTGTTCTCAGAAGCAGAGGAGAGGGGCAGGAAGGCAGGGCAGAAGGTGAGGAGTGAGCTCTCTGTGTCTCGGGCCCTATAAATGTCTCCAGCTCGTTCATCTGCAGGCCAAGGACCTGGACCCTCTGAGACAGATGTCAGATGCCCAAGGCCAGCCCAAGCCTGACAGCAGACCACAGACCATGGCTGTTCCACGCCAACTCCCTTCTTCTCCCCTGAGGGTGGAAGGCAGCTCAGGGTGGCTTGGGGTGAGGGAGCATACACCCATCAGACTTGGCTTTCGTTTCGGGGGTTGCCCTGACAGAGCACCACAAACTGAAGGCTCAGCCACAAGAATTACTGTCTCACAGTCTTGGAGCCCAGAAGTCCAAAAACCAAGGCATGAGCAGGGCTGGTTCCTCTGGGCTGGAAGGGAGAATCTGTCTCGGGGCTCCCTCCTAGATTCAGGGAGCCTCGGGCATTCCTGGGCTTGTAGATGGCCTTTTTCCTTGTCTCCAGGCCATCTTCTTTCAACGCATGTCTATCTCTACATCCAAATTTCCCCTTTTTTATAAAGATACCAATCATATTGGATTAACACCCCCCCCCAATGACCTCATCTAACTCGATCATCTGCCAAGACCCTATTTCCAAATAAGGCCACAGGTACTGAATTAGAATTTCAACGTCTTTTAGGAAAATACAACTCAACAAAAGCCTGTTGTACCCATGTCCAGAGGCTTTGTATTTAATGGGGGAAGACAATGAGAGAGAGAGAGAGGTGAGCATGAAAAGCCAGAAACCCACTGCCTTCCAGCCTCACAGCCATCCCTCATGCACTAACCACAGCCTTGGCCTGGAGCCAGGTCCTCAAATCTTGGCTTCTCTATAATTGCGCATCCTTGTTGGTGTTGTTGCTGTTATTATTACTGTTGTAGTAATCGTATTACTCGAGGTTTCTTCCCTGGCCACTCTGGGGACAGCACAGACATTAGCTCATAATAATGCAGTCTTGCCTAGGAGGCAGAACAGTGTGCCGGCACTGGGAATGCCAGCTTCCTCCTGGGCAGAAAGGGGCCCTCCCGGGGTTCTGCTCAGCTCCTAATATGGCCACACTTTCTCCCCTTCTCTCGGCAAAGTGGCACCAAAGCTGAGGCAAGATTTAGATGCGTAGCTAGAGCAGCCAGAAGTTAAAACACTTAAGACCATGGAGAAACTAGTTTGAGCACAGGAGCCAAAGGAGCTAGACAATTGACTGACCGCACTCTTCCTCTCGGCCGGTCTCGGGCATTTCCATGATTTTACACAGATTAGCGCACAAGTCTTAGAACAGTGCTATGGAATAAACAGAAACAGCCCTAAGTAATCAGATGGGGACCCTGAAGGTCAGACGTGTGGGCACTCATCCGAGGTGACTTGTGCACAGGGAGGTGGCAGAGGTGGATTTCAAACCCAGAGCCGTCTGACTGCAAAGCCCAAGCACCTGACAGCAACTGAGTCATGACTGCAGGTCAAGGGCAGTTAACTCAGCTCATGACTGGAGGTGCTGCAAATCCCCCTCCCATAACCCCCACCAGAATGACCAGACCATATGACACTAGTTTCCATTCCAGGCCCATCAGCAGTTGGCTTAGACCCCTCCTCAACGAGCCCCTCCTCATGCCCCTGAGAGCCCTTAGAAGCCGTGCTACTCCAGAAGAATCTGGGGGTCATGACCATTCCAGGAGAGGGACAAGCACACAAATCAGGAAGACTGTCCTCTCTCAAGTAGGAGAGAAAGATACAGACACAGATCACAGTCTGACAGGAGGCTAGCACAATTTGGATGCATGGAGCAGAGAGGTCCTCCCAAATGTCCCTCCTGGGGAGAAGCATCAGGGCCAAGCTTGAGGACAAAGCGGGGACAGGACAAGTGACCAGGGCTGCTTCAGCCCTGGGCTCAGAATTGGGTCACGTAAGGCAGCAGTTCAAGAGGACAGTTAGACTGGCCCACCAGAGAGCCACCCAGTCCTCCTTGACCACCCACCCATCCCACACCTGCACCCACTCCCGACTCGGGCCCTGGGCTTAGTACAAACCCTTAGAGCTCCCCTGGTATCATACTGTGACATCCTGACTGTAAAACCCATGCCCATTCCACCCCTGGGTAGAAGGGAAAGGAAAGTGAAACTCCCGCTGAAGGGGGTCTAATTCTTGGCTCTGACTTCCTGCAGGAAGGTGGGAAATTTCTCCTCTGCCAGCATCCCTGGCTATAAACTGTGGAGCCCTGTGCATTCCACCCACTTTCCAGGTTTTCCAGGTTCCCGGGACTGAGCACCTTTGTGTCCCACAGGCCAGGAACTGGGTCCTAAAGTGGGGAAGAAGAGACCCAATTCCATCCTCAGGGAGCTCCCAGTCTGATGGGGGAGGTAACATCCTCTGCCCTCAGACAGTTCCCAATCTGCTGAGGACAGACTCAGCCCCTGGCCTCACGGAGCATCTAGTCTGATAGGGGAGACATGGTCCTTGTCCTCAGGAGCTCCTGGTCTTGATAGGGAAGATGGAGCCCCGGCCCTAGCGCCCACTCTGATGGAAGGGGCAAGCCCCCTGCTCTGAAGTTCTCTGACATTCTGAGAAGGGCTGGCACTTGGTCCCAAGGCAGAAGCCCCACAGGACAGAGCCCAGCAGCTGGCTGTCCCTCTACAGACAGCATCCAGGGACAGGAGTGCGGTGTCTCCTTGAGGCAGAGAACCATCCTAGGCCCCCTGCTTATTTTTCTGGAAGGATGGGGCAGGCATTTCACCAGGGATGAGGAAAGTAGCTGCCACACACCCTAAGAAGGGAAGGGTGGGGCTGGCCAGCAGAGTGGGAGAAAATAGGGAGCTACCCCAGGACTCAGGCCTGGTCACCATCACTCCCGGGCAGCTTCCACCCCAGCCCCTGATCTTGGAGGTGGCAAGAGTATCAGTCCCATTTCTCACATGAACAAGCCAACACCCAGGAAAAGGGCCAGAGAGCCTCAGGCGGAAGGTCTCTGCTGTTCATTCTATTCTCCCACTGGCTCCACGCTTGCCTTTGGGAGCCCCAGTGTCAGGGGCTGCTGGGGGGATGGGGGGTATGGCCAGGGCTCCAGCCTCAGAGCAGAGAGGCTGGCCCCCAAACAAGGAGACCGGAAACAAATGTGGGCATCATCACACAGCGCTCTAGGGTCCACGTCATACACCCCTGTACTGCACAGAGTGCCCTGCACGCAGGAGGGGCTCACAGGTCTATGTGCTGTGGCTTAGCATCTGTTCTGCTCCAGCAACCTGCTCTCAAGGGGATCAAATGATGGGCAGGGCTGTGTGCACACTTCCCCTCGGTTCATGCCTGTCCCTTCTCACGCTCTTGGCTGTCAGGGGGTCGGATTGAGAACTCTTCAGCTACTCCCACCAGGCTGGGAGCTCTCCGAAGGCAGAAGTGACATTTCCCTCCTCTGGAAGACATGGGCTTGGTGGAACCAGATAGAAAAGTCCTATCAAGAGGGCCCTTAGTTCTCCTAGGCCCCATGCTTATTTTTCCAGAAGGATGATGGTTCAGACAGGGCTAACAATCTTCTCCCCCATGAGCCCTTCCTAGGACTGAACATCCCTGAGGGCGAGAGAACAACAACAGAGATGCTCTATGGGGGTGGGAGGCATTTCTGGGGAATGATGAGTTTGGGGAGGCCACTGCCTTCCATCAGCCCTTCCTCCACCCCGACTCAGTGACCATCCTTTTAATGACATCCCCCTGTGCACCCTGTGTTCAGCCTGGTGGGTGCAGGCTAGCTTTTCCAATGGGCTCTGGGTTGAGGGTGTGTGTTTGTGCACACACATGCATGTCAGAGTGTGTGTGTGTGTGTGTGTGTGTGTGTGTTTGTGTGCCCATCTGTCCTGGGGAGCAATAATAGTTAATAAATAAGTGAATGGCAAAAATAGCCTCAAAGGAGCTGACAGGCAGAAGGCCAGAGCAGCTGGGCATGGGGCCAGCACCCTGAAATGCCAAATGTTAATTTAGCCAAAAAGAAAAAAGGTCCATTTCGAGACCGCCTCCATTAGCCAGGGTCAGGGTCTGTTGTGGTTTCTGGCGCTGGCCTAGCCCCTCCCCAGGCATCCTGAGTGCAGCCCAGGCACAGGGGGCCCCTGGTGCACCAGGAGAGTAGCAGCACTGGAGGGAAGGGGCCCTGTCTGGGGTACATGAGGTTAGGAACAGGCAGGAAGCCGGCAGGCCGCTTCCTAGCAGTTCTCCAACAGTCCACCCAGCTGGCCAGCCCTGTTTCTAAGCCCCCAAGGTCTAACCAGGTAGGGGAATGTTCTGGACATCATCACTGATCCCTTGACCAGGCAAGGGCCCTGTCCCACCTAGACACTCACTGAGGGGCAAGCCAAGTGACTCAATGGCCTGGTTGCCCTCACCCTCAAACCAGATCCCTCAAGTGTCTAGTCTGGCCTCTCTCTGGACTTCTCCCCAGCTCAGAGTGCTCTCCACACTGAGGCCTCTGGTGGTCCGTGGGTGGGTTTTTTTGTCCTTTGCTGCCTGAGTACATGCCTTAATGAAGTTACAGAAGAAAGTACGTCTGGGAAAAGCAGATGTGTGTCCCCCTCGCCCCCAGGGCCTCGACTCTTGAAAACCACTCTCAGTTTACTTACTGGCCTCTCTAGAAAGGTCCTGATAGGGGATGCTGGTCACAGGCCTCATCTCCTCACAGCCTCCTCAGCGACAGCCACCACCAAATTCAGGGAGGGACCTGGCCCCGCCCACTCCCCACTTCATGCTTACCCAGGAAAGTCTTGCCCCAGTTCCCAGACTAGTCCCAGTCGGTTCTGGAAGCTGCCTTACTCCTAGGGGTTCTATGCCAGTCGTCTGGTAGCCAGAATAAGGATGAGGCAAGCCTGAAATCAAAACCCCCGCCCCAGCACCTAGACCTCCCTCCACTTAGCCTTCTTCTGGGAGATAGTGCAATTTTCTTCTACCCTCTTTACTACCATCCATGCTCACAGACATTGGAGACAAACACTAGGCTCTCCTAGAATGTGTGGGAATTTAAAAGTACAAACTAGACACAGCCAGGACAGACCACGGGTCATTTATTCAGGGCATTTTAGTTGGGCAGGCCCTGTGCTAAGTCCTTTGTATATATCATCACATATATTGTCCGACACGAGTCTCCAAGCTCACGATTTGTATTAGATCCTATTTTATGCAAAACAGGCTCAGACGGGGCAGGGACCTGCTAAAGAGGCCCAGAGGGGTGCGGCAGACCTGGGGTTTCCAACCGTGTAGGCCTAGGGAAGACGGTCGTTGAGCATGAGGCTCTACCTGGGGAAGCAGGCACTCCTGTGGGGGACGGAGCACAGGCAAGCAATGAATGAGTGAGTTCTATACGCACTTTGTCCGGGGTCTCTGAGAAAGGACAATATGTAGAAGTCTGCATGATGGGACTCGGGGAGTGCAAGGAGCTCTGCTGGGGGTCAGCAAGGCCAAGACACCAGGTCCCAGAGCAGGTAATGTTCTCAGAGACATGGGATCTCTGGGTACCTGGCTGGGCTGGCTGCGGCAGGGGGTCCCAGTTTCCAGAGGGAGAACTCAGAGGTTGAATGTCGAGGGCTTAACATCTGGACAAAGGCAGAGCCCTAGGGATTCAAAGTGGGGGAGGCTAACACGGGATATTTAAAATCCAAGAAAAGGAAAGGAGGGATCCATCCCAGATCTCCCCAGAAAGGAGGTGATATCCAGTTGCCCAGAGGTTGGAGAACTGGTGTCCTGGTTAGAGAGCACGAGGGAGCAGCTGGAAACCAAGGCAAGAAGAAACTAATAGGCAAATGCCCAGGTGCTCTCTGGGAACCGCCCTGTCTTGTCTGAAGGCCCGACCCTCAACTCTCCAGCCTCCCCCTCCCCACCTCACCCAGTCTCAGGGCCAAGGTCAGCAGTCTCTCCACTCACATCCTACCCTCCCCGCTTCAGCTCCAAACACCAACACTAAAACCACATTTCTAAATACACATGGGGCCACATCCACTTGCTATCCATAAGAACCTTCTAGAGATCTTCTTTGCCTCCAAACAAACAAGCCTTGGTCCAGAAATCTACACTCTGCCCAACCTAGTCCCACCTACGAGCCAGCCTCCCCTTTGCTGCAGCACTTCCCATTCCCACCAGGGAGAAGCCAGTGGGTTTTGTCTCTGGTGCCAACACTGTGGGTGCCCCACTGAGCCCCGGGGTGTGTGAGGTAAGAGACTAGACTTGGAGCCAGGCTGCCTGGGTCATCAGTTCAGCTGGCTCTACCCTGCCATGTCTCAATGTGCCCATCTGCAGAATGGGGGTGACAACATCTGTGCTTATCTCAGAGGGCAGTTGTGGGGTTTAAATGACTTAACACAACTGAAACACTTAGAACAGAGCCTGGGACGTGAGAGACACTATTCACAGGTCTCCTCTCAAGGGAAGGGTCAGTGGCTAATTCATCTCGGTTCCCAGTGCTTAACACATGGGCCATATTTGCTAAACATCTCAATCCACCAACCTGGACATTAGGACCCAGGCAGAGAGAGAAATGACACTGACAAAAATAAAGCCAAGTTAGGAATGCTGAAGAATTTCGGTTTAGGACATACTAAGTTCCAGGAGGTGGAAGGACACTGACCGGGAGGACTGGTGGACAGGGACCCGTGATGGAGGTTAAAGCAGGAAAGAAGCATCCAGGAACCCTGTCGTGTCTGCTGCATGACTTTCAGTCCCTGAAGGGCTATATCGTTCTTTGTTCCCATAGCCCCTGAATTACGGGAATGGCAGAGAGAACTAGGTTCCTCCGAGACCACCAGAGTCCCCATTCCCCAGAGATGGGGTTGGCTAAGGTGGTGGGAGCAAATGGGAGAAGTTAGGGTGTGGCTAACCTGGTAGCTTCTCAGCTTCCTGGAAACCCAAGGCTGCCAGCCCCTCCACTCTAAGGAGGATATGAATGCCCCCACCCCGACACCTGCACGGGACTGCAACAGGTCCTCCCAAGCTCACTTGCTCTCAGCTACTGCTCTGCTCCCTCCAGGCCTGAGCCAGCCCTATTAGGCTCATTCCAGCAGATAGTGTTTACTCGCCTGTAGTAAATGAGTTAAGTGCTCCCTGTCATTCCAGGGCCAGCCTGGGGGGTGTGGAGGGGGCCCTCCTCACCCAGGGGCCCAAGGCACCCTCTTCCTTCCGCAGTGGAACATAAAGAGGACCCTAGGGAAAGTGGAGTGGGCAGCCTACATCTCTGTTTCCTTAAGAGAAACCAGGTCTATTTTTCCAAACCTGCCATGTCTGGGTTTAGGGTGATTTCCCTTTTACTTCTAGAAGATAAAAAGCAAATTTAAAGAAAAACGAAAACAAAACAAAAAACTACAGGAGAATACAGGCTGGAACCTGCTTACAGACCTGGACACAGCCTCACCTGGATGCCACTGCTTCCTCCAAGGAGAAGCAAAGAGCACCCCTGGAGGCCGTCCTGCCACCCCTATAAGCTCTCACCTGCCCCCCCAACACACACACCCCAGGATCAAAGCAGAGAATGACACCACTCCAGACCCAGCAGGAGTTCCCTAGAGACCTGTCTGCCAGTGCGATCTCCCCAGACACCTCGGAGGGAGAGGGTTTAAACCCACCCCACGGAAGGAAGGCAGGTGGGAAACAGGCAGGGGCAAAACACCCCACACAGGGAAGATGTCAGCTGGTGACTAACTGGCTTTTCTAGGCCATTGTCACCAATGCTGGAGAAATATCCCACTTTAAAAATAAATGTAAAGCAAAATCCAAAATTAACTCTCCCCAGATAACCCCTTTCCAAAAAAGACCACGGCGTAATCCACATGTGGCCATTCGCGTACAATTTAACCCAAGGACATCGCTCTGTCCTGGATAGGGGTGTTTTCCAGGCCTCCACCCCACACATCTGATGCGTTTCCATCGTCCCAGTTCTCAGATGGACCCCCATTTCCTGTGCTTCTCTAGGTGTCCCCAGAGCGTGAAGACTGAAGCAGAGCCCTTGTGCTTCCTGCCCTGATCTGAAGGTGCTGGAGAAGTGATTTGAAGGTGTCTTCGCCACACAGGCTGATTGATAGCAGTAAATGCACACAGGGAGTCACTAACGACATCACCCCTTGCTTTTCAAAAAAATCAACAGTCCAAGGAGTACCCGTAGTTAACAGCGCAAACCTCGCTAGTGACCTGCTGTGTCCCTCAGGGCAAATTCATTCATCCATCCCACAAATATTTTTTGATCATCTACTACAGACGCTGCTCGCCTTTACAGGCTAGGTGGAGGGACTCACAGAGGGCCACAAACACTGCTGAGGGTGGGGAGGAAGGCCTTGGGTGTTTGCACGCTTTCCGCCCACTCCAAAGGGAGATGCCATGAACGGAGAACAGGACGGAGTTCCTGCGGAGCAGAAGGGACCCGGGTGTCGCTGCCGGGGCCGCAGCCCAGAGCGGGAGATTTGCGCCCCTGCTAGGGCGGCTCAGGCGAGCACATGGTGCGGCAGTCATTTCCAAAAATATTCCTGCCATTATTACAGCACCATGCTCAGTCATTTATCGAGCTGCGTTTGGGGCTAATTGCTGGTGATAAGAGCAACATAAATATACCAAGCCACAGCCTCGCCTGACAAGATTTTATACACCGACCACCAACCAAGTTTCCTTCCCATTACATGCCTGCAATAATTTTTAGTGGCCATCACTCTTTCCTGAATCACCACAATAAACCCTTTCGATAGGAACAACTCGCCTTTCAGTAGAGCCATAAATCAGACTCAGTGTCATCTACCCGGTCCCTCGGCGGAGGGAGGGAAGCTCAGGGCGGTAGTTGTCCGCCCCGGTGCGCGGCAGACTCACCAGGAACGTGAGAACTTGCAGACGCCCAGCTCCCCTCCACCCCCGGGGCCCCTTCCCCCGCATGAGCCTGGGTACTGGGGTTACGTAAGAACCCCTAGATGTGTCTTCACTTCCCACACATTAAGTTCCGTTGGGTCTCTTGAGGTTAACCCACCCAGAGAGCTGAGGTCTTGGCCCTGGGAGTTTGAGGTGAAAAGCGGAGCCCTCGGGAGCACGCGGCAACCAGCTCGAAGGAAGCTGAGAATGTACTGCGGGAACCGCGATTCCACCGGGTTGCTTTCAGAAGCATGAAGAACACTTTCTGGCATCTGTGTAGTCATCCGCGCCCGTATTTATTGTCCTTATGCTTAAACTTGACTCCTAGCAAGTCTCTGGGGGTCTTCCCCACACTTTACAGCAGGAGTGGCGGAGCTGGGGAGGACTCAGGCAGAAGGAAAGAGGAGAAAAAGAGGGGATTGGGCACCTGGGTGGCTCAGTCAGTTGGGGTCTGCCTTCTGCTCAGGTCATGATCTCAGGGTCCTGGGATGAAGCCCTGCATCAGGCTCCCTGCTCCACCGGGAGTTTGCTTCTCCCTCTCCCTATGCGGCTCCCCCTCCTTGTGCTCTCTTGCTCTCTCCCTCTCTCTCTCTGTCAAATGAATAAATAAAATAAAACCTTAAAAAAAAAAAAAAAAAGAAGAGACAGATGATTGAGGATGGGGGGAGGGGCGGAGCAAACAGCGGCAGGGGCCCTTCTTGACGCCACCAGCCAGACCAGTAGGAAATCGGAGAGAGAGAAGAGAGTACAGAAGAAAAGAAGTGTTTTCTAACGCCATGACCCTAGACACGTGGTCCCCCGCCAGTGGAGGACGAGCCTGCCCTGGTCCACGGAGGGAGCACCACGAGGGACTCTTCTCTGCCAAGTCAGAAATCCCTACGGAAACTGAGAAGGGGAACTGTCCGCTGTCTTCCCACACTGCTGGGCAAGTAGGAACCAGACAGTCAAGAGCATTCTGTAAAAACCCGGGTATTAAAGCAGACACAGACCCCTGCCCTCAGAAAGCTGACTGTCAAGTAGAAAGATAGAAAAACGAGCCAAGACAAATTACAGACCAGTATAAGTACTACAGGGAAAAAGAAGAGGACCTTCTAATTTAGAGCTACAGGGTTCAACTGCAAAGGCAGGGCCCCGGGAGGGGGGCACAAGGCTGCCCTGCTCACCAAGGTTCAGCTCACGCACTGCTCCCTGGCAGACTCCTCGGCTGAGATGTAGGGCCAAGACACTGCCTGCTGGTGGTACCCACCGGGAGCCGGTTGGGGAATGGGGGAGGGTGGCGGATGGTTCCCTCCTGTGCAACAGGGTAAAATGTTGACAGGAACAGGGCGTTGGCCAGAGACAGACTGGGGACTTGGCAGGCTAAGTAAACAAATAAATAGCTTTCCCATCCCCAAAAGAGAATGTGAAAATAAAGATCTTGAAATCCCACTTAGCAAAAAATGGCACTTGGGTAGGAGTTAATGTTCTCCTCTCGTCTTCTTGAGAAGAGGAACAGGGAGAGAAGCGGATGTGAAGCAGGATGTTTAGGGTACTTTTTAGGATGTTGCTAGTTGTGAGGAGCTGGGCTTCGACCATATCGAAGGAACACTCTCATAAGCACGAAACCGCACATCTACTAGATGGTACTGCCAGAAAGACCCGGGGTCTGACCTCCAGGCTCTACCAAGGAGTACCATGACGCATCCCCAGCAGCCTCCTCCGTCCCCTCTGCTACTCCACTTATGCCACCGTAAGAGTGGATAGGAGGCGGCCTCCCCCGAGGTAAGCCATCCTAGTGTCACTTCTGACCCCTCCCCTGGGTCTCAGTCCCTATCGCACATCCATAAAACCACTCAGGAGCTCTTCATCGGTAAGCATCTGGTCCCAAGAAGCCCCTGAACACCTCCAGGCTGCCTTCCCCCGACGCATCACAGGCTCAGGAAATGACAACTCACTGAATGCCCACCTGAGCCAGACACCATGAAGGAAGGAAGGCTATCACAAATAAAACACCACGCATTCCAAAACCTGACAACAGCTGTGCCTTCTCTAGCTTCTGTATGCACCATGAAGTGGAGGCAAGGCTGAGTCCATATGTGAAAAGAGCACAGGATTTAGAGTCAGAGATCGGGATTTATGGGGCAGGTTCCAAGCAAAACGGCTAGCTGTGTGACCTAAATGAGTTCACTGAAGCCCTCAGAATCCCTACTTCCCCCTCTCCAACATAATATCAGTAACACAGGTCTGGAATTGGGAATGCATTACCTTGTTTTGGCCACGCAACGTCAGATCCTGTCAATCAGGAATCTATCATCCCTCGTGAACAGGAAACACTGAGGGGGCAAAGCAGCTCAGCTTGGGACAGAATGAGGGTTTTCTCTGGGCCTCTGGGCCTTAGAGCTCCTGACTGCCCCATCCAAACCCATCAATGCCTCAGAACCCTCATGAGTAGCAGGGGAGATCACACATGGTAAAGTCCTTTGTTACCAATCAAGTGCTAGTCAAATGGGAAAGTGAGTCATTAAAAAAGAGATGGTGGGCGCCTGGGTGGTTCAGTTAGTTAAGCATCAGGTCAGGATCTCCGGGTCATGAGATCAAGCCCCGCATTTGCTCCTCACTCAGCACCCAGGCAGTGTATATTTATAGATATATATATTTTTTTTTATTGTTTTTTATACTCCAGTTCATTCCTCTTGTCCAGCAACAACCACTCTACTAGTGACAAAGGTTACCAGGTAGGAGTGAGGGGCCCAGGCAGGACTCCGTTCTTTTTTATTTTTAATTGTTTTGATTTATTTGACAGAGAAAAACACAGCGAGAGAGGGAACACAAGCAGAGGGATTGGGAGAGGGAGAAGCAGGCTTCCCGGCAAACAGGGAGCCTGATGCGGGGCTGGATCCCAGGACCCTGGGATCATGACCGGAGCCAAAGGCAGATGCTTAATGACTGAGGCACCCAGGCACCCCAAGACTAAGTTCTGAGCCTGCCACAGAGTCTTGCACCCAATGCATGTTTACCTGCATAAGCAGCCTCTCCCCTTTCCTGGTGTTTAAGTTAGACCTAGATTAGAAGCCCCATTTCTCAACTCTCGATTTGGATTCCCCACAGGAAAAGATCGTGCAACAAGGATTCAAGTACAAGTGGCTTACCTGGGAGGTGACCCCAAGAAACACTAAAGGGGAATGGAGGAGTGAGACGAGGAAAGGAAGAAGGCCCGGAAAAAGGGAACATCATCAAGCCTGCTACCACTGTGGGCAACTAGAGCCGACAACTTCCTTGGGGTGGGGAGCCGGTAGAACACATGTCTCAGAGTGAGACTCCCCGCACCCCAGGGACAAGAGAGCTGGGGCATCCCTCCACCAGCACACGATGGTCACTGGTTGAGAGCCACTCTCAGGCTGGAGACCCCCAGCACTCTGACCTGCCCCACGGGCAAGCAGAGAGGCTCAGGGCCAGAAAAAGCCCTCAGGTACTTACGGCTGGCAGGAGTGGAAAGGTACATGCCCAGGGAATATGGGGGCACGCCATACCATCTGCCCTGTCACAGGCTGTGTGACCTTGTCACCAGCTGTGTGACTTACCTTCTCTTATTTCATTATCCAAGCCCTAAAATGAGGATAAAAATGTCTTTCTCGTAGGGATATTGTGATTAGATGAGGTCATGTATGGAGGGGATTAGTTCCTTCCATGTCTGGCTCCTAGTAAACATTGAGTATATACTCATGGTTTATAATCAATAATCTTTGTTTTTTTGTTTTGTTTTGTTTTAAAGATTTTATTTATTTGACAGAGAGACACAGCAGAGAGAGAGAACACAAGCGGGGGGGGGGGGGGGGGGGGGGGGGAGAAGCAGGCTTCCCACTGACCAGGAAGCCCAATGCAGGGTTTTATCCCTGGACCCTGGGATCATGACCTGAGCTGAAGGCAGACGCTTAACGACTGAGCCACCCAGGCTCACCCAGGCATCCCATATAATCAATAATCTTTCAAGACTTCTTCCTTTTGGATGAAGAAGTTGAGGTGGGAAGAAAACAAAATTTAGGGAAGAAGAATGATCTAGAATCACCCATCACTTACTTCCCTACAGACAGCCATATAATCAGAGCCTGAAGAAAGTTCTAGAAAGACATTCAGTGGCCCCCAGACCCACCAAAGGTCATTATACAGAAACCCAACCAACCTGCTCCAATGTCGAATGATAGCAAAAAAAGGAAAATAAAAGGCAGAAAAAAAAAACAAAAACAAACTAAAATTAGATTAAAGGAGGCATCTTTGTGGTCCCTTCCATCAAAACCCTCTATTTTATAAGGATTTCAGACCCAGATGAGGAATGAGACTTTAAAACGGGCAGCCAGCCAATGCCAGCTGAGAAATCTTCTTGAGGGAGGAAAGCCCCCAGACAATGCCCCCATCTCGATTACTTTGCCTCGGCCTATCCCAGAGGCCCATGCCTGAGAAATTTCCAGGCTGCTCCCAGCTCCTGAAGCAGTTGTGTCCTAAAGTGAGTTCCAACAAACACTATTTTTTTTTTTTATTTTTTAAGAGTTTTCATCTATCTATTGGACAGAGAGAAAGAGAAAGCATGAGAGTGAAGACAAGCATGGGAAGCTGCAGAGGCAGAGAGACAAGCAGACTCCCACCGAGCAAGAAGCCTGATGCAGGGGCTTGATCCCAGGACCCTGGGATCATGACCTGAGCTGAAGTCAGATGCTTAACCCACTGAGCCACCCAAGCGCCCCCCAACAAACACTACTGACCCCTGTTATGTTTCTTAAAAAATGGATTCTAGGGTCAAATATGCTTGATAAAGGCTTCATATGATATCCCCCTTGACAAATTTTAGTGTGCATTAACACATTCAAAGCTTTGAAGTCCTATGGTAAAGAATTCTGTTTAAGCCAGTATGTCCAAAGCTCATCTGACACAGAAGCAAATGTGTGTAGGCAAAACATCTATTAACATCCCTCCAAAGGACACTTAGAGTATGTACTAATGGCAGTCCTGGGTGCCACGACCCAGCCTCTGTAACGCACCCCGCCGCCCGCCATGGCCTAGCACAGTGCCTGGTATACAGTAGGTGCCTAATAAACAGCTGCTGTCTGACTGAACGGGGAGAAGGCTGAAAGAATGACTTAATAATGGTTTTCAGATCTGTGAAGTGATATAGTATCGGCAGTGCCAGGCGACAGCTCTCCGTTTCCAAGAAGGCACACGTTTTAGATTGCAGCAGGAGGGATTCTGGAAGCCCTGCTCTGAGTTTCGGATTGCAATCCACCAAAATAGGCTTCCAAGCCAAGCTGCATCGCTTCCTTCTGTGGAGGTGTTGGTCTAGCACTTCGGCACAACAGAGTCTGTGTGCAGCCATCCACCCACCCCACCGCCCATTCATTCACTCATTCAAACCCTCACTGAGCACCTACTATGTGCCAGGCACTGGGGTCCCCGAGGACCCCTTCCAAGAGCCAACTGAGACTGCAGTGAGCTGTGCAATAAAGCCCAAGGACCCCTATGGGGAAGGGAGGGGGACCACCCAAGTGTGAGGTTAGGAAGCCTCAAGCCCAAAAGCAACAGCTCATAACCCACTACAAGCAAGGAGGGGGTGGGAGGATCGCACACTGACACATGAGGCTGGCCTGTAGAATAAAGCCACTACTGTCTCCCCGTGTTTGTTTGTCTTTCCCCCTTTTCTGGTAACTACATCCCATTGTTCCCAGACAGCATCCCTGCCCCCACGGCCAGGCCTGGCCACATCCTCAGAGCTGCAATCTCCTCTCGCTTTCCTGAAGCTCTACTCTTCCTTCAAACCTACCTCTTGCCCCACTCCTTGTTCTCCCCATCCTGTGCGTCTGTTCTGGACCAGGGTATCCTCAGTATTTTTCATAACCACTACCAGACAAAGGAATGAATAAACCAGGACTCAAACCGAGGTCGACCTTTCTGCTGAACGCCCCCCAGCACCGCCACAGAGGGCCACAGAGGGCTTTGTCCAAATCAGAGGCAGGGGATGGGAAAAGTTGAGAGGAGAATATGAGTCCAGGTCTGGGGCATCCCTTCCATCCGATCTCACCACCACCCATCGCCTTCCAGACCTGCATCTTCCCATCAGCACATCCTGGCCAGCCCCACCTGAAAGTCTCACATCAGGTCTGCTATGATTTTGCTTCTTTTTAAAATTTTTATTTAATTTTTTACATTTACATAATCTCTACATCCAATGTGGAGCTTGAACTCAACCCCGAGATCCAGAGTCATACGCTCCACTGACAGAGCCAGCCAGGTGCCCTCCCCTGCTCTTGCTTCTTTCAAACAGAGCCTGAGATGGGCATGACGATAGAACACCCCAACAGGGTTTAGGGGATAGTCACACTGATGCCGGGTACTAAACCCCAGACTCCTAGGGTCGACGGTGACCCAAGAAGTCATCTTCGTCAATGATCCTAAGCCTAAGCATCGGTCAAGATCACCTGGAGAACTTTGAAAACTAGATCCAAGCTGTTTAAAAAAACAGATCCATTTCTGGAGCCCAAGCCAGACCTCTGAAAGCAGAACCACTTTCTCAGGAACAGGTGCAGCTGAGGCCAGCCAGCCTCGACTTGAAAGCCTCCACTGCCCCACTGCCTACCCTGGGAGACATCTGGTTCAGTGGCTGCTGCCCCAAAGTCTGGAAAGGTACTTCCTTCCTGGAGCTGAAATCTGTCCACTGTTTCCACCCACTTACCCCAACTCTGCCCTTGAGAGCAACTAAAAGTAAACTTAGTCCCTCTTCTAGTGTCTGGTAACAAGGGTCCCAGCAATGATGTCTTGCCCAGCTGTTTTCTTACCCTGCTATAGCCTGCACTCCTCCCAGCTGAATCTCTCCCGCCTTTCAAATGTTCTCTCAGAAGTCAAGGTCTCCAGTCCCCTTCCCAACTGGTCACCTTCCTCTGAACTCCAGGATCAACAACAGTATTTCAAAGGGGGCCTGAATCCTCCCAGGAACTGGGTATGCTCATTAACCCACTGGTCTTCTCAAACAGCCAGTCTGCAATGCAGGCTCATTTTGAACACACAGTCTATTACCCGGAAACCCCCAGACTTTGTTTGCAACCTTATAAAAAGAGAGATCTTCCCTGTCCTACATCTGGACAATGCCTTGAGAAAAACTGGGAGGAGGAGATGGGAAATAGGGCTTTCTAACTCTCTCAATGAAGTTTTGGGTCTGGCAGAGAACATTAATGCTGATCCTGCCCTCAGTTAGCTAGCTGCCCCCATCTGATAAGCATGGTCGAAAGGAGGAGATTCTAAAACATAACCTATGTCACGGCACCCAAAGGATTGATGGGCATGAGTTTCCAACCCCCCCCCCCGGGAAGTAAATGACCAGGAGCTGGACCCCCGACAAGATACACACAGTTAATTGAGGCAGGCGTCATGGACAGGACATCTCCCATAGACAGGCTGGTACAGTCACAAGAGTCTCCCATCTGGCCTTGCCCAACACCCACTCCATCTCTGGCTGGGACCAAGGCTGCACCTTTCATGACCCTTAGGAAAACAAGAGGCCTGGCCCACCGTGGGCCAAAGCCCTGCTTCTGCTGCCAGCTGCCCCTCAGAACAGGTGACCAATGGCCAGGGCCCTTCTGCATGAAAAAGCGTCTGTCCAGAACTTTTATACTGATTGTTGAAACTTTTCTGTGAGATTGGGCAGGTTCCCGTGACCAGGCTCAACACAGCATCTGTGTCCTCTTTACGGACAGACATGAGCACACTGTTCTGTGTTCACGGCACACATACTTCAGGCTCTTGCTCCAGAGCAAAACTTAGATTGAATTATGAACACTGAACATTCCCACAAATACAGAAGCTGGTCATGTTCCTCGGCTGGGTCTCTGGCCTGCCTGAAGTCCTCCCACTAGGAAACAAGGCACCCCTGGGATCTGGAAGACAACCCTTACCCTGAAGCCCTGCTTGACGACCCCCCACCCCAGGCTTCTGCTCCCCTCCAAACACCCCTGACCGGTGGCATCGGGAAGGGGACAACATAACTGAAAACAATTAGCAAAGAGAATTGGCAAAAACAATCAGCCTTGAGCTAAGACAAGCAGACCCTCCTGGGCTCCAAACTCAAGAGCCCACCCCCACCCCACCCCAGACAGACTGCTGCCAGATGTCTCCTGTACAGATATTGCGGGTGATGGGGGCAGTAACTAGTGGCCAGAAATTCCCAGGCACTGTGGTGGAAGAGTGTCCTCCTTCACAGCACCCCAGCAAGCAAGGAGGGAGCGGCCGGCGGCAGCCCCAGTCACCCACCACACAGGCCTCTGCGCCGAGCTCCCGAGCAAGGAGGCAGCCTTTTTTTTTTTTTTTTAAAGATTTTATTTATTTATTTGACAGAGAGAGATCACAAGTAGGCAGAGAGGCAGGCAGAGAGAGAGGAGGAAGCAGGCTCCCTGCCGAGCAGAAAGCCCGATGCGGGACTCGATCTCAGGACCCTGAGATCATGACCTGAGCTGAAGGCAGCGGCCTAACCCACTGAGCCACCCAGGCGCCCAGGAGGCAGCCTTTTAATGGGACTCACTGGGCAGCTGAGTGAGTGGGCAAGAGGCAGAATCTTCGAAAGGGAAGGATCGGAGCCCTATATTTCAGAGGAGCTGACCACTCGAGTCTAGCCCCCAGCTTCATTAGGGATAGTAGAGGATGTGTACCCAGAATACTTCCCCAAGGAGCCAGAGGTCAAGGTCGGAAGGCAGTCAAGGCCCAGAATCAGAAAGGCCAGCCACCAGCCAAGAAGAAACAGGACAGAGCTGCAGTGATCTCCTTTGGAAGTCAACACAAAGCCGTCCCCAGGCCCACCTCCATTGCTGGGGTCAGCCCATGCGATGAACACACATACACACACACACCAGACACGTGTGTGCGCACGCACACCGGCAGACACACCCGCGCATGCACAGCAGTCAGTTCGTGCTCGGCAGCCCCTCCCCCCACCAGCCAGCTCGCTACAGACACTCACACGTGCTCACAGCCACAGAACATCACCCACACAGCGCCTGTGCCTCTCTGATCTCTGGGACAACTGCTGATGGTTACAGGTTCAAACAGGCACAGAGGAAGAAACGCAGGCAATCGTGGGGTTTCTCCAGAAGGGTCATGGCTGGAAGAGAGGAAGGAGGTGATGGGGGCGGGGGAGGAGGACTGGTCATCCCACACCACGAGGGCGGCTTCTTGCAACTCTCCCAAGCTCACAGGGACACGCACGGGGTCAGAATCTTCTCAGAAATAATAATAATAATAATACCCCACATCTGAACAGGACTCTCTACTTTCCTCTCCCATCTGTCATCACCTCATGGAGTAACACCGGACAGTAGGAATGTTCATCTCCTCGAGTAGATGACCGCCTGCACCCACGGAGCCCAGAGAGATATTCTCCAAAATGATCTTTAATAGCTGAGCATATGTGATGGTTGTGCGAGCGTGCTTGTTTGTGTGTGAATGCGTGCAGAGGCTTTATGTAGCAGAGTGGGATACAATCAAACAAAAATGAGGTTGCCATGGCAACAGGCTCCAGCATCATTGCAGCCCTATTAACACAAGTGAGGAATGTGTTTGGCAGATGCTCGAGTGTTATTTATGGTATGGGTGTAGCAGAGGGACTTCTAACAGGCAAAGAAGGATTAAAAAAAAAACAAGCCCGTGACGCTCCTACTGTACCCCACGGAGGAGACAACGGTGAGACAAGATCACAGGAGAGGCTGGGAGGCTGCAAACAGGGAGTGAGAGATGGGGAAGTAGCACGAGCCGGCAGGCAGATAAGAGAGGAAAGGTGGGCAGAGAGCAACAGGGAACTGGAAGGGGGGCGGGAGGAGAGAGGAAGTGAGAGAGAAAGCAGAGGGGGAGGGTGATGGATGCTAGGGGTAGAGCTAGAGCAAAAGACATAGGAAGGGAAGAAACACCGTCCCCCAGAGACGACTACATCTCGTTCATCTTTTGAGGAAAAATCGTCAGGAGGCACTGGTTCAGAAACCAAGTACTTCTCCTCCTAACTGGAGCAAAGGACGGAGCCCTGAACATAAGGGGGGTGGGGGGGAGAAAATACCCGGCTCAGATAATGATGTTGAGGACGGACGTGGGCTATGGGAGCAAAGGGGCTGGCCTTGCAGGAGAAGAGAAGAATATGGTTTTCTGAGGGTCTATTATGTGTCCAAGGCACTGTGGGGCGGCGAAGTGTGGGGAGGATTTCCAATGCCCCAACATTAGAAACCATGCACTGCTCCCCCATTTCCCTGGACGTGTGTCTTTACCCCAGAAAAGAACAAGGCATGTAATGCAAGCCAGCCTCAAACAACGGCTGCTCTGAGGCAGAGGTTAATGCTAAACCGTCCCACTAATGGTTCCCTACCATCCATCACAGTTTGGTCAAGAAACACAAATTTTCTACCAGGCATAACCAAATACAAACCCCCCTAAAATACAGTTTTCTCTGAAGGCAAGGAGAATGTTTGCATTCCCTCGTCCTGGACCATCGCTAACAAGCTTTGCTGTCCTCAACGGAGCAGAATGTGAGAAGTTAAGTGTAAATCCACCCAAAAGCCTACAGCCAGCCAAGTCTAAAGACCGTAACAGGTAAAAGCAGCCTGGGTGGGAGGTGGTGAAGGTAGAGGAGAGAAGGGAGATTTGCCGGAGAAAGAAGGGGAGCCCCTCAGACAGTCCCTCTGCTGTGGCCAGAGCATTCTTATGCTAAGATGGGGCTGGAACACCCCAGGACCAGAACTCCTTTCTTGGGATCTGACTCCAGTCCCTTGAAACCATACATCTAGGATGGCTTAGGGCTAGTTCAGAGAAAATACCCTGAACGATCCTAGAAATTTCTGCTTCTCCATATGGATGACATGCCCTTCCCTCTGCAGAAAAGCTACACCCATCCAAGCAACCTGCCTCCCACCCAAGCCAGGAACAACGCCCAAAGATACGATATCCCTGTGAGAGCCTGGGTCCTCAGGTCAGAAATACTCGCAGCCTATATAAGCACTAACAATACCAGTTAACTTTTTCTTATACCCCACCTCTCGATGGGTTTTTCTGTCAAGTTCAAAGCTGATCTCTGAAGATTTTTTTTCTTTCTGATCCCAGATCAGAAAAACTTGAAGCTTCAAGAGCCCCACCTACTCCACTCACTGGAACACAACCAAACTGGCAAGCAGTTATTAAATCCCTACTAAGTACCCGAAAATGTGCTAGACAAGGGAGAGGGTGGAGAAGGAAAACGATACACGTCAAGAATCCTGCATGCAAGGAGCTTACATTGGACGGGGAGCAAAACCAATGGGCGCTGGAAAATAAGTAAGTGCTCCGCTGTGTGGCTCACACTCTATTGTTAACCATGCAGAAGAGGGAGAGACCAGTGTGGTTGAACTGGAAGGAGGGGCCCCCGGTAGGAGGTGAGGTTTGGCACAGAGGGTGAGGCTTGGCACAGAGGTGGGAACTGGAAGGAGCATACACAATTCTCTCATTCTCGAGAAAAGAACCTGGGGCCCAGAGAGGCTGCAGATCCTCTCCCTCCCAGTCACGGAGTACTTTGGAGGTGCAGCTAGAGTCCAGCTCCCTGAAGCCCATACTGGTGTTATTCTCTGTGGAGAGATGGGTACCACACCCAGGAAGCTGGGGGCACAGAAAAATCCCTCAAAGAATATGCAGTACTCAACGGGATCAAAGTCTGAGAAAAGGCATCAAAAGCGGGGAGAAGGGGGAAGGGAATGTCAATGGAATATGACCAGAGGGTCTATCAGAGGACGCAGACATCCGGAAAGGGGTGGGGTGCAGTGGGGTCCACGGTCAAGAAACGAGCCTAGTCAAGGGCTCACCTGAGTCTCACAGCTGAGCTGCACTGAAGCAGGGTCAATGCCTGAGGCCCATGCAGCTCCAGACAAGGCCACTGCTAAAGGAAGCAGGTGTGCCTATCAGAGGGCTGGTCTCACCGGAGGTGGGGAGACCAAGTGCACCTTTCTTCCAGAAGCCTTCAGTGGAGTCACCAGTTAACCAGAGGTTTTATTTCCTCCAGAGCTCACCCTTCTGAGCGCATGGAACCAGTCTCAACAGAAAGAAAGAGCCCCCACCACAAGCAGTAGCCAGGAACACCCTGGGAAAGGGGTCACACCACCCAACGCTAGCTTTCTGCTCAGCCCAGGAGTGGGAGTACCGCACACACACACATCTCAGAGGTTCCTTCCCACCTTTGCTAAAGGCAGGTTGTTTTTATTTTGGTTTTGGTTTTGATTTGGGGCACTTTCATAAACAAAACAAACTTGTCAGTCCTCCCTCAAGTTCAGGGACCTCTCCAGCTCGGGAGATGGAAACCCCCTCCGCCTCAGACAACCGGCAGGGTTATCATTTCTCCTCCTTGAAACCAGGCAAGGGGCTCCCAGGAGCTCCCCTCCCCAACGCTCTATCCAGGAAACCTCAACAAACGAGGAGGGAGAGGCTGCTATGGGGTCCAGACACTTTTGTGAGGGGCCTTTTATATACGGGGACAGGGGAGGGAAGGGGGACTTCGCCATAGAATTTTCTCCTCCAACTCTCCTTCCTCACGCCTAGCCCCACACTAGTGGCTACTTGTCCTCTCCGGGGGCAACGGCATCATTTGTAAATGGACATGATGGGGCTCAGAGGGGGTTAAGTGGCTCTATAGACACCACTGACTGGCACAGCCAAGTCACTCTGGCTCTTTCACTGCTTTAGAAAGGGTGATGGGGTTGCTTCTCTTTGGAGTCAGCCCCAGGCCTCTGCACCCCACAACCCATGGCCCTGCGGCCAGTTGGGCTCCTACCTGCTTGAGCAGGAACTGGTCCTGGGCGTTGGTGCGCAGGGCTATGGCCAGGTGGAGGGCAGACAGGAGCACTCCGCTGAGTACCGCGGCACGCATGCGCACAGGCAGCAACGTGTAGATGGTGTAGATGAAGAACACGGTCCACCAGATGCCCTCCGAGGCGCTGCGTGGCTGGGGCAGCAGCAGGCCCACCACCTGGACGGCCAGCACGACGGCGATGAGCGCGTAGCAGGCCAGGCCCATGTGGTCCTGGTGGAAGGCGGCGCGGTTGCAGAGCACAGCCATGACGAGGATGACACCTACCGCAGCCGCCAGCACTGCCAGGTAGGGCAGCTGGAGCGGGGGCCGCGCCGCGTGGAAGGCCAACATGACGAGGCACACGAGCACCAGCACGGCCATGAGCATAGTGAGGCTGCTCTGGTTCAGACGGAAGAAGTAGCGCTGGTACAGCCGCTCCAGCTTGTCCGACGGGAACTTCTTGGAGCGGAATATCTGCAGCAGCGCCAGGCAGCAGGCGCCCAGCGACAGCACTGCGCCGGGCCCCGCACCCGATTCTGCCGAGCTGCCGCCATCCCCAGACCCTTCGTCGCCCTCGACGGCGCCGGCCTCCAGTTCGTCCACCGCGCGGCCCTTGCCCCGCCGCTCCTCCAGGCCCAGCTCCACCGAGCGAGGGCGCACCTCCGTCCCGCCGGCCGCTGCCGCCGCCGCCGCCGAGCCGCCACCGCCGCCCGCAGGGGGCGCCCGGGTGCTGCCCCCGCCGGCCGCGCCCCGCCGCTGCCGGCGGCTGCCGCGACCGCAGTCGTCGCCGCCGCGCTCCTGCCAGGCCGACTTGGAGCGGAAACTGAAGCCGAAGCCCCCGGCCAGGGGGTCGTCGCCGCTCAGCGGAGGATCGTCGTCGTCGTCGCTGCGCCAGCGGTTAGCCAAGCGCTGCTGCTGCTGCTGCTGCGGGGTCACCGCCCCCCCGGGTTTCTTGGTGCAGCCGCGGGTCGAACCCCCGGGAGCGTGGGGGTAGCCATTGGCGCGGGAATCCGCCTCCCCCCACGCCGAGCGGTGTTCCGGGCCTCCCCGGGACGCCGGCGCAGCAGCTGTCTGCGCCGCGTAGCCCGGGGGGCTCACGCTTTTGGAGCCGGACATCCCCCCCTCGGCCTCGTCGTCTTCTTCCTCTTCCCCCCGGGGTCGGGCCGGGGGTCTCCAAGGGGACGGAGGACGGCCGAGCAGGGGGACCAGGCTGGGGTCACACGTCGAGGGCGGCCCGGGGCCCTGCGCAGCAGCGGGGCATCTTGGCACCCCCGTCCTGAGCGGAGAAGCAGAGCAGCAGGAGGGCAAGCGGGTAGGCAGGCACAGCCCCGAGGTGAGAAGTGGCTGAGAATCCGCGTCCGGAGTCCCAGGTCCGAGATGGAGTTGGCTCCGAGCTGGGGCAGCTGGGACTGCTCGAGCGGCTGCGCCGCGCGCAGAGGGACGTCCGGACTCCTGGTTCGCGTCGAGCTCGACGAGGACCGGAGTTGTTGCGGACAAGGCGGGACGGAGAGGTGTCCTTGCGGGCGGCGCCTCCCCGGGGCTGGCAATGCCGGGGCGCGGCGCTCGCAGATTCTGTCTAAGCGGGGCCCAGAGGCACACGCGGCGAGGCGGCGGCTAGGGCGGCGAGGCGGGGGTCCCGGCGTGGAGACCGAGCGGGTACCCTTTCCTCGCGGCGGACTAGGAGCGACTGGGAGGTGCGGGAGCCAGGCAGCATTATTTTCTTACGAGGGGTGGGGAGGTGGGATGGGGGGTGGAGAGGACGGGGGAGGGGGCGGCGGGCGGAGCAACAGCTCCGGGGCCCTGGGGGGTGGGTCCTGGAGCCCAGGGGGGCCGTCGCCCGCATCCCCCACCTCCCGCAGCGAGAGTGGGAGCGAGGCCCCCGCGAAAGCCGAGCCGAGCTTTCAGCGCGTCCGCGCAGGGGGCGGGGGCGAGGACCGGCTCCTGTGGCGCGGCCCTTCCCCTCTCGCCTCCCCCTTCCCCCCAAACCGAGCGGGGCTGGCCGGGACCCGCTGGCCCAGGAGGGCTGCCGCGCCGACTCCGTAAGCCCCAGGCTCCTCGCCGCCGGCTGCGGGCCCGCCGCCGCCGGGCGCAGAAGGACTAGGCGGAGGGCGGAATCCGGCGCAGCGCCGCCGCCGTTGTGCCCCGAAGCAGGCGGGCTTCTCCCGGGCAGTGCGGCATCCAGAGATCGAGGGCCAGGACTCAGATGCAGCCAGCCGAGAGGGGTCCGCCCAAGAGCTGCTGCGGCCCGGGGGCGCTCCGAGGAGGCCGGCTGGAGCCGGGCTCAGGGCGCGCCATGCACGCCTCGGGCCCTGCGCCGCTCCGGCCGCTCGCGCCGCTCCTCCCTTCTCGCCCGCTTGCCGCCGCCGCCGCCGCCGCCGGAGAGCCCTCCGCATCCCCTCCTCCCGCCGCCTCCCCGCCCCCCGCGCCGCTCCGGCCTCGGCTCAGAGAGGCGGGCGGCCGCCTCCGCCCCCGGCCGGGCCGCGGCCCCCGCCTCTGCGCCCCGCGGGCATCATCAGGCCAGGCCCCGTGAGGCGCCCGGGGCCGCGGGGTCCCCAGTTCCCCTTCCTCACCTAAATTTCTCGCCGCACCCCCTCCCTCCCAGGCGCCTGGAGCCTCGTCCAGCCGGCAGTCCCTTCGCTGGACCTGGGTGGCGTGCGCTCCTCCCCCGCCCCCTGCTTAGGTTCTTGCTCCCCTAGTCCAAGCTCCCCTCTTTTGTATCCCCCTTTAATCCCCCTCCCCCCATTCAACCCAACTTCAGCCCCCGAGCTGCGCCCCCCTTCACTGGCCCGGCTCGATTGGCCGCTTCCTGAGCTGTCAGACTTGAGCCCCGCGCTCTTATTGGGCGATTCTCTGGCCGGGCGGCCGTGCCAAAGGAGGGCGCACCGGGCTGGGGGCGCCGGGGCAGCGACTGCAGCAGGGAGCGAAAGACCAGAGTCCCCGGAGGGGCGCGAGAGCCAGACCCGGAAATGGACGGGGGAGATGGAGAAATTGAGGATCTCTGAGACGCAGGAAGGCATGACGGAAAAGATGGGAGATGCAGTGGGTGAGGCTGATGCAGCCAGGGCGGGGCGGACAGGAGCACTTCGATGGGTAGTTACCTAGAGGGAGCCCAGCAGACAGCACTAGGAACACCTGGCGTTTGTGGAGAGCTTTTGCCTGTTGACACTTTTTCTTTCTTCTTGTCTTTCCTGCTTCTTCCTTCCCTCCTTTTTTCCTTCCTTCCTCCCTTTCTCCTTCCCTCCCCCGTTCTTTCGTTCGTTCCTTCCTTCCTTTTTCCTTCCTCCCGTCCGTCTTTCCTTCCTTTGTTCCTTCGTTTTTTAAATCTCATTTGGCTTCCTTCAATAGCCCTGGGGTGTGACAGAGAACAAACAGGGCGTGTGTGACTATTCCCAATTTTATAAATTGAAGCTGAGACTTCGAGAGTGTGGTTAGCTTGCCATGGTCACACAACTCCCCTAACTTGCAACGGAAATATCTTTCCTCGGCACCAAATTGCCCCCTGTACACCTAGCAAGCTGTTAACCCAGAACGAAGTGCGGTCCCCCCTGGACCTCGGATGACCAGACACTCCTCCTGCACAGCACCAGCCACAAAGAGTCAGGAGTGGAGAAAAGGACTTCACTGCCCATCAATGAGGACCTTGATCTGTGGAATGATCTACCCAATTCTCCTTGCCCCTAAGCTGCTCTAGTGGAGTTTCTGGCAGTCTAGACAGTGGGGCAGGCACGGGTAGGGTAGCACACCTCTACTGGAGAAAGAGAAACAACCTTCAGTTTACTCTTCTTCCTCCAGCTCTCTCTGTAGAGCTTCTGAGAAGGAGCCTGCAGTCTGAGTGAGCTTCCCTTTCTCTCTCCGTTGATCATCTCTTTGCAGATTGCAAGATAAGCCTTGCCAGAGTCAAAAATTGGGAGGACTAATCCAAGAGATCTGAATAAGAAACCCTTGAGCAATTCAGCCCTTGAATAATCAATCCATAATTAGCTAAGCCATAAAAAAAAAAAGCACCCTGAACTTGGCCCACATACATTCCTGGAGCACCCATTATGTGTCAAGCACCATGCTAGGTGCTCTGGGGATAAAAAGATGAGCCAACTTTGGTTACCATGAGGGAGGGAGAGTAGCTAGCCATTGACTGCAGTTTTGAGCCACGATTTTGTCATTTAGCGATTTTAGGGAGGAGGCATTTCTTCTCATTATGAGAAGGCCAAAAAAAAGACTAGAGGTCAAATCAGGTTAACAGAGAAGGATGAAAGAAGAAAGGAGGAATGGACTGATATTTAGTATTTAGTAAGCAACTACTATATATATCTGTAGATATCCTATTGTCATATAAACATTTTGAGGAAGATGTTATTCTCCCCACTGTAAAGATAGAAAACTGAGACTTAGAGAATCAAGGCCTGTAGTTTGTAGCGGAATGGAACCGAAGGTCAGCCTGCTCCTTGTACTCTACCACACAGCCTGTAGCATAAATGGTATGAGAGGGACCCCCAGATAGGCAACTGCATGGACAGACCCAGATGGCCAAAGGTATCAAGGTGATTGGGTTCCATCCTTGATCCTCTGATTCCCTGAAGTTCTCCCTAGTTCATTCCTTTTCATCTTATTCAAATGTTTAAAATAACCATCATCTTGGGGGACCTGAGTGGCTCAGTCAATTAAGCATCAGCCTTCAGCTCAGGTCATGATCAGGGGGTCCTGGGATGGAGGCACATGTCAGGCACCCTGCTCCTCAGGGATCCTGCTTCCCCCACTCCCTCTGCCCCTCTGTCTTTCTCCCAAATAAATAAGTAAATAATCTTTTAAAAAAATAAAATAAAATAAAATAACCACCAACTTACCCAAAAAAGGCATTTATGATCAAATATAGAAAAACTACCAAAAAAAGACAAAAGCAAACACATTCATAATCATACTACCTAGAAAAAAACCATTAACGTCTTAATTTTTTTCTTAACAAAAAATAGGGCTTAAAAATGGGACTTTTACTGGGCAAATGATTTTACAGTTTACATTTTTCTGCTTAGCTAAATATTGTATTTTTTTTCATGTCAGTAAGCATTCATCTACAATATTCCTCTTATTGTCCAAACAGAATTCCATTGCATTTTAAAATGGCATAATTTATTTAACCAGTCCCCTGTGGTTGGACATCTTTTACTATCATAGCAGTTTTATAGAACGTTTCCACTCTTTTACTGTTATAAACAATGAACATTTTTGCAGATAAATCACATGTATCTTTATATCCTTAGAAGAAATTCCTACGAGGAGAATTGCTGGGTCTAAGGATAAACTTTTTTTTTTTTCTTTAAGGTATTTCAGAAATGTCTATCTTCAGCCCCTGCCTCCCTTCCCAGTACCAAGCTTAGTTAGCCCTGTCCACCGGCAAGCTTCCCACGGATGCTCCTTGGGACCCACCAGGGAAAGGTTCAGCTTATCTAAAAGTAAGTTCAGGTTACTTACTTGAAGCCTGCTCCTCCCTGGTTTCTCACCACTTGTGGAATCACTGTCCCCCAGTCTCCCTGATCTTTGAGCTGTGAGCCCTCCTCCCCTCCTATCCCGGTCACAGGTTCCTGCTGCCACACCCTCAACTTTTCACATCTGTCTTCTTCCACATTCTCCAGCTGCCGCCTTCCCACATATCCTCCCCGCTCCTTGCCTGCACAGTCTCCGGCTCTCTCCTTCTTCCATCCTCCTTGCTCTCAATCTGTCTTCCACTTCGTGCCCCACTTTGATCCTGCAGGTCAACACCCCCTAACTGAAAACTGCCCACAAAACAGCCTCTTCCTACTCGCCTGCTTTCACTGTCCATCACTTCCCCGCGTCACCCAAGCACCCCGAGTTGCCCCTTAAGCCTCTGTACCGAGGACTTTTCCTACTCTGCCCAGATGACATTCGTGGCACCTCTGTGAAACCCTCCCTCTGCCTCACCCAGGCTGTGAGGCGCTCCCTCCTCCTCAGCTTCCAGCACACCTTGCTTTAATCTCTATTATAGCACTTGTCACATTGTATTTTCTTACCTTGTCAGAACTGTCTCCACAGTCAGCTGAACTCCTTGAGGGCAGAGTTGGTATCTTACTCATTCTTGTGCCCCGTGCTCAGCCTTGTGTCTGGCACATAGGAGATGCCCGATAACTGTTTGTTGGTAAACAAATGGTACAGCTGAGGAATCGTGAGCAGAATGGAGTCTGCTGTGGGGAGGGGCAGGATGGGGAGCATGGCAACTGGCAACAGTAGATGGAGAGGGAGAGGTGGGGTGGACTCTTGAACACGGTGTAGAGGGAGGGTGGGCTTCAGTTTGAAAAGCCCCTGAGGGGCACCTGTGGGTTAAGCCTCTGCCTTCAGCTCAGGTCATAATCCCAGGGTTCTGGGATCAAGCCCCGAATGGGCTCTCTGCTCAGCAGGGAGACTGCTTCCCCTCTCTCTGCCTGGCTTTCTGCCTACTCGTGATCTCTGTCTGCCAAATAAATAAGATATTTTTTTAAAAATTAAAAAATAAAAAGCCCCTGAATCTGGGTTCAGGAGTTTTCTGGCCCATTATGTTTTAGGAGGCAAACTCTGGCAATGATATAAAGACTGAGAAAACAAGATCTAAGAGCATAGGGGACTGGTAAGGAAGCTCTTGCCAAGTGACTGAGCCCAGAGTGATGCAATGGAGATGATGCCATTGGCTGGCAGACATCTGTGGAAGGTTGAAACCCAGGAGTCAACCTCTGGGAAGAAGAGGAGTCCTCAAGGTCAGACGAAGACAAGGAAAGGAACGAAAGGCCGAAGTTTTGAAGACCAACTCCAGAATGCACACCTGGCTGTTGTCATCAGATAGGGGTTGACCCAACGCCACAGCAGGCCTCCTGCTGACATGAGTACTTGGTTTGCAGAGGTGAGGTGACCACACACCCCAGGGCACTGAAGGTCCTTTGGGAGATCTGCTGACACCCCCTTCTTCCCCCAGGCATCTTCCCTCTCGTGCCTCAGTTACACTTTAGGATTTCATTCTGCACTCTCCCGGGCTCCTTTTTGGAAGAATAGTTCTATTTTGGAAATTAAAATATTAATATTTTAGAACATTTAGAAATATTTGTAGAAGTAGGTATCAGTACTATTCCCCTACCTAAAAATACCTTCCTTCACACTGCTTAAAATTCCACCATTAGATAGTCATGTTTGGGGATGAAAATCATTCCCTAAAAATGAATGCAACAAACCTAGAGACAGAAACTAGATTAGAGTAGTGGCTACCTGGCCCTTGGGATGGGGAGGAATAGGTAGTGATGATGGCTCATGGGCACAAGATTTATGCAGGGGGGTTATGAAGATGCTCTAAAGTTAGATTATGGTAATGATTGCTCAACTCAAGAAATGTACTAAAAACCATTGGATTGCATAGTTTAACTCACCAGATGAACTTTATGGTATGTAAATTATATTTCAATAAAGTGGTTATAAAAATGAATGCAGATACCCCTCGGAGACTGAAGGATTCATGCCGCGGCTGTTGGTTGTTATCAAGTCAATGTGAATGAGTTTGGTCAGCAGGCTTCCCCCATTATTGCCCAACCAAGGCAGGGCCAATAAGGGAATGGATGCTTGCTGCTTAGGAACAGAGATAAGTGAGGGAGAGGAAGGAGAGAACGCCTAGGACCACTGAGCATTTGCCAAGAAAAATGGAACCAGAAGAGGGCACGGGTGCCAGGGAATAGGGAAGGAAGAGGGCAGAAATAGAAGCCAGTTAGGATTTGAGGGTGAAAAAAGGATTTATCCTGCCCTGTAATATATTCCTCACCTGGAATTAAGGACCGCTAAGACTCCAAGGGCTCTCGGTAGGGTGAAAGAATCTTAAAGATCACCCTATTCCCAAAAATGTGTCACTCACTCCCGGACGTTTGCATTTTGAAAGGAAGCCCCACCCTGCAAACTAGGTGATTTACCTTCCCCACAAAGACCTAAGTCATTGTTATCCCCAAATCAGAGAGAGGCTAAGAGGATGGAACACGGAGTATCCTGAGGGAGTCATCCTTGGAGGCTTGGGGCCCAGTGTCTTAGCCACTGGGCATGGGCAGCAGAAGTCCCTGCTGTCTCTAGGAACCATTCACCACTCTAGCCCCTTCCCCACTGGCAGTTAGGAAGAACCAAGGGTCTCAGCCCTCTCACTCTTGACCTCTGGCTTCCTCGGCTTGGAAATCGAGGATAATAAGAAGTTTGCAGTTGGCCATAGGGAACCGGGCCCTAGATTTTTCCAGACCTACACTCTTCCAAACCTCTGGGCCTCAGGGAGCAGGAAATATTCAAAGAGCTCAGATTGTAGCTTAGGTGGAAATGGCTGATAATAGCTCGATCTGCCACTCTCCCAGGTGTTGACATTTGCATTTTAATGGAGGCGGTTAATGCCTTCAGCTGAAGGAGTGACTAATACGTTCTTTCAATTGCTACAGAAGGTAAGTGAGAGACCCTTTGCTGCCCGGGGGCCTTTTAATACCCTCCGGTCAATTCAAGATCACGCCTGATCAGCAGCGGCCAAACCTTTGGACTCTAATGCCCGCAGTCCATGCTTCGTCTTGGCCCCGGTCCTTGATTTGCTCGCCTTCTTGCACTTTATCCTAAAAGTCTGGAAGCATCCCCATGAGTCATTTATTCTTTCAACACACATAAACCGATTATCCATTTCAAGCAGAAAACTATGTTGGGCACTGAGTTGGGGGGCGGGGTGGAGCTCAAGAAATGTGTCGGCAAGATGGCCCCCTCAAGAAGTCAGGGGAGCAAATCACAAGAAGGGCTGCCCAGCAGTCCCACCTCAGCAGAGCAGATCCTACAGCTTATGTGGTGCGTCTTGAACACGATAAACAATTTACTAATAGAAGGCAAATATTCCTATAGGCTGGGGGCGCAAGAAAGACTTTGGGAGGGGTCAGGAGGGCCTTAAGGATACATAGAAATTGGGTATACAAAGACTAGATGGAGTTCCCAGGATCCAAAACATTCCTCTAGTCACAAAAGACCACCTATTGCACCATCCTATTTATATGACATGCCCCAAAGAGGCAAATCCATGGGGACAGGAGAGCAGATCAGTGGCTGCCTAGAGCTAGGGGCTGGAGGAGAGGTGGGGACAATGGCTAATGAGTACAACGGGGTGGGGAAAACTATCTAAACATCATGGCAATGGTTCCATTGTAAAGATACTAAAAACCATTAAGTTACACACTTTAAATGGACGAACCTTATGGAATGCAAATTATATCTCAATAAAGCAGTTTAAAAAATGGGAAAAAGTGAGGTCCAGAAAGACCATTCCCTCAATGGTCATTCCTACTATTATGAGGAACCCTGCTTCATAACTGTAGAAAGAATATCCTAGTTTTAAGTTCCTAGTTTTTTCCTGTATGAAGGTCACTTTTTTTCCTTCTGAAAGCCCATTTTTAAGGTAAAAGATGTTCAAGGACCCCAATTTTAGTTAAGAAAATACATAATGGTAAAAGGTTATTTGAAGTTGCAATTGATTGATACTTTATTAATCCCAATAGCATCTACATGTTAGAAAAATGGTTCTGTATCTGGAGGGGAAGCATGATTATTATGCCTACAGACAGGGCTCTGTGGCCCTCTTTCAAGATTTCCTCAGTCATCTGAGGTCCTCAGACCACAGGTTTAGAATTCTGGTCCATGCTCTACCAAGGTGTTTTTGGTCCAACTTCTCTGTCAGTGAATGTTAATGGGTGAAGGCCCATTAGCAATCAATCAATCAATCAATAAGATACAATCTTCACCCAATAATGTTTCTGCCTCTTCAAGGGCTCAGCCAAAATGGCACCCTTTCTTCTCCCAAACCAGTGGGCTTTGCTGAGAGTAGATCCAGCAAAGACGACAGTCAGAGCCATGCTGGTTGGCAGACACTTGTCTCTAGCAAATGTAATTAAAGGCAGCAGCAAGTAAGTACCTATTAATTTTTCATTAGAAAAGTCAAGGGCTACCTTCTTGGAAGGCAGCATCACTGAACTTCAGCCTTAGTAGTTCAAAATCAGGCTTTCCCCCACTGTGTATACACCCTTTTCTATGAGTATACACACACACACACACACACACACACACACACACGAGTCTGCCACCACTTTACGGAGTATAAGAGAGAAAGCATCAAGCACTCCGATCTATACGCTACAGAGGTCATTTTGTCCCACCTTGACTTAATTACCCCCGTGGCTCTCTGTACATGTAATTGACCATGTATATGAACCTTATACAATATGATGATATCTCCCCAAACTGTGTTTACATACCATGTTTATGGTTAGAACTTTTTTTTTTTTTTTTAGATGCCCTTGGGGAGAATACTAGTCAAAACTGTACATGGCAAATCCTTTTGTAAAGAAACTATGCTGAGTACTCCCTAATGTGTTTGTTTTGTAAGCCAGGGGCAATGTTACAAGGTAAGAAGAGGGGAGCTGCTGGTTGGGGAGGAACCCCCCTCCCCAGTCTGCCCTAACAGCTGTCTCCCTATTGGTGGGCAGAGCCTATTCAACAAGCGAAGAGCTCTAAGCTTGGAATCAGAAGACGCAGAGGCCCCACACCAGCGTGACTAACTTCTAGCTGTGTTGTGTCCCACAAGTCCCTTCACCGCTCAGATCAGCAGTTCCCAGCCAGGAAGAGTGAAAATGCTCTCCTACCCACGTTGACCCCTTGTTAGGAGGACCGGGACAATGATGAGAAATTCCTTCTCAAATGATTCATCCTTAGGTAAAATTGGAGTCATTCTTAGTTACAGCCAATGAATAAATTGATTCCTAATAAATCCAGATGTTCACTTAAGAGGTAAGCATGGAGTAAGGTACATCTCCAGGTCTCGGGCTCTTGCATACATTTATGGATGACTGTGATAAATACTTTTATGTCTGTGCTGCGTGTGTACCATCTCCTCTAGTAGTCTGGGAGATCTGCTTTCATCTCTGCTGTGTTCAAAGCAGGGCCCCCAGGGCCATGCAGATGAGGTCTCTGTTCTCAAAGACATTCCCTCTTTCAGGATTCTGCAGACTGCAGCCTGTCTGCCGGGCAGACTGGAGAGCTGGGCCCTCTTGCAGGCGTGGGTGGCGATCACAGTGGCCTGTGGGGAGTTGGTGGTGCTGAGTGCTTTCTTCTCCTCTCCGTGGCCGCTCTGTTTGGCCTTGGAGTGGTCTCGCCCAGTCTCGGTGTCACTGACTTTGGTGTCACCGACTGCATCTGCGGCTGGGGATGGCATGGCAAACCAGGCTGTGTTAGAAATCTTGCTGGGGCTGGCTGACCTTCCCCAAGCTGGGATAATCTCTCTCCCTGGCAACAGGCGGAGGCACCAAGGGACAGCGACAGATTGCGAAATCCTGGGGTTGGGTTTTCTAGAATTACTTAAAGAGAGAAAATAGTAACAATACCTTGCATTTGTATAGTGCTTTTAAAAAGACTGAAAGCAGTCTTTGAAAACTATTCAAGGAGAAGGCAGCTTTGGAATTGTCTGGTAAAGAATGAACCAGGTGGGTAAGAAATGTGTTGTCTTATTCTTACCTACTCAGTAACATTGGAAGTGTTCAGAGAAACCTCCCCCACCCCCAATCCACACAATTGGGGATACAGAGGAAGGACAAGTGGGGGGACTTGGTCAGTATCACACAGCCGTAGGAGCAGAATTTGACCCAACCTTCTTGACGTTTTTTGTTAACCCAAAGCAGGCAGAGACGAGGAAGCTGAATAACCTTACCGTTTGGTTTTGTTTGGCATGTGGACAGCACTTCCTGAGTCAGATTTTTGGACGTGGTCCTCAGGGGGCTTGCAGGAATATGCCCCTAATTATTGGTCAGAAAGCTACGGAGGAGTGTAGAGGTGGGGCATGAAAAGAATTGTCATTCTCTTGCCTGAGGTGAGGTCCCCGGGGATGGTTGAGCAAGGCAGGACCAGAGCCAACAGGCAGGGATGGATGGAGCGGCTTCTGTAGCCGAGGACTTTTAGTGGTGTTTGAAGAGGGATCCCCAAACTCTGGCCAGTGGGCCAAATATGGCCAGTACCTGTTGTTATAAATACAGTCTTAGGGCACCTGGCTGAGTCAAGTCTGTGGAGGCTGCGACTCTTGATCTTGGGACTGGAAGTTAGAGTCCCACTTTGAATGTAGAGATTACTTACCAAAAAACAAAACAAAACAAAAACCAAAAAAAAAAAAAAAAACACAAAACAAAACAAACAAAAAAAACTTAAATAAATAAAGTTGTATTGAAACATAGACATATTCATGTATTTATTGTTCCAGCCTGGTTTTATACTATGTGACAGAGTTGAGTAGTTATGACAGAGATCAGATGGACCACAAAGCCTAAAATATTTACTATTTGGTCCTTTCACAAAAAGTTTGCCAACCTCAATCTTATGCTATACACACAAAAATTCATACAACATTTATCATAGACCTAAAGGTAAAACCTAAAACTGAAAGAAGAGTATACAGGAAAAAAGTATTTGTAATTTTGGGTTATAAAGATTTCTTTGCTATAATACCAAAAGTCAAGATCATTCTTTTTCATGTTATTCAAAAAGGTATTCTTAAGTTAGACTTCATTAAAATTAAGAACTTTCAGGGGCACCTGGGTGGCTCAATTGTTAAGCATCTGCCTTCGGCTCAGGTCATGATCCTAGGGTCCTAGGATTGAGCCTCGAATGGGGCTCCCTGATCCACAGGAAGCCTGTTTCTCCCTCTCCCACTCCCCCTGCTTGTGTTCCCTCTCTCCCTGTGTCTCTCTCTTTGTCAAATAAATAAATGAAATCTTCCAAAAAAAAAAAAAAAAAAAAAAAGCACTTTCAAAAAACATTGTTAAATGAATGCAGGGGGCAGGTAATTGTTTGCAGACCACATTTCTGATAACGAATTTGCATGCAGTATTTGTAAAGAACTCTAAATTCAACAATGAGAAAACAACCCAATAAAAATGTGCAAAAGATCTGAACAGATATTTCACCAAAAATGGATGAAAATATGTGGATAACACATAAGGACATGAAAAGATGCTTAGTCATCAGGGAAAAGCAAATTAACATCACAACAAGATAACACTACACATCTATCAGAATGGCTAAAATTCAAGAGGGACCGTTCCAAGTGTGGGGCAGGATATGGAGCAACTGGAACTCCCTCACACAAGGCTCGTGCAGTTGTCAAATGGTGCAGCTACTGGGAAACTTCTTGGCCGTTTCTTAAACAGCTAAGCATACACATACCATAGAATTATCAATTTCATTCCTAGGTATTTACCCAAAAAAAAAGAAAGCATATTGTTAGGGTACAGAGTCGACCACCCCTCAGTTAGTCAGAGAACACTCTCGATAATGCAAGTCACACAGAGAGGTTTATTTCCAGCTAGCTGGGGTCCAAGTATCTGCCTGGTGCAGCGGGTTTCAACAAGGACCCTGAGCACTCAAAGCCAAGGGTTTATATAGCATTTTCAAGGCACTTCTTCATAGCTACATACATATCTTGCGCCCCACTTTGACAGTTTAACTTTTTGCCACCCCGGCATCACCCTGGAGCCATCCTGGCGGTTAAGTGAGATTTAGGTTTAGAAGAAATTTAACTTTATTTACATTTCCTTCTGCCTTCCCCTCCCTCAGTTTTATGGTGGGGAAGGGCAATCTTAGGCCTCGAGGTACTGAGCCGTTTGTCTCTGGAAATTGGGCCATTGAAGAGATAGCCTTTTTGTTGTAAATCACCAAGACATTTGCAAACCAAAGGAGACTCCTGACTTGCAGGATTGTGATCTCTGCAAGTTAACTATTTGTTTTTCTTTAACATCTGGATCCGCCCTGGTGGTATATGATTAAGTTGTTCTCTTATCTCAAGTTACGTGCACCCTGTGGGCTGGTTAGGGACGCTCGGTAAAATGGCTTCCCCGCCTTCAGGAATGGCCATTCTTATGCTAACCCACTCTTACAGTGCAAGGTGCCGACTTTTGCTTTGCCAAGATGGATGTACTTACGTCAGGGCTAGACTCTAGACTCGAGGTGGGTACAGCCTTGTTTTTCTTGGCCTCCACACCTGGAGCTGGTTTCTGGGACTTGTTTTTAAGTCCCCTGGGGGAAGGGGAACAGGGACAGTTTAAGGGTTAAACAACAAAGTTATTGCTTAACCTCAATGGAAGCTTCTGGCTAAAATAAAAATATAAAATAGGTCCTTACACATATAAGCATATGTCTGCACAATGACCTGTACATTAATATTTATAGCGGGTTTATTTATAACTGGAGACAACCCCAAACCCATCAACAACTGAATAGATAAATTTGGTATATTCATGCAATGGACTATAGTCAACAATAAGAAGGAATGAACTATTGATACTTCCAAAACATGAATAAACCTCAAAATGATTGTAATTATCCTGAGTGGGAGGAGCCAGACAAAAAATAGTGCATACTGTATTATTAAATTTATCGAAGAATTCTAGAAAATGCAAACTAATCTATAGTGATAGAATGCAAACCAGTGATTGCCAGGAAATGACAAGGGGGCAAAGTGCAGGAGGAATGGATTGCAAAGGGACACAGGTGAAACTTGAAGGGGTAATGGATTTTAATTGTCTTGATGGTGGTGATGGTTTCACAGGGGTGTGTGTGGGTGTCTTTGTACATGTAAATCTCAAAACATCGAATTGTACACCTTAAATATATGCAGATTATTCTATGTCAATATATATAGCCACTTTAATAAATTACCTATTTATAGGAAATAAAGCAATGTTTTAAATTGAAGTATAACCTACATATAACAGTGTATTTACAACTTTTTTTTTAAAGGAGGAAGGGGGGGAACCCTGAAGTTGTTATTTTCTTTAAACGCTCTGTGTGGTTTGAAGTTACCAGTCTGCTCCCCAGGTTATATATTCGTTCTTCTCACTACGGTGGTTTATCTGAGCGGTTTGTCTCAGCGCTGGCTGTCTCTGAAACCCTGCCTTCATCAAAGGTGACCACAGAGGTTAACTGTATTGCCATAGTAAATGCCAGCTCCTTATGTTAATGGGATCACCGTGGCCCTTCGAATCCAACCGGGTCAGATATCTAATCTCAGAGAAGGCATCCACTCTGACTCGCTGAAGCAGAAGGGGATGTATTCAAAGATGCTGGAAACAAGTTCAAGGAGGAAGTTGGCGGCCATTTCTGCCTATTGGGTTTTCTTGGTGTGTGGGGAATGAGCGGACTGTAGAATAATGAAATCTACATCAGAGATCTAGCTTTTGAACAGTGTTCCCCCGACAACATGTCATAATTTCCCGAATCCTTTTCTTGTGAAGCTGCTACCAAAACTCAACTTAGACCCAGGGATAAATGGCTTATTCCAGGGAGAACTTCGTGGGGTAGGGAAAGGACAAGGTGACTCTGGAATGCCTCCTTGGGCTAGAATGCAAAGATGCCCTCCAAGATGAGTGGGGCCATGTCAAAAGCACATAGGACACTGCACATCTATTAGGACGGCTAGAACAAAACGAGAACCTGACAAGGCCCTGAGACGTGATTCCATGCCTGGTCCTGGATGGCTCAGGGTCCCAGCTGTCTGCTGTGCTGTGGGCACCTGCATATGAAGCAGAGACACAGTATCAGCCCCCCTGAGAAATCTTTGAGGAAACCGCCAGGAGAGTACGCTGGTAGAAATCAGGAGCCTTGAATTCTAGTGTGGCTCTTCCACTAATCTGCCTTTTGCCTTGGGCCTTTTCCTCTTCTGAGCTTCTGTGCCCTTGTGTGTTTACTGGGGAGGTGGAAATGGGGGTGGACCTTAAGAGTTTTCAAACTGAGTTTCCTGGAACCCTCAGACTCCTTGGATTGCCATCGGTATAAGAAGGGGAACCAGGATCAGGGGTGAGCTCCACCTAGAACAGTCTTTCATCTGTTTTATGTTTGGCAGATATAATTCTCAGTTGACCAACCCAGAAGATGCAGGAAATATCAATTCCTTTATTGTCTAAATTTCTAAGTTAATCTCTGACTCCCAGGACCCATTCCCAGAATGGAATGAAATGGATGAAATTTTCACCCCAATTATTCTTGGAATTTTCCTCTCAGACAGTGGCTCACTTCTGGGACATGGGTGTCTGCTAACAAGCCACATCTCTGTCCATGTCCCCTGTGGGTCCAGCTGCCTCTGCTGATTCTGTGTTATCCCTGGGACATGGGTGCCTTTGGAAGCTGACCAATGTCCCCTGTCTGCCTTTCTCATCCTCATCCCACAGACCCTTCTCTCTAGCTCACACTCCATCCCAGGAAAACACTTTGGGGCCTAGAGAGAATTCCCTCTTTGTGTGTGTTTTTTACGACATTCAGTCTATGCCAGTGAGTCCTGTTGTAGGTTGAACTGTGCCCCCCCCACCAAAAAAAAATATGTTGGGTTCCTAACTCCCCAAAACCTCAGAATGTGACCTCATTTGCAAATAACGTTTTTACAAAGGTAATTGAGTTAAAATTAGGTCATTTGGGCATGTCCTAATCCAATAGGAGAAGGGGAAATTTGGAAGCAGGCAGGCTTAGAAGGAAGATGACAGGCAGACACATGGAGAAGATGGCCATCTGTGAGCCCAGGAAAGAGGCGGGGAACTGACAGATCCTACCCAGCCCTTAGACAGAACCATCCCTGCGACGGTGACCTCAGACTTCCAGCCCTGGAACTGTGAGAAGTACACTTTTATTGTTCAAGCCGCTCAGTGGAGGGTATTTCATTAGCAGCCCTAGCAAATGAATGCAGATTCCTTCCCTTTCTTTTCTAAGATTTGATTTTTATTTATTTATTTGAGACAGCACTAGTGGGGAGGGAAAGGTGCAGAGGCAGAAGCAGACTCCCCACTGAGCAGGGGGCCCTATGTGGGGCCCTATCCCAGCACCCTGAGATCATGACCTGAGCCAAAGGCAGACACTTAACTGACTGAGCCACCCAGGTGCCCCAAATATTTGATTTTTAAGTCATCTCAACACCCAACATGGGGCTTGGACTTACAACCCCAAGATCAAGATTTGCAGAGATCAAGAGTCCCATGCTCTATCGACTGAGCCAGCCAGGCGTGCCCCTCCTTCCCCCTCTTTTACCTCCCTTGGGAGCCCTTTACATTCTCCTAGGTACTTCGAGTTCTCTCTCTCTCTCTCTCTCTCTCATGTGTGTGTGTGTGTGTGTGTGTGTGTGTGGTGGTGGTGGTTTTTGTTGTTGTTGTTTTTGGTTTGGTACTGCTAGTTCTCTTAACATCTGCTTGAAAGGGAGAAATGGATAGGGAAAACACGTAAGTAAACAGTTCATAATTCCATTCAGCTACACATACATAAAAAAGCAGAGAACCAGGGGCTAAAAACAGCTTAAAAATCACTGGATTGATGCGTTGATGACTGTTGTCTTTGGATGATGAGTCCGTGGGGGTTCATTGTACTATTCTCTCTACTTTTGTGTATCTTTGAAAATTTCCACTGTGAACCATTAGAAAAGGAAAAAAACAACAGAGAGCAAAGGCATCACTGCACATCGCTGGGGCAAAAGATAACTGAGACTCTTCCATCCCTAGAGTTCCTGCATGGGGACATTGACCCCTCTCCTTGTCTCTAGAGCCCCACTCTGTGGACTGGACCACATCAGGAGCTGCCCCTCCCCCACCTCCAACTCCTGCTACTGTAGCCAAAGCCTGAGCTGACTCTCAGCTTTGAGACTTGCTTCCCCAGCCAGGCTTCGGCCCTGAGGCCTTTGCTGCCGTGGACAGCTGCGGCTGAGCAAGGATGGCAGGCAGATCCTCCCAGATCCCAAATACCCAGCAAACCTCCTCACCGCCGACGGCTCCTCACTCCAGCTCCTCCCTCTCCTCTCCAGAGTTGTTTCCCCTAAATCCTGATATTAACATTTAAGTTACCAAATAACTACTCAAATATTTCTAATGGTCACTCACATTATTTTCTGGGACACAGCTACCGTGGCTCTTGCTTGATGGACACACCCCCTCATCAAAAGCCCTCCTTGAGCCTCAAATCCGGTTCAAGGCGGAAGAACCTACAGACACAATATTATTTATGGCATTTTTAAAATAAGTGACTTTATTTTATTATTATTAATTTTTTTGAAGTATATGCTACCCTGCCTGTGGGGTTCGAACTCACGACCCTGAGATCAAGAGTTGCATGCTTTATTGATGGAGCCAGCCAGGCACCCCTATTTGCGGCATTCTAATTGAGTTTGATACCAGGGTCATGCTACTCTTGGAGCTATGGGTAAGCAATCAATAAATGACAGCCCGGGAGTTCTCAGCTTCCCCATGTCCCATTTCAGGGGCCACTCTTTATGTTTTCCCTCTAAATTCCTCTTCTAATCTCACTTCCTTCTTTGAAGTGCACTAGTGTTGAAATTCCCACTAGTGAAACAAGAAAAGGAAAATGGGCTTTTCGTGGGACTGATTTAATGAAATATAAGAAACTGTTCTTTTATTTTAGGATTAGGTTCTTCTTACTATGTAGGTCTTAAAAGTCTTTTCTTTCAAGGAATGGCTGTATCAGGATATCACAATGTGTCAGTCAGACTTTAATGGCAGGTAAAGCAATCACTTTAGCTATTTTTTTTTGAAGTTTTTATTTATTTATTTGACACAGAGAGAGAGACATCAAGACAGGGAACACAAGCAGAAGGAGTGAGAGAGGGAGAAGCAGGCTTCCTGCAGAGCAATGAGCCTGCTACAGGGCTCGATTCCAGGACCCTGGGATCATGACCTGAGCAGAAGGCAGATGCTTAACCGACTGAGCCACCCAGACTCCCCTCACTGTAGCTATTTTAAGCAGAAAAAATTTAATACAGGGATTTAGGACTTCACAAAGCATTGGAAGGGCTGGTGGAGCAAGGTTAGGCTGGGCTTCTGGGAGGAATTCCCAGAAAAACTGGCCTGACAAGAGCTTGGCCAGCCTAGTCACCATCAGGAATGTGGGGGGTAGGAAGCCACTGGCCCCATCTGCCAGCTCCAGGACCCCACCACCTTGGCAGTCTCCAACCCTGTGGTAGCTGGGAGAAACAGTGGCAGCCATGGAAGCACATGCTCGGCCACGCTTCTGCCTTCCCAATGTCACGCCAGCATGTCTACCGGGCAGAGGATGGGTTATAGAGGGACCGGACGCCATAAAGCCTGCTACAGGGGAGAAGAGCCTGCTTGGAGCATTGGCAACACCTGTCACTGATGACAGCTTGTTTTGTTTCCATTGGCAATTCAGTGGCTGAACCATGGAAATCCGAATTCCCCTGCAGAAGTGATGAGGGGTCAGTCCCCAGAGCAGCCCCATCACGGGCTGAAATTAAACTATGTAGATTCACACCCAAATAGCCAATAAATGTAGGAAGAGGTGGCCCTCCCCATTAGCCATCAAGAGAATGCACAGTACAGTCAAGTTCAGTTGTGATTAAAATCACCGCTACATACCCAGTAGGATGAGAAAGTAAAAATACAAGTGTGCACAGGGATGTAGAGCAAGGAGGGAGCTTGTTCACTGCCAGGAGTTTACACTAGTGCACTTGGGAAGACTGTATAACAGTTCCGACTGAAGTGCTAAGTTCGGGGCATGTCTGACCCAGGAATTTCACCCGAAACCCGTCAAATGAGCATGGCACCATTGTCCTTAAGAGCTGCAAACCAAAGACAGTCTGAAAGTCCATCATCAGTGGAATTAATAAATAAACGGGGGCATAGTCACACTCTGGAACAGGACAGAGCAGCAAGAACCAACAAACTACAGTCACATACAACACGAGTGAGTATCACACACACACTGTGGAGCCAAAGAAGACCGACACAAGAGGACACACTATTTACTTTTATTTCAATAAAGTGCTAGGACACTTGGGTGACTCAGTTGGTTGAGCGCCTGCTTTCAGCTCAGGTCATGATTCCAGGGTCCTGGGATCGAGTTCCGCATCAGGGTCCTGGGACTGAGTCCCGCACCGGGCTCCCTGCTCAGTGGGAACCTGCTTCTCCCTCTGCCTTGGCCCTTCTCTCCCCCTGCTTGTGGTCTGTCTCTCTCTCCCTCAAACAAGTAAGTAAAATTTTCGAAAAAATTTAATAAAGTGCAAAATCAGGATCTTAGAAGTTACAAGCATAGTGTTTCTTCCAGCTGGGGGGTCGGAATCCGGAAAGAACGCGAAGCGGGCTTCTGAGGTGTCCATCATGTTTCGTTCCTTGATGGGGATGCTGATAACACATGTGTGTTCCCTTCATCAATTTCTATCTCGCTCTGCACTTATGATACGTGGGGCTTGAACTCACAACCCACACGTTCTATCAGCTGAACCAGCCAAGCACCCCACCCCACAGTTTTTAATGTGTATATATATACACTTCAGGGAAATGTACAAAACGGAACAGACTCAGCTTTCAACCTTTGTCTTTCTCTAAACCCCATCCCACCCTGAGAATAACAATGGCTCCGCTGATGGAGCGCCCAGTGTATGCCAGGCATGGCTCATCTGCCCTGCACATTCTCATGGCCTCTGTGCAAGGTGGAAGATCATTTTGTGGCTTGGGGAGCAGAGATGAAGGGGAGCAAAGCAGCTGGTCCAGCGTCAACCAGCAGACAGCCAATAGAGCCACCAACCAAGGGTATGATTCAATGACATGCGCCCTCCCAGGACAGCCCCACTTCCCTGAGGGGCTCCACCTCTTTGTGGGGTCTGCAGTCTGGCTGGCCATGCAGTCCTTAGCTGAGGATTTGGCTTCCTCCCCACTGTCCTCTCTCATCTGCTGTTTTCCCTGAGCCCCGGGTCGGTTATGGTGGGCAGCTGTCACCATTGCCAAAGCACACAGAGGGCAACATGGCACTCCTTGATGACAGGCCTAAGGGAGCCACAAACAGTTACTGTTGCCACGTGTGGATGGTCTTTCTGGAACTTGTCCTATACCTTGTGCCAGCCCTTCCTAGGAACGGCTGGTCAGTGTTCGGGCATCGGCCAAGCCAGAGCCCACAGGAGCAGGGCTGACAGATTCATGCCCAGGCACGATTACCCCATGGTAATCTGCATTGCTCAAGCATCTCTGAGTAGAGTAGGCTGAGAGCTAGGGGGCCAGGGCTCTTGGAGACTCTCAAACCTCACGCCTTGGCTGGTTCACAGGGGACATTCCTGATGCCCTCCTGATTCCCACCGCTGATGCCCTCCTGATTTCTGTCCCAGAGACCCTGAGAGTGCCGTGAACAGCGTGCTCCCTGAGAGCAGGGGCTGTCTCATCTTTCCCCCGTCCCATGCTGACCGTCAGGTGTCTGTACAGTAAAAGCAAGTGCCAGGTACTGAGCTAGGAGGGCATTAAAGGGACAGATGTGATCAAGAAAAATGCAGTGTCTTCGCCTGTAAGTAGTTTACAGCCTTGGTGGTGACAGCAGCTGATAATTACGGAGCACTCCCTATTCGCTGGGCACTGTTCTGGTGTCTCTCTCTCTCTTTTTTAAAAAGATTTTATTTATTTCTTTGAGAGAGAGAGAGAGCACAAGTCAGGAGCCTGATGTGGGGCTCAATTCCAGGACCCTGAGATCCTGACCTGAGCAAAAGTCAGACACTTAACCCACTGAGCCTCCCAGGCTCCCCACTGTTCTGGTCTCTATGGGCATTGTCTCACTGAGGCCTTCAAAGAATTCTCTGAGCTAGGAACTCTGGGATTCCCATTTTGTGGATGAGGGGACTGAGGCTCAGAAGTCTGAGTGACTTGTGTGGTAGGCCGTCTGCACTGGCCCTGTCTTGCTCTCCTCCTCACCTTCCTGCTCCTGTGTAATCCCCTACCCTCTGAGTGCAGGCTGCACTCACTGCCCATCTCTAATAAACAAGATAGGATAGAAGTAATGAAAAGCCACTTCTCAGACTGAGTTACAGAAAAACTGTGGCCTCCATCTGGGGTAGGGTGTCTCCTGTCTTGGAGCACTCATCCTAGGGAAGCCAGGTTCGGGCCTCGAGGGAGTCCCCACATGTGTGGAGGTGTGCAGATGTCCATGGCAGTGAACTTCCAAGCAGCTCCTTCCCCAGCTCGGTCTTGAGATGACCGAGATGTCAGATGTCAGAAGCCTTGAGATGTCAGATGACATCCTGAGAGTAACTTCATGAGAGACCCCAGGCCAGAACCGTCCAGTGAAGCAGCTCTCACATCCCGAACCCCCGGAATGGGAGATATATCAGAATGGGAGATACCGAATGTTTCTTGTTTTAAGCAGCCAAGTGGTGGGGCAATTTGTTACGTAGCAATAGATGGTTAATCTGCCTGCCCTTGCCCACACAGCCTGTCTGTGACAGAACTGGAATTGGACGCCCGTGTGTATCTGATTCCACTCCCTGTGCTGTTTCCCCTGAATTGAGCAGGGAGCACAGCCTGTGCTTGAGCTGAATGGAGATTTCTTGGAGCTGATGATGAGGCTGAGAGCAGCATACCCTTGGGCCGGATTCTCAACCATTCTGTGCCTGAGTTTTCTCATATATAAAATGGGGATGATTGGGGCACCTGGGTGGCTCAGTTGGTTGAGCATCTGACACTTGGTTTTGGCTCAGGTCGTGATCTCAGGGTCATGGGATTGAGCCCTGAATTGGGCTCTGTGCTCAGTGGGGAGTCTGCTTGAGATTCTGGCCCTCTCCCTCCCTCTCTGCCCTCCCCCACTCTCTCTCTCAAATAAATTAAGAAATATTTTTAAAAAATGGGGATGATAATAATACCCAATTTCACAGGGTTGTTTTGGGGATTAAGCAAGTTTATACAAGTAAAGCTCTTAGAAAAATAGCGAACAGCCATTAAGAGTTAACCATTATCAGTATTAGAGTAACTAACAAATGCAAATATTGAATGAGGTGGTTAGTATTTGACTCAGCCCAAGCTCCTCTGACAAATCAGTGTTCTCATCTGCAAAATGGAGATAACAATATCGTGATTCCTTGTTGTCAGAATTAGACGAACTAGCACAGTGCCCGGAACATACTAGAAGCTTAACAAATGGCACCCACAGTTTGACTATATGGACTAATGCTTTAAGGGCAGCACGCGGCAGATGTCTGGTGAGGAAGTGGGGTTACCGTCCAGTCCCTGTTAGTCCTACTCACTTGAGGTACTTCACACTCCCCTGCTCTGGGGTCTGGGAGCCAGCTGGAGGGGGACGGCAGGGTGAGAGTGTGGGGTAGAGAGCACGGGAGTCACGGGGAAATCCAAGAGGAGGTCTAGATCTTCCCCCTGGTCCTTAGGCATGTGCTCCCTTAGAGCACTTCTCCGGCCACTAATAGAACCCTCAGTGCTCCAATTAGGGGATTATGTTAACAATCCCAAGAAGGAAATTGGTTCCATGAAAATCCCCAGGTCCCTGGGGCTGAGAGGCTTAATGATTCCCAGCACAAAGCACGCCACTGATTCTCATTCCAATTGGATCTCGCTTGTGATCGCATGGTTTGTGCTTAAGACGCACTCCAAAAGAAATAAATAAGTAAATAATACAAAAAAGATGGGCTTCACTCTGCAGCCCTATGTGGAAATGCTTGAGAAAAAAACGATGACCATCTTTGTTCAAAGATTTGGAGATTTGTGAGACTTGTTTGTATAACTTCCTTTGCCAATTTCTTGTTGAGTTTTTGGCATATTTAAGTGCCAGATATCATAGAGGAGAAAACACAAAATCAAAGCCCCCAAATGATACTGGAACATACTTTAATTTTTTATGTATTTTAATTTTTTTAAGTTCACTTTTATTTTTAAGTAATCTCTACCCCCAACACGGGGCACAAACTCACAACCCCGAGATGGAGAGTCACCTTGTCCTCTGTCTGAGCCCCCCAGGCACCCCTGGAAAAATACTTTTAAAACACACAACTGCAGAGTACCCCGAATGTTGCCATTTCTGCTAAGGTCTGACAACGTTGGCTGAGGACTTCAGGCAGGAAAGACCTGGGCTGTGGTCCTGGATGGGACAGATCATTTCACTTCTTTGGAGTTTCTTTTCCACAAAGTGCCAGGCTTAGATCTCTCGTTGGTTTTCAAATTAGTTTCCGGGGAATTTCTGTGGTGCCCCAGGAGGGTTCCCACCCTCTATATCAATCAGACTCAGATTCTGATGTTTTACAAAAGGGATTTTCCTGTTAGATAAAAGAAAATGACTTGAGAGCTATTTTCTTAGATCATCTCTAAGCTCTTGTCTAGTTCTGATATCATTGGAGTCTGTGTTCAAGAGGACAGGGAAAGGGGGGATAAAGACTGCAGAGGAAACACAAGAGTCAGACTCAGAGAAGAGCTTAACATGACTGGCATGAGGAACATGAGAGGAGAGCTAAGGAACGTGCATTTGCAGGTTTTCTGAGAATAGTGGGTGAGCCACGATGAGGGCAGAAACCACATTACCCAGGGCTGGGGTGGGAGGGTTCCACGGCCCTGTGAAATTCCTATGTGGGCCGCGTGATTCCTGCATGGGGACAGGCCTGCAAGTCACACAGTAAAGTCTCTTTTCCCCATTTCTCTCCTTCAACCTGAGCTTCTTCCTCCCAGCTTTCCACCCAGGGTTGTGCCCTCAACAAGCGTCGACCACACAGCAGACACAGTGCGGGTGCTGGGGATACAGCGCCAACAAGGCCCCACTCCCTGCCCTCTCAGAACCCACATTCCACAGGTGGAGACCGACGCTGACCTCTGAGCAGCACGGTCTTGCAGTGACACCAGTCCCAGGGCCCCAAGAGAGAAATGCAGAGCAAGAGCGATCATGGGGGACAGGCACCCCAGAGTTCCTGGGGTGGGCTTCCCTGGGAAGTGATGTTTCAGAGAAAACCTGAGAGGTGATAATTAACCAGTTGGGTTGGGAAGGATGCCTATGCAAGTGAGGGCCCCGTCCCAGGGAGGGAGCCCCAGTGACAGCTTTTCCCTCTGATGCACATACGTGGTGAGTGTATGCTTTGAGTTCCTTTCCAAGTTCTAATTAATGAATTCGCTCTCTTGGTTATCCCACTGACTGGATTAGTGCCCCTGATCCAGATTCAGTGGTGGTGAGGCGGATGCTGCCGCCTCCAGCCGTCCTTAGGAAGCCTGGGCTGCTCCGGGGATAAACTCCCGTCCAGAGCCTGGCTGTAGCCTGCCTGGGAGGTTGGGCCCAAAGTCTCTGTGATCCTGGGACTGTGGTCTGGGGGAGAATTGCCCTGGGAGTGAAGCAGCACCCCCATCATGCAGGGTGGGGACCACGCAGGAACCAGCACCTTCTAGTTTGGGAGCCCATCTCGCAAGGAGAATCCTTATGAGGAAGGTGGGGGCAGGGCAGCGGGGTTGACGCATGCAGCTGTGTAGGGACCAGGCACACAGCAGCTTCGCCATACCTATTGTGTTTTCCTCCCTTTTCTCTCGGGAGTAGGGTGGCCTCCAGAAGCTGTGCTCTCCAGTCGTGGCCCCTAAAGGAGGCTCTCTGACATGGTGGAGAAAGGTGTTGATTTTGGAGTTAGACCTATTAGACAGAACTGTTGTTGGCTCTCTGTGTGACCTCAGCAAAATCACTTTACCTCTCTGAGATTCAGTTTCCTCATCAACCGAATAAAAACATCTCTTCTCCCAAGGTAGGTCAAGGGCTTGATGTATAGTAGTTACTCTGGGACAGGTAGTCCTTTCTAGCTAAGTCCTCATCAGGGCTGAGTCAGGGCTTCTCGGGGGAGGATGTCCAGCCTCGTGATTCTTTCCCCCGCGCCTTCCCAGCGAGGCCTCAGGCTGAGTCTGCAGAGGCCTGGGGTCAGCAGAGAGCCTCCTGCCCTCCCATGGGAGCCATTCAGGATGCACCAGGTGGCTCTCAGAGGGAGGTGGCATCCCTTCCCTCCACCCGACTCCGCTGCGCTCCTCTGGAGAGGTGAAGGTCAGGCCGCCTGGCCAGGGCCCCCAGCATTTTTGCCTGTCTTTCATTAGCTCACAGATGCAGTCTGGTTGACCAGTGAGTCTCCCTCCGGTTCGATGATATCAGGTAGGGAGCTGGTTGGGCTTGCAGGCCTGTTCTCCAGCTAGAGCAACGAACGGTTGGTTGAAGGAGCCAAAGAGAAGAATGTTGGGAGAAGGGCGCCCCTAGGAGGGCCAGCCCAGCAGGAGGAAGGCCCAGCTGATGTGCAAGCCTGGGATAGGGGAGAATCCCCAGGGAAGCCATGAGGTCCAGCATCAGCATCTTGCTGGAAGTTTGTTCCGCACACGCAGGTCATCCCAAATAATGTGCCTCTTGGGCTGGGAATGTGGTCAGCGCTACTGCTGCCCACTGGTCCCTCCCCTTGGCCCACTTCGGGCCTCTCAAAACCCTGGTACCATCATCCATCTCTACCCAGTGCGTGGGTTCATCCTCCGCATCCAACACATGCTCTGCCTGAAAAGATGGTCAGTAATACTTGTTGAGTGAACACTAGGACAGAAGGCATGCTAATGCAGCGGTTAGGAGAATGGGATTTCCAGCAGGACAGACCTGGTCAGATCCCACCTCTCAACTTACCAGCTGGGTGTCAGAGCCCCATCCTCTTCGTCTGCAGAACACGGATGGTGGCAGCAGCCCCCACATCATGGGGCTTCTGGAAGAGCACATGAGACCAGGTCTGAAGGTGTCAGTGTAGACCGTGGCTGCTGTGGTCAGCTGGAATTACCTTCTCCTACTATTGTTGTAGACTGAGGCCAGGCCGTCTTGGTGTGTGCTGGCCGGGGGCAGGACTGGAGGCTGGCCCGTGGTGAGGAGAGAGACCAAGGAAACTGCCCTCTAAGAAGAATGAAGCTAGGTGAGAGAAAGAACTTCCCTAGTGGGAATGGACTGGAGGGCTGGCCGGACCCCACAGAGTTCTGGCGGGGCTCTCACACATGTCTTCACTGTCTCCTGAAAAGGGCAGGGTCCTAGGTTTGCTGCACAACTTGCCTGGCTCTTCTCCGTGGCTTCCGGCCTCCTCCCAACTCAGCTCAAAGGCTAGAACCTGAGGAGTCTGTCAGCATTTCTGTGGTGCTCTGTGCTGTCACCACCACCGTAGAAACCAGGGACAGGAGAGACAGAAAAGGAACAGGAGAATGTGAGGTAGGCCAGGGTGAAGAACATGTGGGGTAATGGCCAAGCCTCAGGCAGAGCCAGGGCTGTGGGGGGAGGCAGGAGAGACCCCCTTGGAGTGAACTCATACCCAGCAGGAGCCATGAGTCCCTTCCAGCCATCCCCCGATGCTGGAGCCTGAAGACCCCTCTCCCATCCTGGGTAAGAGGGGACCGAGCCCATCCTAGACCTTTAGAGACACCCATGAGGTATGCATGCTAGGCATGAGTCCCTTAGCCGAGGGCAGCATGGCCCAGTGCAAGACCATGGTTTTTGTTTTCTTTTTTAAAGATTTTGTTTGTTTATTTGAGAGAGAGAGAAAATGAGAGAGAGTATGAGAGGTCAGAGGGAGAAGCAGACTCAGGCTCCCCGGCAAGCAGGGAGCCTGATGTGGGACTTGAACCCGGGACTCCAGGATCATGACCTGAGACGAAAGCAGTTGCTTAACCAACTGAGCCACCCAGGCGCCCAAGACTGTAGGTTTTAACAACAGCCACGAGGGTAACTCTTGCTGGGGAATGGGCTTCCGTTGTGAATGTTGGGCCCGGTCCCAGCTGAGAAAGCAGAGGTGAGCAATGGGGCTTTGAAGTTGGTTTTGTTTTGTTTTTGTTTTGGGGGTAGTAGAGACTTAGCAGAGTTTAGCAGTATAATTAAATAAGGCTTATAACAAATTAATCTGCCACATAATTATACACAAAACTGTTATTATGCTACATGGTAATTAGTCATCCATAGTAAATAGTCCACAAAAGCAAAGGTAACTGCTGTGCCTTTCACACAGCTGAGCCAGTGGTCATAGTGGGCATCTTTTCCTGGTTCGCTCTCAGGGCTGAGCTTCCCTGGATGCCAGCTACCATTCCATCAGACTCAATTGCTGACTCTCATTAGGACTCTGGCACCCTAGGCTCCAGGATTTCCTTCCAACCTCCTGTCACCCCCGGGAACCAGCGCGCGTCCCCCCAGTCAAAGGGTCCTTGGGTAATACATTCCGTTGCTCCTTCATTTCTGCTCTGACTTCAGGCTGCCATCGTCCCTCATTTTATCAGCTGTGAGAAGGGCCCCAGCCCCACATGGACAGCTCTGTACTGGCTGCAGCTGAGACAGAGGAGATGGGGACCAGTCAAATGGTCGGGAGGAAACTGGGAAACATTTGGGCTTATGGTGGTGAGATATGTTCTCTCTATAATGTCTCCATATACACATTATTGCTTGTGATCAAGCTATTTTCGTATGACTCAAAAACGGTTTTTTTTTTTTTTTTAAAAGGAGCTGAATAAGATCCAGCTTTTTATAAAAGAAGCCAATGGGCTGGCAGAGGAAACCAGCCTCCACCCACTCATACCGAGCCCTGGGGTAAAGATGGAGGGTCTACCAACACTGAGGAAGCATCTGTGCGGGCAAGGGCTTTTGTCTGGGTGAGGGCAAGGACATGGGCCTGGTTCAGGCAAGTTCATGGGGTGGCATCTTGGAGGATGAGGAATGATGGTAAGAGCTAACCTTCCCTGAGCAGTTCTGGCGTGCCAGGCTCTGCTCTGAGCACTGGATTTGTACTAACCCAGGCGATCCTGACAGCATTGTGAGCACGGTGCTGCTGTTAGCCCTATTTTATAGAGGAGGAAACAAAGTGTAGTGGTTTCAATAATGTCTCCCCAAAAGATATGTCTAGAACCTGTGAATGTGGCCTTATTTGGCAATAGGGCCTACAAATACCATTAAGGCATTAAAGATCTCAAGATGAAGTCATTTTGGATTTAGGATGGACCCTAAATCCAGTGACTGGTGTTCCTATGAGACAGGAAAAGAGAGAAGGATTTGAGATGCAGGGGCACAGAGCAGGAGGCCGTGGGAACACGGAGGTAGAGCTTGGAACTCTGCTGCCTTAAACCAGGGAAACCTGGAGCCACTGGAAGCTGAAAGAGGCAAGTAAGGATTCTTTCCTAGGGCCTCCAGAGAGAGCTCGGCTCTGGCTCTGGCTTGGTTTCTACTCGTACTAGAAGAAGCTCTTTGCTGCAGAACTATTGGCTTTAGTCAATGGGGCTGGTGTCCCTTTCTTCCCCTGGAAGCCCCCGGATGTGGTCATGTCCACATCAAGGTGTGGCTGTCAGCCAACTATGCAGGGAAACTGGTCACCTCTGGTGTATGCCCAGCCCACCAGCAACAGCCTTGCTTTGAGAGTGAGCAGGGCCTGTGATCACTGTGTGGGGTCCCAGAGGCCAACGGAGCCCCTAAGTGGAGTCTGGGCTCTTGCTTTGGTGAGGGTCTTGGTGCTTTCCTTGACAGCAGCAAACCTGACTGCCTGTCCTGTGGGGATGAAGGGGGATGCACTGGGCAGCCTTGCCTGGCCCTACCATCAGCGAATAGGAGACCTCTGGGCCATGCAGAGAGACAGCTTCTAGTGGGGCAGGCCATTTCTTCTGGGAAGCCTGGCAAGGGGCGTTGCTCTGTGGTGCCACTGTGTTCTTGTTCCTTCCTATGTCCCGCTTCTCAGAGATGGCTGGCAGATTGAGTAGCTTCTTGGGCATAAGGTCTTACTGGAGCAGGAAAGGGACTTTGTGGGTTGCCTGGGTGGCTCAGTGGGTTAAAGCCTCTGCCTTCGGCTCAGGTCATGATCCCAGGGTCCTGGGGTTGAGCCCCACATCGGACTCTTTGCTCAGCAGGGAGCCTGCTTCCCTTCTCTCTGTGCCTGCCCTCTGCCTACTTGTGATCTCTGTCTGTCAAATAAATAATTAAAATCTTAAAAAAAAAAAAAAAAAGGACAAGGCCTGGGGAACCCGTGGGATATTAGCGGAGGGCAAGGTATTGGGAGGCTTGTCTTGGGGCCGCTGAGGGGGAAAGCTTGAGAGATAACACAGGGATACAATGGGCTCAGGCAATCTCTGGGTGTCCCAGGCAGTACCACCAAGCTCACAGCGGGAATTAGTCCTCGGTAGGAGGCAGGCCAGTGCGGGGGCTCTGCAGGACTCAGGAGGATTGTGGGACTCCTAGCAAGGCAGAAACCATGCAGACTTTCTCTTGTCTTTGTTCATAGCCTCCAGCTACTAGCTCCTGCCTGGCACAACTTTGGTAAACTAGTGAACTTCCACTAGGGTCTAAGCAGTGGGGCTCCATTGGTCGGGTTCTGTGACTGCTCTTTACGTGAGTGTGGGACTGATGATGTCAGTGCCCCATGGGGGCTGAAGGAGCCTGCCACTCTCCAGGGAAGAGGACCCAGTCTGCAGGGGCCACATGGGGCTGTCTCAGGCATTTGGGTGAAATCCTTTTGGCTAGGGCTGAGCAGAGGAAGAGAATTGTGGGGACTATGTCGTTTATAGGGACTTGAGTGGGTCGTTTTGTTTCGCCATGACAGCAAAGGGAAGAGATTTCAGTGTTGGGCCCTTACTTTCTCTGTGTGGTGCAGAGATGGACTTGAACCTGAAAGAGGGTTTTTCATGGTGCCTGCCTATCTTTGGTGTTCTTGGCTTGTGCCGTCCGATGCTCGTGGTCACCAGCTCAGAAGTCCAGCTGGGTGGTTGCAGCTGGACATGATTTCAGATGGCAAGTGGCTGGGGGCTCAGCATGGGGCCCCTATGACCTTGGAGCTAAAGCAAAAGTAATATAGTGAGTGTAGTCACAAAGAGTGTGGGTTCTGGAACGCCCTCTGGGTTTATACGCAGCCCTGATCAAACACCTGCCAGGTGACCTTGGGCCACTTACTTAGCCTTTCTGGGCCTCAGTTTCATCATCCATATAATGGGATTCTAACAATATGCACTTCACAGACTTGTTGGGAGAAATACATGAGTTGATCTATGTGAAAAAATAGAAACAGTGCTTGGTACCTAGTAATTGCTGTACATTATGGGCTCCTGTTACTCTTCAGGGGTCAGCCTTGCCTTAAGGGCTTGCACGTGGGTGAGTCACTCTGCATTGGGGGATAGGCCTGTGTCCCCTGGGTGGGCCTGTTCCGTATCCCTGGGTCCCCCCCCCGAATGCCATCAAAAACCTCCCTTGAGGGGCGCTTGGGTGGCTCAGTGGGTTAAGCCACTGCCTTCGGCTCAGGTCATGATCTCAGGGTCCTGGGATCAAGTCCCGCATCAGGCTCTCTGCTCAGCGGGGAGCCTGCTTCCCTTCTTCTCTCTCTGCCTGCCTCTCTGCCTACTTGTGATCTCGCTCTGTCAAATAAATAAATAAAATTAAAAAAAACACAAACACCTCCCTTGAGGTAGCGTTGCCTGAAGGCAGATGACATCATGGGGAGACTGAGGCGTGGTGAGCATGGACCAAACAGTTTCTGCCCCAGGCCTCTTCTTGTCACCTCAGAGCCTCAGAGCAGACTTTCTGGGTCATACTTTGATTCCATCCCATCAGCTTCTACTCCCGCTCTGTCACATGAGCACCACTCCAACATCACATTCCTCCTCTCTGCTCCATGAAGTCACAGGGCGTCAGGGCCAGAGGGTGGCTGAGAAGTTCCAGAGCCCACGCTTTCACCATGCTGGTGCCTCCCAGAAGGAGGAGAGGTGCTGACCATCACCCCTGGTCTCCTCTGCTGGTTTCCCGAGGAACCCCTGACCAGGCTCCAGCTGGAGGGCCAGCCCCCTCCCCTTTCTCTCCCCATGGGTCTGCCCTACAGGACTGGGGCCCAGGACTGCCAGAACTCCAGGTCTCTTTTTTAAGAGAAACAGAATTTTTTTTTTTTTTAAATGTGAACTCTCTTAATTTAAAAATGTGAGTAACCAAAACAATTTAGAATATCATTTTAGAAAAAGAAAGAAAAGGGGAAAAAACCAAAACAAAACCAGAACCATGCTAGGCTTGTGGGCTGCCAGGGTACAAGCCTAGCCTGATGGCGCTTTTCCACATGAGGGGCTTGCCACCGGGCTGCGAGAATTTCCGGGCTTCTAAAGACCATAGGAGGGGCTGCATGCCATGGAGGTAGGATTGAGAATTGAGGGCTGTGAGGTCACAAGGAAGAAAGCAGCCCGATTTCCAAAAAGACTATAAACAGACGAAGATCAATGCACTGTTGTGAAGGACCCGAGGATCATTCTGCCTGTGACCACTGAGGTGCCTTCCACCTGGACCTCCCAGTCACCGCACCCCCAGAGCCACAGCTCCACGTGGGGCCGCGGAGGCAATGGGCCCAGGAGGGCTGAGCGGGGCAGGGAGGGAGGCTTGCTTGGAGGCGTTGGAAGCAGCTCGGCTTGGTTGCTGAGACGTGAATCACATTTCCATGTGATGGGTGCAGTTCACACTTTGTAAGGGAACAGGGAGCAACTGGAGCCTGACTTTTCTAAATATACCGTGTAAGCCAACAGCCGCCTGGCTCTGAATTGAGATTCCTGACAGGAGCTGGGTGAGCCCTCGGATTCCACTCGCTAGGGCTGCATCCCGGGCTGTCCTCCTCCAAGGCGGGGGAGAGGGGCTGATGCTGGGAGCTGGGACTTCCAGAAGGAGTCCTTTCCTTTCCCGGGTAACTATGTGTAGGGATTCTGGGAAACCCTCACCCACCCAGGTTAAGGCATACAGCCACAGGGCTTCTGTGGCCAGAGGAGGCCACTTGACCCCACTGCAGACTTCCCTCCCCCCTTCACCTGGCCCAGAGATACCTGGTTGTGTCTTACAAGCTCCCAGGGACAGGCAGTCTCCAGGGCACCCTCCCCAGGTAGGGTCAGTCTCCCCTTATTCTCTGATCTCTTGGAAAGTCGATACCTGAAATCCCAGTGTGGGCCTTCCTTGGTAGGAAGCTCAGGTTGGGGGAGGAGTGTGAAATTCTCAGATGGATCACACTCCTAGAAGTACCCAGCAGGGCTGTCCTGCAGGCTGGGGGGTAGGGGATGCCACTGACCACCTCATGTCCCTTTGTCTTCTTGGCACCAGCTGAAGGTTGCAGCGCTGGTCTGAGGTCCCATCCAGATCTGAGAAGTCATAGTTCGCAGGTGCACCAGTTTCCAGTGCTGGACAAGCGGAGGCTGAAGGTTGCAGCGCTGGTCTGAGGTCCCATGCAGATCTGAGAAGTCATAGTTCGCAGGTGCGTGAGGTGGGCTTGAGAGTCTTCCATGGGGCAGGTGGGGCTGCTCACCTCCTTCTAACTTTGCATGGGGAGAGGAGTGGCCCCAAGCTGCCAGCAGGCTGTGATCAGCATCCCAGCTTTCAGCAAGAACTGGGGCTTAATTAGTCCTGAGGGTGGGGAGAAGACGCAGAGACCACCAAAGAAATGGAGGCTTGAGGCTGTGGTCAGAGACGCCCATGACACGTGGGCGCAGTGTTGGCCGGGACTGGACCAGACCGGGGAGCGGCTCTGGTCCTGGGCCGCTACAGATCCGCAGCCATCCGGCCTGTGGGAATTTCTTGTTCCCAGACTCTCAGCTGTCAGCAGCTTTGCTAATGAGAAGTGCCTGAGGAAGAGGCTGAGGCTCCGGAAAAGTTCTGAGCGCAGACCAACAGTGCTCTGACTGCAACACTGAGGGGGTGGAACCCTCCTGAGACCTCAGCTTCCCAGTGTGCCCACTGGACTGCTCAGAGAGCTCGGTCCAAGGGTGCGCTGAGGGGACACCTGCGCCCTTTGAGAAGCTGTCTGGGTGTCTGGGGACCCCACATAACATTCATCTTAGATGAACGCCCTGCCCCCCACCAATGTCACTGGGTTCCAGGGACTAGGGAGGCGGCACTGTGGGCTTCAGGGGTCTGTGGGTTCAGGATCAAATCCTGCATCTGTTGGTCTTCAGAGAGGTCATGCCTGCGGACAGGGCAGCCGGTCCAGCTCTGCCTACACATTGCCTTTCCAAGTTTCTTCAGAGAATTTAAACTACCTGTGGGGACCCGGAGGATGCGGCTGGTTAAGCGTTCTGCTTTTGGTTTTGGCTCAGGTTGTGATCTCAGGGCCCATGAGGTGCGTTGGACTCAGAGCTCAGCCTGGAGTCTGCGTAGGATTCTCTGGCCCTCTGCCCCGCCTCCCTCCACTCGCGCATGTGCACTTGCGTTCTCTCGCCCCAAACAAGGAGGAGCGCAAAAACTTAACAGTCTCTGAAACAGCCCTACTTAGTATCTTGTTTGTAAGTGGGGTGCCTGTCAGTGGACCGTGGGACCTTTGATCTCCAGGTCTTGAGTTCAAGACCACACTGGGTGCAGCACTTACTTAAAAAAATTTTTTGTTTGTGGGCACCTGGGTGGCTCAGTGGGCTAAGCCTCTGCTTTCGGCTCAGGTCATGATCTCAGGGTCCTGGAATCGAGCCCTGCATGGGGCTCTCTGCTCAGCAGGGAGCCTGCTCCCCCCCCCCCGCCCCCCGCCTACTTGTGATCTCTGTCAAATACATAAATAAAATATTAAAAAAACAAACAAACATTTGTTTGTAAGATTCCTGCTGATGATGTCCTAAATGCCAGTGGAAGGCTAGGACTGAGACGATGGTGGTACATGGGCTTGGGAGGAGTCCCTATCCTGGTGGAGCTTATAGTCTTGAGAAGGTGGGAGAAGGTGGCAATAAGACTGTGAGGGGTACATCTGGGCCCCATGACAGTGATTTGGCAAAAAAAAAAGTCGCCTGAGACATACTTACACTAATAAGAGTTTCACTGTTATCTGGAATTCTAATTTATTGTTTTATTTTTATTTTTTAAAGATTTATTTAGAGGGAGAAAGCGCAGGCATAAGTTGGGGGAGGGGCAGAGGGAGAGAGAGAGAGAGAAAGTCCCAAGCAGACTCCCTGCTGAGCGCAGAGCCAGACTTGGGGTTTGATCCCAGTACCCTGAGATCAGGACCTGAGCTGAAATCAAGAGCTGGAGACTCAACTGACTGAGCCACCCAGATGCCCCTGAAATTCTAATTTAGAATTTTTCTTCTGGCCCCCTGGCACTGTGGGAGCAGCCAAGAGGAGCCCCAGAGCCAGGACCTTGGGGCCTGGTGCTTCCTGGAGGATCAGCAGGAACCAGTCATGTAGAGAGGGAACAGGTCTGCCAGGCACAGGGAACTCGGTGCACAAAGGCCACGAGGTGAGAGCCAAGGGCCCTGAGGGCCTGGTTGCCTCTCCAGGAATGTGGGACATGAAGAAGCTGGACACATCAGCAGACATGAGTCCTAGAAGGCCTCTGGGTCATGCTCAGGGGTCCGGACTTCACACCAGGAGTGACAGACGGTTCCTGAAGGACTCAACAGGGAATACCATAGTAATATTTGTGTTCTAAAGAGGCTCTTCTGGCTGCTGTGTGGAGAGTGGCTTGGGGGAGGACGAGAGTGGGAGTGGAGAGCTACACAGGAGGCCTCCGTCCAGAGGAGGGGTTGGTGGCTTGAACAAGACACGAGGCGGTGGAGAAGGGAAGTTGATAGATTCAGCTGGTCCTCAGGAGACAGAATCAGGAGGACTTAGCAACTGATTGCCGATTAACTGAAGGCCAGTGAGGGGGCAGAAAAGGAAAGACAACTCTCGGGTTCTTGGCTTGAGCCACAGGTGCTTGGGGTGCCATTCACAGAGGTGGGGCCCACTGGGAGGTAGGAGGAGGAGGAGGCTGGTGGCAGGGGGAGCAGAGGCTGATAAGTTCTGTTTGGCTAGGTTGAGCTCAGGGTCCTGTGGGCTATCGGAGTAAAGATGCCCAGGAGGGCCCTGAAATGGGTGCAGACTCACGTCAGAGGGAGCTAGAAACCATGGCGGCCAGGCACCTCCTCTCTAGCTCCTGCTTCACATGCTGGTGGGGCAGGGCGAGGCAGGGATGGTGAACTGTGTCTGGCAGGGGGCACTGGGGCCTGAGCTCCAACCAATGGGGCAGTCCTCTCTGTTTCTTGGCGATGCCCAATGTATGGGAATGTGGACTCCTGGTGCCTAATTTTCTAATTTTATGTAGATGGCTCACATGCCATCTATCCATTTTAAGATGCTGACAACTGATTCAATTAAAAAACAAAACAAAACAAAACAAAAAAAAACCCAACGTGGGCCAGACAGATCTGCTCCAGGCCAGATCTGCTCCGCGGGCCTTGGGCTGAAGTGAGGAGTTAGGGTAGAACCCTCCAGATCGGGAGCCCCTTCAGGCAATCTTCTGCAAATGAAGTGGTGCATCACCCTTGGGACTTGTGTGACAGAGGACCATTACCCTCTGTCTCCAGTGATTCAGAGCTGATAGGTCTGAAGGAGCCCAGAAATCTGATCTCATCAACCCCCTGAGCGGTTGTTCATGCACTCAAGTTTGAGAACCTCTGAGCAGGGAGTAGCAGAAGGGACAGAGCAAGGCTGTTCACAGGTGTGGGAGAAAACCAGAAGAGGAGGCTGTCCAGAGCAGAGATGGTCTCAAGAATGATGGTAGCTTCCTGGAAGTGGTTCCTAGGTCCATACGCCTTCTCCCTACCACCCCTGTCCCTGCACGTTTTGGCTCCTCCCCAACGAACGCTGGGGAAGCTACACTGGCTACTGAGAGTGGATGAGTCAGTGGGCCTAGGGGACTGATGGGGTCCTGGGCGTGTGGGTCCTTCCTCTGGCTCCTCAAGCTCTAAGTGGGAAGCTGTGCTTCCCAGCCTCGACCTCCACCAGCCTGAGCCAGCCTGCTGCCGGGTGTGGTGGCAAGTGCCCGCAACTTGGAGCGTTTCTTTCCTGGCGCTGGTGGGGGGTTGGGTCAGCTTCTCTGCCTGTCCCAGGGAGGAGATGGAAGTCTGGGGTGGAGAAAAGTGAGATGAGCAGGCTGGGAGGTGAGTTGAGCAGGCCTCATAAATTCCATCTGTCCCAGCTACTTACCAACTCTTGCTGGTTTAGGAAGGAGGAGTGTTCTGTGAGGTTTGCCCAGCTTCCCAGAGTGCTCCCCTGGGGCTCATGCCACAGTTAACCATGACATTTTTGGCTGGCTGTTTTGTCACAGTTTCTTTTGCCTACACCTTCATTAGGAATGCATGGGGGAGAAATGAGCTCAGGCCCAGGATTTGGTACTCCTGGACCCCCAGTCTTCTCCAAAACCATACCATCATTTCTAACACCAGCACGATGGCACCCCAATTTTAAAGAAAAGACAAGGACTAGAAAGTGTGCATTGGGTTTCATAACAAGGTCACGAGTGACCATGAACAGAGCTGCTCCACTGGCATGGTAGGAAGCACCAGGCAATAGTGAGAAAGGAAGAGAATGGGAGGTGAGAAATAGAGAAACGTTTGCAGCCAACCCTTCCAAGGAACAGGAGGAGAGAGGGGGGTAGCAGTGGAGTGCACGGGGGTCAAGATGGGGAGGCAGTTGATGGGAATTTCTGGCAAAGAGGAAACACAGAGAGGGCTAGAGTCATGTCCCTGAGGGGGGTGGGGAGGAAGTTGGAAACACCCAGAGCACAGGCGAGGGGTTAGCTTTGGTTAGAGGGTCATCCCTTTCATTCTAACGGTAAGATGAGAAAAGTCTTATCTAGGCAAGTTTATACATTTGGCAAAGAGAGTTGCAGGAGTTGCTGTCTGATGGCTGTTTTCTCTGTGACATTGGGGGTGCTTTCCTGGGCTAAGAGTGAGTCAGAGTTTTAAGGAAGATGGAGTTTAAAGGGAATCTTGGCCAGTGTGCCAGGCAGGCAGTCTCAGGCAGGAGAGGCACAGGGAACAGTAGCAGCTGGGCTGATCTCAGCTTGGGGTTTTGCCACGAGGGTGCAGTGGGAGGGCAGGAGGGCATGGAGGCTCGTGATGATGGTGAGCACAATGGAGTCTGGCATGAGGGGGCTGCTAGGGAAGGTAGAAGAGTCATGGTGGGGGGGCTCAGGGAGCAGGGAGAGAGACCCGGGGCTGAGTAAGAGAGCTAGAAGCTTCAGCCAAGCCATGGGAGGGGTATGGGCAGAAAAGAGCAGGGCACAGCCCCGGAAGTGCCCCAGCGTGCATGCATGTATCTGTGTATGTGTGTGGGGAGAGGGGGGCGCTGAGGGCTAGTCCCAGGCCTGTCTTCCCGTACAGCCTGGCTTCCTCTGTGCAGTGCAAGGCTTGGCTTCTCTGGCTCATGAGGGTCTACATGGGGAGCTAACAGGGGAAGATACAACACAGAACAAAAGGAACTCTAAGGCCTTGTCAGGTAACAGGGCACTCTAGGACAGCGCAGCTCCCCCCTGGCAGCACTTGGGAATGTGGGTGAAGCGTGGAAGACAGGCTCTTGACACTGGGAGTCTCAAGGAGGACACGAGCTTGAGTGAGAGGCTCTGACAGCAGGCACTTGAGTCTGTGTTCAGAAACTGGGGCGTAGGCGCAGAAGGAGCGGCAGTTGGACTGCTCCCAGCCAGGGGGTTCAGCCCCTGAGGCCCTGGTCTTCTCAGGTCTGGCGGTCCCAGCCAGGTCTTCTCCCACACATGAGTTCACAGCCACCGGCAGACACTAGAAAGCAGCAAACGGCAGACTCCGTCCAGGGCTGCTGACATCTGGGTTCTTAATCAATTCATTTATCTACTTGATGATGGTCGATTATTAACAACAAAAACAAGGAAAATCTCCCCAGATCCCTGGCTAAGCCTGCATCTCTTATTGCCCCCCATTGGTTAATATTCTCCCATGCGGAAAGCTGCCACCAAGAGATTAGTATTTTTTATTCTTTATTTTATTTTTTAAAAGATTTTTATTTATTTATTTGACAGACAGATCACAAGCAGGCAGAGAGAGGAGGAAGCAGGCTCCCTGCTGAGCAGAGAGCCTAATGTGGGACTCAATCCCAGGACCCTGGGATCAGGGCCTGAGCCGAAGGCAGAGGCTTTAACCCCACTGAGCCACCCAGGTGCCCCGAGATTAGTATTTTTTTTTAAAAAGACATTATTTGAGAGAGAGAGATGAGCATGAGCAAGGGGAGTGGGAGAGGGAGAAGCAAACCCCCTGCTGAGCATGGGGCCCTGCTCGGGGCTCAATCCCAGGACCCCAGGATCATGACCTGAGCTGAAGGCAGATGCTTAACTGACTGAGCCACCAGGGCGCCCTCAGATTAGTATTTTGCAAGGTGTTCAAGGAGCCTTAGCTTTGAAGATGTTTCAAGGACAAATGTTGAAAGGAGCTTTGGAAAATCCTGCATTAACACTCCCCTCTCTTGGAGATTCACAAACTGCATTCACATGCAAAGAGATCTGAAAAGTTTCATAGGAGAAACTTGAATTTTCTTTTAACTTTTTCAACCACAGAATCCACCCCCCTCCACAGTCCTCCTCCCATCATTACTCAGAACGATTATTCTCTGTATTTCACTGTGACATGACACCAGCTCAAGAAACCACCTGCAGCAGACTCTTTGTATGGACCCAGCACAATCAACCCGGGTGGTTGTTGAGGATTACATGTACCCTGGGTTATCTAGCGGGTATGTCCAAACTTGGTGTCATTTAAATAGCTCTCTCTTGAGGAAGACTTTAAGCCCATTAAAGAGTGAAAATAATCCATGGCATGAATAGAAGCATTTTACATCTGTGAGAAAACCCACAGTCCAAGAGTCAAGTTAACTCACACCCACAGAGTGTACTCTGTGCAGACATGGTGCAGACACGCATTCTCGGGGCCAGACGCAGCCTTATAAGGTGGCCTGACATTTTCTCATGGCCCAGGCCACCCTCCAAAAATATCCAGAGACAGAAGAAGAGTGGGAACGGACCTCCCCAAACATTTCAAAGATTAACAAGCAGGCTCTCCATTAAACAGGAGCGCTAACACCTGCTTTGTAAACAGCTCCAGAAAGCCCTCCGGGGTCCATGCTGGGGAGGGTTCTGCAGTGGGAGAAGAGTAAACAGATGGAGCTTCAAAACACACATCCAAGCCTTCCTTGCCCAAAAAACCTGTTATTTCCTGGACCCCTCCAGAATATGCCTTAAGGTCTGACTGCCTTTGCTTTATATGGACAATAGAGACCCGGGACTAATTTCCATTCCTGTGCCTTTCAACCCCTTCGCGGTCCTGGGGATGAAGCCGGTTCCAAATGCCCGGCTTCCAAAGACCCGATCGCTTGTGAGGTCCTGCCCTCTAGCGGGGGCGCGACGCTACAACAACGCAGAAACGGGAGGCCTTGCGCCAAAGGCGTTATCTGTAAGTGCCATCTGGACTGCATCCACGAAGGTCAAAGATAGATGTGGAAGTGCGACTGTGCTAGTAAGTCTACGCTCTGGAACTAGTGAACAGAAAACACAACTTTAATACATAAAGAGATTTATGAAATGGATACTAGGTGCTTAGATACACAGCCTTTCTCATTTTATTTTTACTCATCAAATGGGACTTCTTAGGGTGAACTACCGTTTCTGGGGGAAAAAAAGATGACTTTTGGTAATGAGACCTGTGCCAGTAACACTAAGGAGTAGCTTTCTAAATTTGAAAACAAAAAAGACTAAATAGTCGCTCAAATTTAAAAGGAAGTGTTGGTCAAAGACCCATGCAGCTCTCTTGTAACTCTGGTTCTCAGTTGCAGGCAGGGGGAATGTTCATAGGTATGGCTATTTTTGGTAGGAGTTGCTTAGAACAGTTTCTTCACCACTAAACTGTATGACAATGAGCCAGTCCATTTCTAAGACTGGGATTTTTTTTTTTTTTAAATAATATGAAGAATTGCAAAGCTAGTTTTCATTCTTGTTAAAGGAAACGGAACAACACAGCGGTATTTTTGGAACATTGTGTCTAACAGTAGGTCTCTTAATTATACCAATGGTAATTCCTCAGGCTAGAGCTTATTAACATAGTACACATAATTGCCACAAAATATGACAATGACAAATTAGAAAGCACTGGTTTCCCACTACCACCCTGAAATTGTAGAGGTTGTATTTTCTGGGGAGCCTCTACTATTAACTCTACCATCTGTTCCTCAGCTTTAGTTGAAATGATTCTTTTCATAAATGAACTGCTTAGCTCTGAAACAGACCAGACTGTATGAGAGGAGTGCTTCTACGATTACTGTGCTGGTAATGTCTAAGCCGCGATCAGACAGCAGGTAGAAAGCTCCCTTTGGAATGAGGATCACAGCCTTGGACAACAGAGATGGTTAGCTCTGAGAAAGCCTCAGCCAACCTGACAGTAAGCGTGTTAACTGCTGGCCGCACATGAGAAAGATCACTCAGGGATCACCCGCTAGACAATGCCCACACCACGGACCCATCGGTGCTTTCATTTTGAAGTGAAGAGATCTGGCGTCTAGAACTCGTAGGACGGAAGTGGCTGGGTGGGCTGTATCCTGTCCGTCTCCCTTCCACCACTGCCTACTGTGAACTTGAGAGCGAGTAAAGCAGTTCCTAGAATTGCTTTATATTTGGAGGTATTTTCAGGAGGTATTTGACTACATCTTGTTTCAATATGAGATGAACATTGCCAAGCAATGGTATTTTCCTTCTTAACTTATATTAGAAAAGTTAGATTAAAAGAAATTGTAAAAAAACAACAACCCAAAACATTGTTGAGAAGGACCTCAATCGTTTACTGATTTTCTTAGACTTTCTTGTGCCTTCCATGAGTAATCCCACTTGTCCCCTCTGTGGCCAGGCTGAGAGTGGCTTGGTAAGCTTGAAGACTGACTGGCAGGAAGAATGACTTTTTGGAAACCTCTTAATATATTCTGTCTATGTCTCCTGTGTAAGTACATTATAAATAGCAGAGATAAATTTTAACCTATCAAAGAAAGAACTGGAATCCATGACAAAACTGAAACTCTCCCATATTCCAATACCACATTCAGGCCAACTTAATGTGAAAAATCACTAGACCTGCTTACTGGTTAGTATTTCAAATCCAGGCAGAGCACACAGTTTATTTTGAAATGCAACACAGATCAGTATTTTATGAATACAACTTATTACTACTTTAACATTATCAGGTAAAAACAGCTTCCAAATGCATGCATAGAAAGTTAGGCATAGTCTTTGAACTCCTTATTTCTAAATATACAAAAAATACATTTAAATTATATAATTTTAGTGAATCAAAGACTTATAAAATTACAATTTTGGTTTTCACAACATAGAAAAAATACAAAAATGGACTATATATATGGTTGTATAATTTCTTACCCAAATTTCAAAGGAGCAGTATGTACTGGTTTTGATGTTTTATCTAGAAACTCAGAACTGAAAATAATTTGCAGGTTGTACCACATCAGTGCCAATCATTTGTTATAAACAAATAATCCAAACAAACCAGTAGAAACAAGGGCACCATCTTCATAGGCCTCTTTATCTCTACCTCTTCTAAACCCTTCCTGTGGATAGTTCGCTCCAAAGGAACGGACTTTATCTGGAAGGACAGTGCTTTACTCCATGACCAACTCTCCACAGTGCCTCTGATAATGGTGAGTACGTGTTAAATGAGTGATCCCAACCTGAGCAAACAGAACGCAGCGAGATGCAGATTGGTGGCTTGTGTCTACAAAGCACGACTGTGTAACTCAAAGAATTCTCTGCTGGAAGGCAGTCCCCGAAGTGGGGGGATCTGAAACACCCACCAAGGTGGGCGGTGGGGCCAAGGACGTCTTTGACCGTGTCTTGAAATGAAAACAGCAAGTCTGACAAAACACCCACCAGACACGCCTTCCCCATTCACACTTTATAAGATGTGACAGTTGGTGGGGTTAGATGTTCTCCGTTCGTAAAAGAAGACCACCACGTCAAAGGAGAAATCAATTCAGGGCAGGGATAAAGCGGCCAGTTACTGAGAGAGGTGGATGAAGGACACGGCCGTGTGCATGCCTTACTTATCTGCCATGAGCATTTTAAATGTCGCCGGACAAAAATACACAGAGGGGTGGAGACCCTTCATGAGGAGGGAGTTGCTTGCTGTGCTCTCGCTGCCCAAGTTCAATTTGATGCAACACCACTGTCTGCGACATTGTTCTTCATAAATAGTGACAATTTATAGCACAGAGGCCCAAATACAACCCCCAATCCAATGATCCCGGAAAAGCTACATTTGTCATCCCATCTTCTATAACTATTCCAGAAATGACTGAGAAAAATCTTACCCAAACTAAGCAATAAGATTAATATAACTCAAATTGTTTCTATTTTACAGTAGAAATACATTCTGGAAAGAGAAAAAGAAAAAAACATGAAAAATAATCTTTTCTCTATATTTAGTTTATGCAGTACATGAACAGATCCTAATCTCCCCATGCCCAAGTTAAGAGTGCTGACTTAAAGAAGCAGAATTTTAATGTTCAATTCAGAAATAATTTTATTACACATCTGCCTGCATTAAATTTTAGGCTCCATACTTTCTTCTCATCTTCCTTTTAATTATCAGGCTTGAAAATAACATTGAAAAAATGAGTTTTCCATTATGACACTCTTCAGATATTAGCAATTATATTTTAAATAACTACTCAGTAAGCTAGTAAGCTAGGTTTTTAAAAATTTGAAGATCAACGGCTTATGAAAAAGGGAGAAAAGAATCCACAAAGAACATTCTGTGTTTAAAATTTAATGCACATCTGAACTTGGGCTTTACATTTTCATCAGCTCTCTCTTGAAGAGCCTTAAATGCACAGTTGAGCAATTGAGCAAATGCAATGGTATGAAAACATGACAGTAATTAGACGAGGTCCACATGACTCAAGTATTTCTTAGCTCCTACACATGGAGATGATACTGCTTTTAGCTCATGTCTGCCTGACTGGAACACTTCACCGCTCCGGACTTACAGTTTGGTGGGAATTACACAGGACCATAATTAGGCAAAGTATCGTAACAGAAGAGTTGAATGAAATCTAAAAATAAAGTAATAAGGGTGTAGAAACCTATTCCTAAATGTTCTTCAGGTCTGTATTTCTAAAGTAACACCTTCCATGTGCTTTCAATTACAGACACTCTACCCCTTATGTGACTTGCCTGGCTTCGGGTCCCTAAGGAAGAAGAGCTTTGGGTAAATACATTACTCAGAGGCATTCTGAGAAGGACACAGTAAAAGGTACTTGTCATTTACCAGCAAGTGAGCCTTCCCTTTCTGAGAACTGTCACTGGGTTAAAATATGATCGAGACTGAGCCCTAGATATAAGATAGGTTCTCTACGAAGTACGCATACTTAATAAATTCAAGCACGTTCCTCAGTGGCAGGCAGTAATGACTCAACTGAAAACAAACAAAAGTGTTCTAGTTGTTTTCCGTTTACAGGTACTACCCCAAAGCTTCACAGACATATACGTGGTATAATTCATTCACTAGGCAGGAGGGGATAGGTCCCAGCCAGAACTTCATAACATTCCAGAGAACAAAGTTTGCCGCTTCAAAAATACGGTTTCCAGCATGCAGTCAAGCACTTTGGAAAGGGAATACGAAACACACTGCAGACAGGAACGGAACTTTACTGTGAGGTGGGCATTTGGTGGGTACAACTTCCTTACTCCGACTGTAACTCTCAGGGAGTTAGTGTTACAGATCTTTACTAATCACATACATGGAGGAAACAGGCAGCTCTAAAATGGCCAGATCCCCTTCCAGCGCCTTCAGAAATACTGGGAATGTCTGGTTCAAAGAGCATGCTGGAATGGACTGGTCAGGATGTTTTACGTGAGAGTTGTTGTGGTTGTTGTTGCTGTCGCTGTTGTTTTAAATAAAATCCCAGGCCTGTGTGACACTGGATTTTGGGTTTTATTTTTTTAGTATTTTTAAAAATAGTTCTTACTTATTTTCTATGAAACGTATTGGGAACTCAAAAAGTCTGCAGCATTTTTTGTCATTGAAAAGTTTGTTTTGGGGGGGTATGCAGGAAGCAGGAGCTAGTCAAATTTCTTGTGTTCTTCAGTATGAGAAAGGACCTTTCTTCTCTGATGTATCATGTGGAAGTATAACTGGGGAAAAACTGAAAGAAAAGAAAGAACTGTTTAAGGAGACAGGTCACTTGAAACTGTGTGCTCTGTTTAAAGCACATGGACTTGGGGTCTTCTTTGACTCTACTTTCTCATCCAGCAACCAAAGAAGGGAATTCGGTGGGCTTGGGTAAGGGGAGGAAAAATGCACAGGGACTTACCTTTCGCTGCTTTAGCTGAAGGGGAAGGGTGGTCCTGACTGGACTGACCCACAGTACCATCACTCTCATTATCCAATGAGATGCCACAGAGTTGTCAAATAACACTCCACCCTCTCTCACAGTATCTTCACATTTATTCTGATTTTACCAGTAGGTGAATTCTAGTGACAGATTTACTATTCCTGTTTACAGAGGAGGAATTTAAACCCCAGAGAGGAAAGGTAACTTGCCTGAGGTTTCCCAGCAAATTCCTGACAATCAGGACCAGGCTCTGGGTTCTTGACACTCCTAAGAACCCCAGTTCCTTCTGTCACCTGAGGGGATTCTCCCGAAAGCACTCCCGAGAAAGGTTGCTCTTTGAGTGGGAAGACTGAGGAGGGGTTAGAGGGCCATAACATGTTAACTGAACATGAAGAAGCCAAGTTTGGATGGAGAAAGTCCTTATGAAAAGTAAGCTAATATCTTAGGCACTAGAGGTCCTGTTCTTGAACATTTCTTTTTTTCCATCCTTAAAGATTTTATTTATCTTAGAGAGAGAAAAAGCAAGTGTGGGCACAAGCAAGTGGGGAGAAGGGGAACAGAGAGGGAGAAAGAAAGTGAAGCAGGCTCTACTTTCAGCATGGGTCCTGAGTGTCACTCCATTTCTTGACCCCGAGCTCAGGACCTGAGCCGAAAACCAAGAGTCCAGACGCTTAACTGACTGAGCCATCCAGATGCCCCTGTTCTTGGTCATTTCCTAAGTTACTTTAAAAAGTACTGGTTCCCAAAGAAACGGGGTGGTACCACCTCCCTAGGAGGATTTGGAAGCTAGGGAGAGGGGAGATTTGGAGGAGGGAGGTTACTGGCATTTAGCACAGGAAGCAGGAATGCCAAAATCTGCGGAGGGTGACAGTCTCCCACAACTAAGAACTGTCCTACCCCAAATGCCTACAGGATTCCTGCTGGGAAATGCCAGCTGAAGCTACCTGGCCTTCACAAGGTTACTGTGAACTGGCGGTTCAACACCCATGGAAAAAACCCCAGTGAGATGGTCTTAAATGTGTACTATTCTGCCTTCTCTTCTCCACAGCTCCAATATCCATTTTGTAGAAAGTAACCTGTATTTCTGGGGAGGTAATTTCTACTATTCCCCTGACAGTTTCTTCCTTTTTTTTTTTTTTTTTAAAAACCCAAACCCATGACCCTGAGATCAAGAACTAAGCTGAAATCAGAAGTTGGATGCCTAACTGACTGAGCCCCCCAGACACCCCAACAGTTTCTTCCTTTTTCAATGGGTTCCAAGTTGGCCAAATTTCCAATGATCTTCCCCAAGTCCTCCAAGACATCAGTAGGCGTGCACACACAGATCTGATAAACTGCAGGGGAGGCTCTGACGCTGAACAGGGCTGCCATCCATCCACTCCACTCGCTATCTGTAGGCAGGAAGTTATTCAGAGAAAAGACCCAGCTTGTGCATATAATTCAACAGGGGAGAGAACTATTCTGGTACGAAAGCCAGAAAATTTGACAAGCTCTATAATCTAAAAACTGGAAGTAAAGATATAATTAAACCATAAGGAATGCTAATTGCAATCATTTAAAAATATGGGGCCAGTCATATTTCTGTAGATATTCTTTACTAAAGGGAAAATTTGTGGCCAAATACACTAAGGACTTTTCCACCGGTTGCAAGGGTGGCTAAAGTTTGCCTGCTAGTTCAGAGGGTCTGAGGAAGGATGACCTAGAAAACATTCACCAGACCTTTTGGCAGTTAAAGCAAGATGGTGGAGTATCCTCATCCCCATAGGCATGGGCCTGCTGGTTAGTCAGAGGTCAGAAATGGAGGGCAGATATGGCCCTTTCAATTCTCCCCCCCCCCAAGATTTTATTTTTATTTATTTGACAAAGAGAGATCACAAGTAGGCAGAGAGGCAGACAGAGAGAGAGGAGGGGAAGCAGGCTCCCCACTGAGCAGAGAGCCCGATGCAGGGCTCGATTCCAGGACCCTGAGATCATGACCTGAGCCGAAGGCAGAGGCTTTAACCCACTGAGCCACCCAGGTGTCCTGGCCCTTTCAATTCTTTACAGTTTCAGAGGTTTCTCAGTGCCCAAGCAAAGGAATGTGTGTTTGGGAGGCCAGGAGAATGGGGGCAGTTGGGCCAGAGGTTCTCTCTCTACAGTTCTACTAATGACTTCTTGGTGACCAGAACTTGGGTGACACTATCTCCATCTGAATTACCCACTTTTTTTTTTTTTTTAAAGATTTTATTTATTTATTTAACAGAGACAGCGAGGGAGGAAACACAAGCAGGGGGAGTGGGAGCGGGAGAGGTAGGTTTCCTACAGAGCCGGAAGTCCCGACACAGGGCTCTATCCCAGAACCCTGGGATCTTGACCTGAGCTGAAGGCAGTTGTTTAATGACTGAGCCACTCAGGTGCCCCAAATTATCCACATATTTAGACTGGACTCAACTGTAATGGCTGAAACAATTCCAAATGCACGGCTATTCTTTTTAACCATAGATGATAATGAAGAAAACGCCCAAGACAATCTCAATCTGACAACAGGCTATTCTGAATTCTACCTTCTGCTTTCCTAGTCCAGGACACATGGAATAGAGATGGTCACTGTGCATGCAAGTGTTGCGGTGGGGAAAGGGTTTCCTCTAGGGAGAGGAAAACTTGGAGGCTGAGAGCAAATGGAAATGCTCTGCCTTGGGCAAGTTTTTTCTTGGTCTCTCTAAAAATCTGAGGTGTGGTTATGGTTACTGACAACCTGGACAGCGCCCAGCTTCCCAGTGTCCTCACCCTCCACCACTGTTTCTCATTTCTCAGCTTTTATTTACTTATTTTTAAAATTCCCACTCCTGTTGGGTGGTAAAAGCCAACCTTTACCAGTTTGGGGGGGGCAGGAAATGTAGACAGGACTTAGAGGTCTACCGAGTCCTATAGGTACTGTACACACTGCAGCTGCAGCAAAGTGGGAAAGGAGCGCCTTGCAGGGATCCCAAAGCACCCTGATATGAGAGAACTCCCAGGGCCATGGCTCATGGGCCACAGTCTGGGCCACATGTGCAACAGTGCAACAACTGGTCAGGACTGTAAAGAAAGGGTGTTACTTCGTATAATACAAGTATATCACCAACTTCACATTACAGAAGACTAAAAGAAACTTAAGTTGTAAAAAGAAAAGCAAATATGGTAAAGAAAGCTGGATGTCAAAAGCAACCCTTCTTAACTCTGCATTTTCTTCTTACAAATACAAAGTTTTGGAAAGCTGGAAATGTGCTGCTGGCTGTAATGAACTGTATAAATTGGTCTCAATATGAACAACCAAAGCAACTAAAAACAGGCAGGGCAACTGGCTCAGGCCGAAGGCATAATGAGTGCCAGCAGACACAAACGATTTGTAGCAGAAGATATGGTCCCAGCGGTCATCCTGAGCCTGGGTGCGGGTCAGGGATTGGGAGAAAATCTGTTCATCTTTACTTGAAATCAACCTTTTTTCTTGGACTCAGGAGTTAAACTACCTTAAGAAAGAAATAATATAGACTTTAACTAAGCCAAGTTCTTACCAAAAGGAGTCTGGGAACCAAAGAACGGGAAGGAACCAAGGTAAAGAAAGCCAACTTTGGTTGAGAGCCCCGCCTACTCTGAGTTTTCTTTCCTTCCTCCATCTGAATGCCCAGAAGGAAAATCCCAGACAATGGGATTTATTTTTCTTCAGGAATCCTGTCACTAGGGAGGGCTGTTGTGCTTGACCAGGCCCCTTAACTAGATCAAGGGGTCAGGAAGGAAGAGACAACAACAGCCTGGGCACTGGCGAGCCACCAGAGAACAAAAAACCTAGGAAGTACAGAGAGACTGAGAGAGCTGCTCCAGGACCCTCCTTTGGCACACCAAGATCTTAGAGCAACTCTGAGGTAGGGGCCCCAGATTTCTGTCAACGTGGCAGCATCCTGCTCTTGTTTGATTTCATCACACCCTCCCTGCTCCTTTTCCAGTTACTCAATCTGGTATCTCTTATTCATTCAAATCTTATGCTGATTTTATTTTATTTTATAGAAGATTTTATTTGAGGGGGCAGGGGGAGAGAGAGAAACAGGCTTCCCGCTGAGTGTGAAGCCCACCGTGGGATTCGATCCCAGGAGCCAGGGATCATGACCTTGAGGTGAAGTCAAGATACTTAACCGACTGAGCCACCCAGGCACCCCCTTATGCTGACTTTTAATAAATCCTGTGGTGCCCACTGGGATAATACGTGTCACTCTGGGTTTGGCAAAACTCCAAGTAGGAACTGTTGCTCTAGAGACTAGAAAGTGAAACTCTAAGGGAACAAAACTAAAAAGATGAACAACTGGAAGCTAATCTTTATAAAATTTTTAGACTCTTCCCTATTTATGTTTTCTGTGAAAATCAACTACCTTCTTCAATTTGAAGAGAAAATGACTTTGGCCACCATGGTTCCAACACCAAAGAGGAGAACTTGATAATTAATAAAGAGTGGAAAATGAACCATTAAGCAGAACTGCTGTCCAAGAATTTCTCCAAGATAAATGCTCACATGAAATCTGGATGTAGTTTTTTTCTCACAATGCATGAAATGCAATTTTCCACAGAGGGATACAAACATGTTGCTTACGATTGTTAGGATGATTCATTCAGCTCATGCTGTGGGCTGAAGAAAAATCCAACCTTCCTGTCTGAATTTAACCTGAGGTTTATGGAAGAATATAGCATCTTAGAGACTAAAATAAGAATCATAGTCACAATGGCTACAGAAATAGCTAAATGAGAAGAAACCCTAACTTCATACGTCCTTGGGTAAAACAAAATCCTTTGTTTACATGAAAATCAATCCTAGGATTTTAAGTTAATATCTGAATTCGAGAAAAGGACTAAACAGCTCTTCCTCAGCAAATAGGACTCACTTCACAGAAGCCTCAGACACGGCCATTTCTCCTTGGTACCGAGTATACTGATAGGCACTTTTGATTATCCATATTTAAACTTTTAGCAGTACTATTAAAATAACTGGAAACTGTTCTGAAGAAAACATATGTCCTGGTCAGATGATGTTAGTGCTTACTTCCAAACAAGAAAATAAGAAATATAGAAAAAAAAAACCCTGTTTTTATTCTTTCTTCCTAATTAGCTGCTGATTACTTAAAAACGAAGTATCTATTATGATATAATGAAAATGCAAAAATCTCTTTACAATGTTTTCCAAATACCCTAAGAAGTAGTTCTCCAGAGACAGAAAAAGTCAAGGCCTTTTTTGTTTGTCACTCAGTACATTCCCCCAGTAGATAGTTCACCTTTCCTGGTGTTCAGTTTTCAAACCCACACATGCAGAAGGGCTGCATTGCTGTACTGAGAAGGGTTCATCTTTATTCAATTACTACTAGAGAAAATTCCCTCTGACAGTATTCAATAAAAACCAAAGCGTTCCTAATAAATTAGATTTATATACACTTGGATATGGTATAAAAACATTCAAAGACATTAGGCTCTAATTACTGTAGCGCCAATTTTAAAAAACATAAATAAATATATGCGTAACTGTTTACTTACTTGGAATGTAGGAGATCATTATCAGAATTAGGAATGCATAATAGTCAAAGGAAAAATTATATTTGTTAGGTAGACTGATGGAGTACAGGCCAGCCTGTCGGACAAAGGGCAAAGCGGCATATATTGTGAGCAGTTCTCCCGACACTCCCATTGGGTACAGCACAATGAAAAGTGTGTACCTAAAACAAAACAAAATATTCATGACTGAGGCTCGAAGCCAGCATTAGTAGAAAGATGCATTCACACCTCTCTGATCAGTACTGGTCTTTCAGGAAGCTACTGTTGCTACATTTTACTGTTTAACCACTGTTTGTTTGTTTCTTTCTTTTTAAAGCATGTTCCATGTCCAACATGGGGCTTGAACTCATGACCTATGCTCTACCGACTGAGCCAGCCAGATGCCCCTGTTTACCCATGGTTTAAATTCAGGTTTTATAAGCCAGTTTTTGAAAAGGGCCTATAGCAGGTATGTCTCTGAATGTTCTAAAATAAAATAAATGTCTTTGGTCAGCCTCAAAATTTGGTCCAACTAAATAAACAACATCCAATACAACTCCCTAAGATAATAAAGAAGATGCCATTCATTGGTAAAGGAGGGGCACCGAGTCATGGTTTATAGAAGGGCCCTGCCCTGTGGCAGGGGTGGGAGTGGGGGTGGGGGGTTTGCAGGGAGTTGGTGGGGGAGGTGTTAAAGCATGTGTCCACGAACCCCTACAAAGCACACCACGTCTGGTCTGTGGACTGAGAAGGAGAGCACAGCGAGTGTGCTTCTACAGCTACCATTAGTCAAATGTCTATACATATCATTGTAAAAAAGGAAATACATGCCAATTTTAAAAACCTTAAAAAATTCACAATTGGGGGCACCTGGGTGGCTCAGTGGGTTAAGCCGCTGCCTTCGGCTCGGGTCATGATCTCAGGGTCCTGGGGTCGAGTCCCGCATTGGGCTCTCTGCTCAGCAGGGAGCCTGCTTCCCCTATCTCTCTCTGTCTGCCTCTCCGTCTACTTGTGATTTCTCTCTATCAAATAAATAAATAAAATCTTTAAAAAAAAAATTCACAATAGGTTTTGGTCATTATGTAATTTTTCAATAATAAAAACCCTTACAATAACTATCACATAGAAGAATCCAAATCATTTTTTTTTTTTCACTTCAAAAAGGAGTTCTCTATGTTTTAAAAAGAATGCAGAGAAGAGTTCATCCTATGGAACTAACTATCATTCTGGGGTGTAAGTACTGCTGAAGAAACCATCAGCTCAAATTTTAAAGGGGCTCTGGCTATTTGTGGCTGACAGTGAGCAAATTTCTAGGCATAGAAGTTGCGCTGAGAAATCAGTGACAAAAAGCGGAAGCCATGTTTGCTGTGTTCCCCGCTGCCAACTTCAACTATGCTAAAGAGGAAGGGTCTTCCATAGGCTGTGGACAACCATGGAAAAAGAATCATTCTCCACTGTTAAGATCAGGGATTGGCCAGCAAACTCTCCCTGTAACAGAGCAGACAGCTCCCACAATGCCTGCCCAGGTTGGTGAGTTACTAACTGCCATCTCTTCCCATTCTTCCTTTTCCTAATAAAACTATGCACTAGGAAAAGAAAAAAAAAGGAGTTTACACACTTGAAATGTTGGAAGCAATTGGTTTATGTCTCTAACTAAATCATCAAACTCCTAAGTTGTCTAGGAACCACCATTTTCCTTCTAGGAAATGAGACATTTGGGGCCTAAGGACAATTCTGATCCTTTTGCTTTGTCACTATCCCTATAGTCCACACCAACTCAGAAAACTGCTCACAACTATTTCATGAATTAGCTCAGATAAAGAGATGAACTGTCAGTCTTTTTCCCAATTAATAACGAATATTACTGGTAAAAATTATCAAAGCCAAATAAAATTGCTAACAAGATAAAAGTGCATGTAACATTGGTTATTAATTAAAAATTAAGAGTCATAGCTTGTTGGCAAAACTGAGATTAGGAGAATTGGACTTGGTCCAAAAAACACAATGGCAGGAGCTCCTCAATAAAATTTGCTATGAACAAAAGGAATGTTATATCAAATCTCTACTGAATAATTTAAATGAAAATAATTGATCCAATAAAAATAACAAGGATATCAAACTTAAAACAGTGTTTCTATTAATCAAAGTTAAGTAGCATCCCTTATCCTGATGAAATTCACAGACCAGTCTCATATCACCAATCCCAACTCTTGTCTCATACAATTAAAAAAAAAAAAAATAGTATATATATATATATATATATGTATGTATGTATGTATGTATTTGACATCATACAACTTTATTTTTAGGAGCTTGGAGGGCAATATTTAGCAATAAAGGACAAATACAGTGATGGGTCATTTCAAAAGTTATTCTTCATCCCATGTACTTTACCTGGCCCATTTGATGAGGTAAGGCAGATGGTTTAATAGACTGAAAGTATAAAAGGAGTAACGGATAATTTCTGTCATTGTCCAGGCAATAACATACAGAAGGACACTGTCTTCACTCTGCACCTGAAGGAGAAGGAAAACAAAAGCAAAAGCAAACACATAAAACATTTTAAGAAAGAAGCACTCCCAGTGCAGCGCCAGCCCCCTGCTCCCTTGCAGAGCCGAGCAGTTGAGCAAGTGGACACAGCCCTGGTCTGATCACCTGTGGCCACAGGCCAGGGGGAGCTTGCCAGGAACACGTGCCTATGACAGCAATCGTGTAGAGCCACGTGATTAGGGGCAAGTGAGAAGAACTCAGCTTACTCATGAGTCAGAGAGGAAGAAACAGGAATTCCATGAGCTATAGGCCACAGGAAAAAACACAGATGAGTGTGAGTTTTGTCTCTGGGCCTCCTGTGGAGAATGTGGACTGATGTTAGTGGGAGCCAAGACTAGTTAAAGAAGGTAGAAGGGCAAATTGGTAGGAAGCTGGAAGTCTATTAAGAAGAATTTTAATTTGATTTGCATGACAACTAAGAATCTAAGGAAATTTCAAAGAAGGGGAATGTAGTGATTGAAACGCAACTGAAGACAAGGCTCATTCACTAGGCAGGACGAATTCCAAGTGAGCAAAGAGCCAGAGACCACCTGAAAGGCAGTCTAAAAATTATAGAATCTTCCATGCTGATCACCAGAGGTGGCTAAAGCCAGAAGGGCTCTGGACTTTCCAAATTCCTCTGAATCACTTTAATGTTGAAAATGCAATGAACTTTAAAACAGCACCCCCCCGCCCCCGGTGGTTTTTTGGGGCCATTCTCATTAGATGCCTTGGACTGCAAATCTCGCATGGAAATGTACCTCGGCTGCCCTGGCATATGCTTTCAGTGCCTCCACCAGCCCCCCAACCAGGTTTATAATGATCCTGGGTCCAGGCTTGAAGACCAGTAACAAGAAACTACCTTGCAACCAATTCACTCATGTTTTCTTGTATCTGAAACAGGCAGTTAGAGAGCTGGATGTGACTGAGAAATTCTACTGAGTGAACCGAACAGACTGACAAGATGGATCTGTCTCATTCCTAATGCCTAATACAACAAAGATACAGCATTCTAACTTTAACTTTTCTTCTTTGCATTTGCAACGTGAATAGTTTTTAACACTTACATTCTTCCTCAGAAAGTGTACATGGAGCGATCCACCTACACAATAAAATAACTAGTCATTTACATACCTATTAACTAAATTGCTCTGACAAAGAATTTCATAAATGCATAGTTACTAATCCCTAAAAATAATAAGAATTTTACATTGTCAAGAGCAAGAGTACTTTTTGCTTTCCTGGTGCTCTCATATTAGCCAAAGTAAAACCTAAACACCTCTGAAGCTTTTATGTTTCATTTTTCAGTCTGTCCCCAAATCCTTGCTTAAAATCCATCTATATCAAAACATAATTTCAGAGCACATTTTGCTTTTTGATGTATTTTATAATCCTCTTTATCTTAAGGAGGTGTGTTTTACAGTTATGGGATGAAGCCTTGCTTACAGATCTCTGGGTTGCAATAGAAAGTTCTTCCAATATTTTGCATTCTAATCACCTTGAAAGCAGGGAGTGTGTTTTATTCATCTTCTGATTCCCAAAAGCACTTTGTGATTTTTACAAGTAGGAGCTCAATAAATGTTTGTGGAACAAACAAATTCAATTCGCACCCCAAGACCAAGTTCCTGCTTTTGATACCTGATATTGGTTTCTGTGTAGTCTTAAGCGGCCTGCAGAAGGAAAAGTAACAAACCCCCCTCAAACCTCGCACTTTGATCCAGCCTAATCGGACTCATTTCCCCTGACACCCAAGTTAGACTTGAACCAAAAGAACTATAAAAGCTCAGACTCAGGCTGAATTTGTGAAAGCAGCTGCTTCCAGAGCCCAGCTGTGAAGACCAAGTTACAATTTTAAAAAGACAGAATGGGGGAAATGGCCATTTTATAAATGGTATCTTCAGACCAATAGGAAATAAAACACTGTTATTAAGAAGGGACTTGGAAAGAGGCGGCTGGATAGCTCAGTCAGTTAAGTGTCCAACTCTTGATTTCAGCTCAGGTCTTAATCTCAGGGTCATGAGTTCAAGCCCCACACTGGGTTCCAAACTGGGTGTGGAGCCTCCTTAAACAACAACAACAACGACAAAAACAAGGGACTTGGGTAACAGTTGGAGATCAAGCTCATCTGATTTGCAGATAATTACCCAATGACACAAAACAGGGGCAGAATGTAATGAGTTGAAGCTAGTAAGATCAATGAGACTCAAATGTATATTTGTACACCTGTGTTCACAGGAGTGTTATTCACAACAGCCTAAAGGTGGAAACAGACCAAATGCACATCATTAGATGAATCTGTAAACAAAATGTGTGTGTGTGTGTGTGTATATATATATATATATATGCGCAAAGGAGTATTAGCCTTAAAAAGTAAAGGAATTCTGACACATGCTACAACATGGATGAACCCTGAACACAATCTGCTTAGTGAAGTAAGCCGGTCACAAAAGGATAAATACTATACAATATCACTCCTACATTACCCAGAGTAGTCAAATTCAGGGAGACAGGAAGCAGAAGCAGAAGGTTGCCAGGGGGTGGAGGGTGGGAGGAAATAGGGAATAGTGTTTAATGGGTAAAGACTTTTGCTTTGGGAAGATGAAAAATGCTCTGGAGACAGAGAGTGGTGATGATTGTACAACCATGGGAATGTACTTACTGCCCTTAAACCATACACTTAAAAATGGCTACAATGGTAAATTTTGTTATCTGTGTTTTACCACAATAAAAAAACCAGGAAGATAAAATTTAACAAGGTTAACTGCAAATTATATATGATTCAGCAACAACAAAACGATTCTGGTAAAGAATGGGGAAGACCTAGCTTATGACACCTAGAGATGAGTTTCTGGTGAACTACAACTTTATCCGTGCCAACAGCGTGCAGGTGGTTGTTCAGATGACCGACCGACCGACCAAGCAACCTACCAGTATTTGGCCACATTAACAGTCTCATCCCAATGATTCCACTCCAAGTGGATTAGATCCCACCCAGGGACTGAAGCAGGTTATAAGAACCCCTGAACTAGCAAGCTTACTATGGACAAGAGGGTAAATATTTCAAAATATGTAAATGAATGTTGTGTGCAAGAGGCATACGGACACAAGACTAATGGCAGACTTAACAGGAGTAGAATATGTGGTCCGAAATAAGAACCCGGCAACAAACCAGATGACTAACAAAATAGGCCACTGCATGAACCCGTGTGCTCTCAGACCCTGGACACAGCCGAAGTGAGACTGCTCAGGAGAAAGTGCTATGAAGGGTAGAAGGCTGCCCTGGCCAGTGGCTGCTGAGCGCTTTCAGCTGCTGCTCTTTGGAGACGGGTGTGCTTATAACTTGTATGTGGGAAAGGCACGAAACTCTGGCTGAAAGGAACTTCCTTGCATAAGTGGAAATTTTTTTGGTTGGAAAAAAAAATGGGTAGAGCCTTTAAATAGTACTTCTTTTTTTTTTTTTTTAAAGATTTTATTTATTTATTTGACAGAGAGAGATCACAAGTAGGCAGAAAGGCAGGCAGAGAGAGAGAGAGAGGAGGAAGCAGGCTTCCTGCTGAGCAAAGAGCCCGATGTGGGACTCGATCCCAGGACCCTGAGATCATGACCTGAGCCGAAGGCAGCGGCTTAACCCACTGAGCCACCCAGGCGCCCCTAAATAGTACTTCTTAAAAATAATTTTCCTTTATCAAAGAAGATGAGAGAAGAGAGAATAACTTTAAGACCTCCCTTTGTTATTGCCTGCTGACAGTATACCACAGCCATAGTTCCCTGGCGCTTCACTCCCTGACCGTAAGGTCTTCAGGGCTCCTGGGCTCCTGCTGGCTGGCTCTCTTGGCCTGAAACAGGTTTGTACACAAGGCAAGTGCGGGGTCTGTGCCCCTTAACTTGAATGATACCTTCTATTTGCTTTTTCTTTCTTTCCTTTTTATTTTTTTGAAAGCAGGAGTCGGAACCATTTTTCTAACAAGTGGGGAGCTTCCTTTCTATTAAGGGCCAGTGACTCAGAGAAAAAGGATCAATGAGGCTTTAAAAAAAAAAAAAAAAAAAGATGAAGAAAAACTAGCCAGTTTAGCCTTGGAGGGGCTAAGGCCTAGATTATAAAAAGCTCAATCAACCCAGGAGCACCCAGGTGGCTCAGACAGTTAAGTGTTTGGCTCAGCTCATGATCTCAGGGTCCTGCGATCACGCCCCTCCTCCGAGCTAAACCCTCACACAGGGCTTCCTGCTCCAGCTTCCTGCTCAGCAGGAAGCGGGTTTCTCCCTTCGCCCTTTCCCCGCTCTCCGTGTGAGTTTTCTCTCTCTCTCTCAGATGGATAAATAAAATCTTAAAAAAAAGTTCAACCCAGCTACTTTTTGAATTAGGAACTAGAAACAAAGAATTTCATTATCAAGACTAGAAGGTTTAACATGACCACACAAAGATGTGCTGACAAATGGTCACACAGCATTACCCAGAACAGCCGAAAAGTAAAAACCAACCAAATGTGCTGCAACGGGTAAATGGATAAACAAAAAAAAAGTAACATAATCCATATAATGCAATACTATTTGGCCACACCAAAGGAAAGAGATACTGATACATGCCACAGCACACATGAACTTCAAAAACGTGATACTGAAAGATGCCAACTGAGAGATGCCAACTGCAAATGATTTCATTCATGTCAAACGTCCAGAGAAGGCAACTCTAGAAAGAGAAAGATTACTGGTTGCCAGGGGCTGGGAGTGGGAATGAACTTTAAAAGGCATGAGGACCACACTGAAGTGACAGAAATGCTCTAAAACTGGATTACAGTTTTTTTTGTGTGTGACGGTTACACAACTTGGTAAATTTACTAAACAGCATTGAATTGTACACCTAAAAGAGTGAATTTGATGGTGTGTAAATTATACCTCCATAAAGTTGTTTAAAAGAATATGTTTATTTAAAAATCTTTAATCTCTATGTCTAACAGGGTCTTAAAGTCATGACCCTGAAATCAAGAGTTTCACAATCTACCAACTGAGCCAGCCAGCCCCCCGCCCCCCGCCATGTTTACCTTAAATTATATTATTGCCTTTTAAGAGAAAAGGGGGCATTTGGGGCAAAAGTGGTGGGGAGGGGAGGAAAGAAATAAAAGGGGATTATCAAGGTTTACAAAAGAAAAGAGAGGGACAAAGGGTTGCCAAAAGTGTCCCCAGGCCCTGTTTCAAAGGTGCATTTCACCATCATGGAGTGGGTATGGGGCAGCTCTGCCTGTTTGGAAACCTTCCTCTGCCCGGTGCAGTCAGTGAGCAGAGTACTGGACCCTCCAGGCTGCAGGAGGCGGATTTCCGTCCGGCTCCACAGCGAGGGAGGCAGCACTGGGTGTGGGCGGCTTGTGTAATTTAGCCAAGGGAGTTTACATAGCAATTCAAGCTGGAGAAACAAATGGGTGCAAGAGAAAAACCTTTACACACAAATAGCATCATATGTTTGACTTTAAAAGGCTCAGGGAGTATCAGTACATGAAAAGCTGTCACTTTTATTACACTCAAAGAAAAACAGATGGTGCCATGGAGAAAAATCACTATTGTAGAACCCCTATTCTTCTTAGCATTCTGGAACCCACTGCTCACCACTCTGGTTATTTCAAAGAAATACCCTTATCATGCTTTATGGTAAGTGTTCCTTCCTCTTCTTAATACCCCCTTCATTTGTGAAGAGAGGAGATTTTGGTAAAATTTAAGAGCTGAGGAGTAGAGTTGGTTCTTGGCAGATCTCTGAAGAGTATGTTTGTCTTAAGTCTGCTCTGGCTGCCGAAATAAAATGGAGACTGCGGAGACTGGCGGCTTAAACAACAGAAATGTGAGCACCAAGTTTTCCCAGGCAGGGACGAGAGGGGAGAGCTCTCTGGGGTTCTCTTCTTGTAGGGACACCAGTCTCCTCATGAGGATCCCATCCTCACGACCTCATCTAAATCTAAGTACTTCCCACAGGCCCCATCCCCAAATACGGCAACACTACGGGATAGGGCTTCAGCACATGAATTTTTGGGGGGAGCACAATTCAGGCCACAGCAAAGTTCCCAACCAGGTGTTGACAAACTTTTTCTGTAAAAGACTAAGTAACAAATATCTCAGGCTTTGATGTCACATGTAGTCTTTGTCATGTATTCATCTTTGTTGTTTTATAATTTGTACCCTTTAAAAACATAAGAACCATTACAAATTACAGGCTAGATTTGGCCCACAGGCCAACACCTGTTCTAGGTTCATTTTGACTGCCACCCTCCCAACTTTCCCTTCCTGTGACCTATTTATCTCAACGAAAGTCATTCTTCAGTTTTCTTTGGACAGACTGTGTGTGGGTGTCAGGGGAGGGGATTAATATATCTCTAACCAGTGGACACTATGAAAAAAGTACACATAAGCCCGTTTTCATGTTATGCCATCTTACACCTCAGTAATCTCTTTTTTTCATCTGTGGTAAAATACATATAACATAAAACTTACTACTTTAACCATTTTAGATTATATAATTCAGTGGCATTAAGTACACTTACAAGGTTGTATGACCATTGCCACTATCCATTCCAAGCACTTTTCATCATCCTAAACAGCATACCCAATAAGTATTAATCCCATTTCCCCCCTCTAGTCCCTGGTAACCACTAGTCTACTTTCTGCCTTTAAGAATTTGCTTATTCTAGGTACCTCATTTAAGGGGACTCATACAATATGTGTCCTCCTTTGTCTGGCTTATCTAACATAATAACTTCAAGTTTCATCCATGTTGTGGTATGTACCAGAATTTTTTCCATTTTCTTAAAATTCTTTTTTAGAGAGGGAGAGAAAGAGAGAGTGAGTGAGCATGGGGTTGGGAGGGGCAGAGGGAGAGTGAGACTCTTGGGCAGGCACCACACCCAGCACAGAGGCCAACACAGGGCTCCATCTCATGACCCCAAGATCATGACTGAGTTAAAATCAAGAGTTGGTTGTTTAACCGACTGAGCCACCCAGAGGCCCCACAGAATTTCTTCCCTTTTAAAAGATGAATAATATTCCATTGTTTATGTACATTATACTTTACTTATTCATTCAATTGCTGGTGGACATTTGGGTTATTTCCACTTTTTGGCTACTGTGAATAATGTTGCTATGAACATGGGTGTACATCAGAGTACCTTGTTTTTTGTTCTTTTGGGCATGTATCTAGGAGTGGAACTGCTGGGTCATATGGTAATCCTGTATTTAACTTTTTGAGGAATTGCTAAACTTTCCACAGTGGCTACACCGTCTTATATTCCCAGCAACAGTGCATAGGAGTTCCAATTCTCCCTATCTTTATCAACACTGGTCATTTTCTTTCTTTCTTTCCTTTTTTTTTTTTTTTTTTGAAAGTTATCGCAGTTATCCTGGTATGAAGTGGTATCTCACTGTGCCTTTGAAACATAGTCCTCAGTGGTTATTGGTGTTGAGCATTTTTTCATCTGCTTATTGGGTTATTTGTATATCTTCTCTTCATTAATGTCTAGTCAGGTCCTTGAACCATTTTTAATTGCTTAAAAAAATAATCCTTTTTAAAAAAAGAATTTATCGATTTTTTTGAGAGACAGCATGAGTGGAGGTAAGGGGCAGAGGGAGAGGGACAAGCAGACTCCCTGCTGAGCAGGGACACCAATGTGGGGCTCGATCTCATATCCTTAAGATCATGACCTAAGCTGAAGGCAGATGCTTAACCGGCTAAGCCACCCAGGCACCCCTGAATAATACGTTTTTAATAATTTTGGTGACAATAGCAGTAAAAATAATTATACTCAATAGTTACTGAACTCCTAATGTATACCAAGCATGTTTTTACATATATTGCCTCATTAAATCTCCATTTTACAGAGAAGGCAAATGAGACTTCTAGAAATTGAACCCAGGTCTGTGCCCCTAAATTCTGAAGAGTACACACACATACACACCCACACACACACTACTGTTGTGGGGAGAACACCTCTCTTATGAAATGAAGAGAACTTTTCAAAGGAACCCATATACAGAGCCAAGAACAGATAAGGTGAATGTGAAAATTTCCTAATATCAAGCAAGCTACTAAATCTTCCAAAAAATGTTGCTTACCTCTGAAGAGGAGACACTGAAGGAACTGAGTGGAATGGGCCCACTGAAAAGGACTGAGTAAAGTGTGAAAAATTCTAGATCACTGCTGTCCAGAGAGATCTTGAATATTTCTATGAAAGGAACTCAGTCATGAATCAGCTGACTTAAGACAGAAACCAACATAAGAATTTGAAACAAACCCTAATGAATTCCCTACAGTTAGTGTGAATCTTCTTCCCTGAGCCTTGCTTTGCTAATATTCTTCACTGCTTATTTTGTTTTAGCCCTGTTTTACTTCCTGGGTTTAACATTGCCAAGACCCCTAAAATCTATCTCAAAAGTTTGTTTCTCTTTTCTGTTCTCTGCAGGAATAAAACTAGAAAATACGATTTGAATTCAAAATGAAAACAAACTCATTAAAACAAAGATTGAAAAGAAAATGAGAAAAAAGAAAAAATGGAATACCTTATGGGACAAGCCTCTGGTTTTCCAGAGAAGCAATCATCCCAATCATTTCAAGTTTGTCTCTGGATAGGCATTAAAATTCACTTAAGAGTCTCTTTCCTTTCCCCTCAATGGAGGAGTTAGCATGGAGGCTGGGATAGGAAGCGACGTGGACATGAAGACCAGTGGGCCTGGAGGCCAAATAAATGGACAAAAGAGGGAAGGTTGAGGGGCTGCAGACAGGTGAACCAGAGTCTGGACAACCAAGGATAGGGAGGTGAGGGAGAGATAAGAGGTGATGGGTAGAAGAGACGATGAGTGTGGTTGGGAAATCATTTACATGGAATGAGTGAGTACACTGAGCAATGAAATCAGTATGCTAAAAAGAAAAATGGGCTGCTTATTTTTGGAGAGATATTTACAAACATGGAAGGAGGATGTGAGAAAGAACACTAAGGTGTTGGACTATAACTTGAGGAACCGGTATGAACTCATAATTAAACATACATACAGACATATCCACACAGAGCTATATAAATACTTTTAGATGTACATGTATATGAGTATATATGCATGTATAATATGTAAGTGTGTGTGCGCATGTATCTCCTAGCTTTCTCAACTGAGAGGACCTAGAAGCATTAACATGCCAGTAGCATAAAGCACCTCAGCCACCCAGATCTTGGTTCCTAAATACCTTTTCCAACTAAAAAGAACCAGAGCTCCTTGGCAAAATGGCAAAATGGCTGATTCCAGGAATGGGACTGGGGAAGTTTAAGGTAAGTCTGGAAGTTTTTTTTGTCAGAAAGTAGAGGGATGCTCAGTGAATGAGGGAGACACATCTGAAGAGCAAGTGGAAAGGGTTCCCCCAGGCCAAATTGGACGATTTTCACATCAAAGTAAATAACAGATTACGATCCACTGAATTGCATGGGAACTCATGAGTTCAAACTTATAGAAATGAAATGAATGAATGAATGAATGAATGAATGAATAAATAAATGGGAGAAAAGGAAAGGTACTCCTTATAGTAGGAAGCTACCCAATATATGTAAAGTAGGTAACAGAAATACAGGGGTCATCATCTAGTAACAACCACAGAGGTGGCTAACACAGGTGGGAGTCATGCCCACAAAATACTAACCAAGAAGGGGAAGACAGTGACTTGAAGGTGGGGAAAGTTGGCAGACACCACCAGGAGCAGGTGATCGGGGTCAACATCACTGGGATAGGATGGGCTGTCATGGCACTGCCATCTCACGTGATGCGTGAGCATGGCACCGTTTCTGTAGTAACGTACATGACTTGAACTGGTTACGGGGGAACACTAGATGGATGTGGGTTGAGGGTCACCCTACAGAAATTAAGGCCTGTACTCTTTAAAACTGTCAAGGATTTAGAGACAGAACAAGACTATCAAGCTCTCCCAGACTGATGTGTCTTAACAGACCTGACAACTAAATGTAACATGTATGTAGAAGGAATAACACAGCAACATATTTCTTCCTTTTCCTGAGTATCCTAGCACAATCCTTAGCACAATACCTGGAGCACAGATCAGATATACTTAGTAAATGTTTGCCATCCCAGAATAGAAAAAAAAAAGTGTTTGGGCAACTAGTGAACTCTGAATGGGCCCTGTAGACAAGGTGGCAGTATTGTGTCAAATGCTGGTTTCTTGACTGGGAGGTTATAGGAAATCATCACCTCAATGGCAGGTGATGGAGGAGAATGTCTGCAACATGAACTTGAGTAACAGCAAGTACAGCTTGTTTTCAAGGTTCAGAAAAGGATGGATGATAATGGGTATATAAATATAGAAGAGAAGGTAATGGAACAAGTGCAGTAAAATGCCAGTAAGTGGGGAATCTGAGAGTTTCTGTACTTTTCTGGGGCCATAATTAGGAGCAAATACAATTATCACTTAGTTTCTAGATACACTGTTTCTGATATGAAGCCTCCGAATCTGCTGGAGAGGCAGGCTGTATAACCACAAAAAAGATACAAGAACAATTACAATAAAGCATATAAATCAGAGCACACTGACAGATGGTAACTTGTGAAGGAATAATAGATTTAATGCTGCCTCTCAATTGATATTATCTTAGATAGTAAATACGCTGAGGGCAGGTCCACAAACTTGCTTTGAAGAGGGGTTAGCTTTAATTAAAAGGCAAAATCTAATTTTTAAGACTTGAGAGAGAAAGAGTATGTGTTCATGTGTGCAGGGGGCAGGGGAGAGGGAGAGAGAGAATCTCAAGCAGACCCCTCGCTAAGCACAGAGCACGACTCGAGGCTCGAGCTCATGACCCTGAGATCATGACCTGAGCTGAAACCAGGAGTTGGGCGCTTAACTGACAGAACCACCCAGGTGACCCCAAAATCTAATTTCTAAGAAATGCTTTAGATTAGGATAATAATGATGATTAAGATAATGATAACTCCCATTTGCAGGGCTAATTATTCCTTAAGTATGATCAAAGTAATTATGTGTAAATTTTTATCAGCTAACTAAAACTATTTTAATAAGTATAAAAAATTTTTTTGTGAAAAGTCAATTATATCTGTTTTGAACCTCAGGACATGGAAAATAATTCAAAATAGCTGCACAGAACTTTGTCACTAAAATTTTTTGATAAGATTACATTATACAGAATATATAGCTAATATTTATTGAGCACTTCCTAAGTACCACACACTGTTCTAAGCACTATGTATATATTCCCAGAGTCCCCAGGACTACCCCATAAAGAGAAACAACTGGGCTGAGGATACTGGAACAGCTAAGTCACCATGTGATCCTAGCAGCACCCTCCTCTGCCTTACCAGCTGGCTATCCCACTCTATGGTACTGCTGTCGGCTCAGTTCTGCTCCTGGACTACGCTAGAAGCACTGTGAGGACAGGACCCATGATTTCCCTTCTCTCATGTATCCTAGTGCTTCATGCAATGGCCAAAGTGTAGAAGATACTGAATATTTGTTGAGTGATTAAGAATGAATGGCAACCCATCTGTAGTCCAGGCCTTCGTGTTCTCTGGCTTGGCTGGAACAGCCTTGGGTGAGGAGGGCAGGAGAGAGTCAGGCCAAGGGTCACAGGGCTGTTGCCTGATTGATGATGTCAGCTGAGAACTTGGGCTGGAGAAGAGGACAGTTCTGACAATAATCCTGGTCTTTTCCATAATTTTATTAAGTTTTTGAACAAAAATAGAACTCATTTAGTTATCTACTTAAAAGAATTTTGTCCTTGATAAGAAAAAAATTGAAATGTAATAAATATTGACATGTGGTGGTTTAAAAAAATAGTTTGAATCAGTATTAGCCTTATTCACATGACAATTCATGTGTAAAGTGTCCTTCATGCATAGCATCTGTTAAAAATCCTTTATAGGGTATAGAGTAAACAAACCAGAAAATACTATTTCTTTTTTATGGAAAACGTGAGTTACATTATAAAGAAATATTAATATTCTTTCCCATTTAAAGGAGAGAAAAATGTGCATCCACATAGGTTTTTTTAAACCTACAGTTACAAGGAGACTGGTTAAAAAATTCTTTCCATTACAACACAACAACTAAGCACTCTTTTTTGGTGTGCATGATGGCCTAGTCAATTAATTTTTGGCTTACCAAAACAACTCTTGGTCATGAAATCAACTTTTCTGAACATGCAATGAATAAGACGTAGAAGCATGCAGTCAACACACAATGCTCTCGATCAATGCTGTACTTACGGCAAGGTCAGACATGCAGATCTGAAAGCTAACATGTCCCCACGAACCCAACTCTAATGCTACCATGTGGTCAGCCCGTTTCCTAGAAGACATGATGGGAAGGTGGTAGTTTCCTTAACCAGGCTCTTCTCTAATCAGTACGGCTCTGGAAATCAGAGACCTTCAGACTTCTGAGCTGCCTGTCCTGAGATAAGCTACTTCCCACTCTGAGCCTCTGTTCCCTCATATAGAAACTGGGGAGAATATCTGTCTTTGCATGGTCGTTGTAGGATCAGAAAAGCATATAAAGTGCTTAATGGAGTGCTAGTGACTTAATAAACAGCAGCTGTTATTATTGCACAATAAGAAAAATTCAATTCAACAAATATTTACTAAGTTCCTACTATCCATGCTAGCTGACTCTGAGTCCCTAGTGGCCGCCTCTTTGGCTTAATTACCAAGACAATGTTTGTTGTTGTTTTGCTTTTCATTGTTTGGTTTGGTGCTGCTTAAGAGATGCCATCCCTCTCTCTACTTGAAGGTTAACATGCTTCTACCATCTCTCGGATGTCTGAGGACCTCCAGGTACTAGCTGGCTTTCCCAGCATTCTTCCTGAATTCTGTTTGATTCTCTCACTCCCAAGGAGTATGTTATTTCATGCAACTATTTTCTTCACCCCAACTCAAGCATGGAGGCTCATCAGAATGGGGTCACAGGCAGTCCCAACCTGGAACCTGTATGTCTAATCCAGTCTAGAACCACAGCGGTAGGTTCCCGTGATTCCATGGGGAGGGCTGCGGCATACTCGCCCCACAGAGTCTGTCCCTAAACTTTCAAGTGCCATGTGCCTGCTCAACACTTTGGGGTTGGGGGAGAGGACCGATCATTGTCAGAAACCTAAAAAGACATTCAAAAGAACACGAGGTTGGTCACAGATATTGTGAAACGGCATGGTTCTTCGGGTTCTCTAACAGTCTAATGATTGTGAAATCTTCAATAAGACAGAAAATAAAAATCAAGACTATGAATACCATCCCCTGGATTGTAGATGTTCTGTTCGGGCTTGTATGGTGCTTTAAAGATATCGGAGCCAGTTTTTAAAGCTGGTAGATTCCACATAAAAAAATAATTTCTACCTTTTCTTTAAAAATTCATACTGCCTATCACTGGACCCACTTGGCAATCACTAGCTGTAGCTGAAATGAGTACCTCTGTTCTTGTGAGATGTACACCCTCCAGCTGCTGGGTTCTTCTTGAACTTTCTCTTCAAACTCACCTGTGGGATAATCATCTGCTGCCAGCTCACAGCTTCTGCACAGGTCACAAAGTGCTACCCAAAGGTCACATTTTGAGAAGCTCGAGTTTTAAAAACTATACAGTATTACTTAAAAACTTGGTTAGCTTGATTAGCTTTTACAACATAATTTTTAGGCAATGACCTCAACAAGATTCCTTAAACCTGACCTAACAGTCCAGCACCAAATGCAGAACGCAGACGAGATGCACACTTTTCAAGTTTTTGGTTATTCTGGTAAATTTTTTGCCAGTGCAAAATAAGGTAAAAAAGAGAAGATGCCCAAACTCCTCTTGTTAAACATTTATGGTGGCAATCTGAAGAAAACAAAAGTTAAGTCTTTAATGCGCCAAGTCTGATAATTAGTTCTCCCCCAAACCCACTTCTAAAATGCAAAGCATACTCTCGGCATGCACCCACACACAGCCGCACATGTACATCAAGTCACATCTTACAAATTCCCGAAGTGCACCAGGGTTTCACTTCAGACTTGAAAAGGGGTCCTCTTTCTGGAAAATGCAGACAACTTAGTAATATGCTTTATTTTATTCGTGATGCATCACAGCTTGTCAGGAGAGGTGCTTGACGAGGGTTTCCAGAGATGAGTAACTATAAAACATTACTGAACCCTCTTCCCTGAAGAAACTAAAATACATTTTATCTATATTTCAGAGGAGCAGGGAGTTGGGGATGAGTTCTTCAGGCTGCCCCAACATTGTTGAGATTCCCAACGAGACCAGTTATCGCTGCATTCACCATGCAGGCCAGTTGTCAGAAGGCTGACTGTACATCTTATCAATTTATATATTTTTAATTAAACTGTCTCATACTCCATATTCGTGCTTAAAAATAAAGTTATACTGAAAAAGCTACAGTATATAAAAGACCGATTTGGCAGAGAAGGTAATTTAAGAGATAGTTTCTCCTCCCACATATTGAAAGTTTTCAAATGAATATTAACCAATGCTTTAGAAATGCCACTCATTGTACTGTGGAATACACCTGTTTAAAAGCAATTTATAGGTAATAATTTTTAACTTTCCTTGACTTTGATGACATATTTTAGCAATGCTCACGATGCAAGTCAATCATCTCACTTTTACAGTGTGCAATGAGAATCTTCGAGCTCATTGGGATAATAATGTTGACTGTACTTCTATGGCACCTTTTGCCTCAAAAAGGATAGAAAAGGCTTGTGAAATGCTTTTCAAAAAGGGCAAGCCTGGGACATGCTATCACGATGAATCCATTGTTGCGGGGGCCAAGTTGCAGGCCTCTGACAGGTTGGGCCCTCATGGTCTTCCGCCTCACCAGCTAATCAACTGCTCTCTGTGCAACAGAGAATACCATCCACACCGTTTCCCACATCTGCAGGTAGGGTTTTTGTAAACATTTAAGCTTGTTAAAAAAAAAAAAAATCCCTGGGTCTAAAGGACACAGCATACCAATTATACTGTATAAATCTCTTTCAACTATTTTTTAAAAAATCACACACTTGGGGATACCTGGCTGGATTGGTCAGTGGAGTGTGTGACTCTCAATCTCAGGATTGTGAGTTCAAGCCACACATTGGGTGTGGAGGCTATTGAAAAAAAATTTAAAAAGTAAAAAGATCACACAGTCATGCACATATGAGATCAAATATATGAAAACCCAATTGACTGAAATCAAGAGAATGGCAAAATAACATCACACTGAACATCTACAGCTACACTAATATGGCAACCTCCAGTAACATGCAGCTATTTCCAATTACATTACACGAAATTAAAATTTAGTTTTTCAGTCATAATAACCTTATTTCAAGGGTTCAATGTGTTCACATATAGCTAGTAGCTACTGTACTGAATGGTGCTGACAGGAACATTGCTACCATTGCAGAAAGTTCTACTAGACAATGCTGGGGAAGAGCACCTACCTCAAAGACAAATGTTGGTACCCAAAAGTTCCCTTATTTGGCTTGGAATAAACAATCTTATATAAGCACCTTACTGCATTTCATTTTCAGACCATGGATGAGAACGGTTTTGAACACCAGAATTCAGTTCCTGGTGACTGTCCCCTGACAATACATCTCAGCAGCACAGTTCCGTGACACAGAGCTTTGCTTTGCCATGTGATTCTTTAATTCGAATTGATGCCATGTAACCAAGGCTGAAACCATGTAAGCTCCCGCCTGTAAACCTCATGTTCTTACTTGGAAAACGACTATTTCACACCCAAGGTATCCATCTTTTCCTTCCTTCATGCTCATTCCTTCTCCATGATAGTTTTTTTTTTTTTTTTTTTTAGATTTTATTTATTTATCTGACAGACAGATCACAAGTAGGCAGAGAGGCAGGCAGAGAGAGAGGAAGGGAAGCAGGCTCCCAGCCGAGCAGAGAGCCCGATGCGGGGCTCGATCCCAGGACCCTGAGATCATGACCTGAGCCGAAGGCAGTGGCTTAACCCACTGAGCCACCCAGGTGCCCCTCCATGATAATTTCCTAATGCCAAGAGTCAAGCATCCTTGTTAATCTCAGGACTGCAAGGAACCAGATTTGGCTCTAAACAGGCTTCCTTAGATTTGTAAATAGCAGCAATACATAGATTAAGATACTACCTGATAGTATAGAAATGTCTAATGCTTGAAGATGATGCATTCCAACAGTAAGTTTCTTTGTCAGAAAATTTCACTATCAAAAAATAGGAGCAATGTAGTCGACCCCCCTGATGCATCTAGAACATCAGTTACAAGAGGAATGGAGACTTTAGCATAATATATAAAAAGACTAACTGAAGTATAAAATGCACTAGAAAACCTAAGATCTGGAAGGTCTGGGGTAGAGGAAAAAGAAGAAACCAGCAGTGCTCAAGCCTGAAAGGACTGGGCATCTCCAGGGCAATGGATCTGCAATGAGTCAGGCTGGGGCAGGTTTGGCCCTTGCTCCTCCTCCCTTGAGTGAGACTGCCGCCCCCCCGCCCCTGCTCCCCTGCCGCCCATTGAAAATATGAAAACAACCGTGCAGGCTTTTGGGGCATTTCCCTAATGTAACTATTGCTTCTCATGCCAGAGTTGACAACTGGGAATGGTGGATGTCAGAGTTAGCCCTTGGGGTGAGAGAGCAGAAGAAAAGGTCCTGAGAAGCTTCAAGTGTAGGGGTGTCTGTAGGGCAGGGTCACCCCAGGGAGGAGAGCCCAGAGGAGAAAAAGATTAACATTAAAGACAAATGAAACCAAATTCCTGACTTTGTTGAACTTGGTACCTAGTCAATGATTAACTGACAAAGGGGGCTATGTTCTGCAGGAAGTGGTGGTAATTCTGGCTTACATAGTTTAAGATACTTGATTGTTTCTTGCTTTAACACAACTGACTTAATTATCAAAGAACAGGACCACCAGACTATATTTTGAACAAATGAGTCCCAATGGAGTTTCTCAAGGGCTACAAAAGCACTAAGACAATGGGAGAAAGAAGCAACATGAGATGGCAGAAGTGAACTTATAAAAAATCTAAATATCTTTCAGTATTTTGAAATAAAAATCTTTATACATAGCTCTAGAAAATGTTGGGAAGAGACAGAAATACACTGCGGGGAAAATAGGCAATCTGATTTTGCCCAAATCCCCTATGCTAAATATAGGCAACGGCAGAATGAACCACCTAGCTATGAGGAAAGTACCACTATCTTCAAGTGTCCATTAGGAACAGCTGTGGAATTGGCAATACAGTATGCCACCTTTGTCTGGGACTTGTCTCAAGTTTGACAGTGTCTGATTAATGATCAAATATTGAGGTTTTCTACCTTTAGGAGAAGTGCTAATTTTAAAAGTGAAGGTGATGCAAATCCACCTCCAGAAATATTTAAAATAGAAAGTATGGGAATAGATGGAATTGTGTGGAGAATCTGAGACATTTGACATTCCAGGGGGCAAAAGAGGCTGAATGTATCCTGAGGGCCTTTGCTAAGATGAAGTAACACCATGGTAAGGGTGTGCCAGAAGACAGAGTGGCATGGCTTCAGGTCCAAGTACAGAACCTGAGGGGGGAGACATGGTGCCCCCGACACAGCATTGAGCTCCTCATCTGATGGATGGGGAGAGAGGGTGTCCTTCCTGCCTCAGGGAAAAACACTGTGTTCACAGATGGCCATTAGGGACAAGAAGCATGTGCCACCACAGGAAACACTAAAGGAAAAGCCAAACCTCGAGAGGTGACAGGGTATGTGCATGCTGTGAGGCCAGCAGAAAAGAAAAGCCTGTGATGCAACCAGAATTGGATGAGGAGTGTGGGAGTGAGGGTGTCACTTCACTTAGTATTTTAGTTTCCGCAAGAGTGAAAAAGAAGAGAAAAGGAGAGGAAGAAAAAGCAAACTGTTCATCCCTGAAAGAAGGAACATTCCTTCTGAGGTGAAACTGCTTTACAACAGCTTTCAGAAGCTACTTGGCAAAAGCTGCACCCTAGAGACCTTGATTTCTGAATAAGGCTGCCGTGTCTCTATAAGCCTTCTCACTTCATCTTCACAAAAACTCCACGACATAAGCAGGACAGATATTCGCATTATAGATGAGAAAAACAAGGCCTAGAACATTGAGCTATTTTGCCCTAAGCTACAGGGTAAGCGTCAAAGTTGATTCTCATTAACTCCTCACACGAGTTATGTGCACTAAACCTCCAGGTTCTAGAATACTGAGTTCTAATTACCTAGAACATAAAACTGACCAAGGAAGGTGACATTTTTTGACAAATCCCAGGAAGAGAAGTGTCTGTACAGTATCTCCTCAGGTGGGAATGACGTCCTAAACAATCTGCCTGCTGGTTATGGCCAGGCACAGTGAAGCACATGCCCGAGGACAGAGCCCTTCCCAGGACCCACACCAAAGTGAAGCAGCTGCATTCCTTATCCTTTATCTTAAAAACAAACAAATAAAAGTTACTGCTGCTTCTTTAATGCTGTGGTTTCTGATCATCCTCTGCCTTCAAGGTGCGCCTCCCAGGCTTTCTCTGACAGGAGCATGAGTCTCAGTTCAGCAGACGCTGTACTTTGGAAAAAGGTCCAGAAACTCCACAGCGCCTTTATTCTAGTGGTATGAGGGAACCCTAAAGCTTTCATTCTTCAAGAATGAAACTATGGTTCTTGGACTCGAAAAGAATGGTGAGAGCTGGTTAGGCTTCAAGTAAATTAAGTAGAAATATGAAGGATTATCAAGAAAAGAGAAGGTCAATTAAAATTACATCACAAAAAAATAAAAAATAATAAAATTACATCACAACATACGGTGTCTTAGATCATACAATTATCTGAGGAGCTTATTCACAATGATCTTCTCTGGCTCCACTCCCAGAGAGTCTGTATCAAGTGTGGGGTGGGACTTGGAATGGGCATTTTTAAATAAGCTTTCTGGGTAATTCTATTCCAAATAATCCATAAGCCCCAACAGAAAAAAAGTCTTGGAACTTTCAAGGAGAAAGGCTAGTTAATTGGAGGGACTCATCACAGAGCTACTGGGCACAGAAACAACAGAGGAGCAAGTGGGCAATGTGCCTCCGACGAGTGCCCAGAGCCCACAGCTCATACGTACACTTCATATACAGAGAGATGATCAGTCTGAGAATCCTAGCTCAGCATGCGTGCGGCATGCTAGAACTGCTTCAGACGCATGTGTTCCTGCATCTGAGACAGGGGTTTTCCACTCCATTTGGGATAAAGAAAGCATGGTCAGCACCCAAAAATAAGGTTGTGTTCATACCACGACTTAAACGGTGAGAAGGAAGCTCTGATATAGAGGGAAAACTTTGGAATCAGAAGTCCATTCCCAATTCTGCTATTTGGATGTGTGACAATCACATTGCTTCTCTAGTTTCTGAACTCTAACTGAAGGCTACAACCTACCTCAAGGGACAGTTATCAAGAGTGAATGATCATAATATATCTTAATAAAGCCTTCTGTAAACTGCAATGCATCAAACAGATATCAGTAGAATGATTAAAAAACTGGAGGTTACTTTCTTAAACACTGATTGCAAGCTTTCTGTAAGCATCTCACTGAGAAGTTGACAAGAATGGCAGATTAAGTATCACAAAGCCCAGTAGCATGCCAAAAAGAGATGGGAAACAGATGACTGGTAAAAGGAGGAGAACTCACAGAACATTCTGGAAGAATGCAGGAAAACATCCCTTTCTCCATTGGTGGCAGAGGGTGAGGAAGAAAGGAGACAAGGCTCAGCACTCAGCACTCAAGCAGGGTATAGCTTTATTTTATGCAAGCTATTACTAGTAGACTGTAGATGGTATTCAGTGCACTTGGGCTAAAGTCACAGTGAGAGTCCAGCAACTTCTTTCTCAACTACTGCCCAGGGATTTCTCCTCAGAACATCGTGATCTTCAATTGAGAACTCCAACAAGGATTTGGATGACTTCTTCTAAGAGGGCTGGGTCAGAAAAAGGGACAGTGGCTCATTTATGTATCTAGGAAACTGGGGACCAGCATAGCTACTTTTGAACAAAAGAATATATGCTCTATGAACACATGTGTTTTTGAAGGGGGGTTTATAGTGAGGGATAGAAGGTAGCATTTTCCACTGCAGTTCACTTTGAAAAATGCCAGTCTTGTTTCAGCTCAATGAGGATAGAATGGACAGACTCAAATACAGTGTGAGGGGAAAAAAAGCCCCTAGTAGTCTGATGTGGCTGTAGCAGTGGCCAGCCTGGCTAAGAGATGGAGAAGGAGCCAGTTCAAGCCTGGGACACAGGTAGGAAAAGTGGAAAGGAAAGAGGTCAGCTAGAATTGCTGATTCCTATGTCCTACCTCCCACCCCGAGCTTGTCATTTTTGTCAGAAGCTTTACTATGCTCATATGAGCTCTTTAGAAGGAAAAAAATGAGGTTATTTGCTATACTTAGTTAAGAAAAGCTTTTCATTGAAGAGACCACAATTATTTCTTTAATATCCTGCCAATCAAGATATCACACTAACTGTTGGGTGAGTCCTTTTATATCATAATAGAAAACCATCTGGTCACCTTCTGGTTCTATGATGTACACAGCAACACTTATGTGACCAACATTCCATGGGTAGAGAATTAAAATGACCAGTGAGATGCATGTCCTATATGTCCTATAAAGCCTGTTAAAAGGAAATATATCTCACATATAAAAAGGTAAAATCTAGTCTTAAAAGGTATATAAGCCCCACCTTAGGACACCACGTACAATTACAGAAAAACAAGGGGAATGAGCATGGAAAATATGAGAAGTCCAAAGAAAGGGGGTAGAAAGAGTCCATATCCAAATATAATGCTATAAATGTGAAGAATTCTTACCAAGTTAGAGGAGAATAGGATGTAAAAACAAACTGAGAATGAAAGTAGAATAAGACTTTGAAAATTACTGGGGCGCCTGGGTGGCTCAGTGGGTTAAAGCCTCTGCCTTCGGCTCAGGTCATGATCCCAGGGTCCTGGGATCGAGCCCCACATCGGGCTCTCTGCTCAGCGGGGAGTCTGCTTCCCTTCCTCTCTCTCTGTCTGCCTCTCTGCCTACTTGTGATCTCTGTCAAATAAAAAAAAAAAAAAAAAAAAAAGAATTTGAACATTACTATGAGAAAGTGAAATATATTTTATAAAGCAGTTATTTCTGACATCAATTTCTTTATGTGTTAGTTGTGTGGTTCCCACTGTTAAAGTAAACAGAGTTGAATATAAGGGAAATAAGGATAGTTCAATGATGTTTCAGGAAACAGAAGAATGGAAGTTTAGCAGGGAAGCCATAAGTACTGTTATATAGAACAAAGTGAATTATAGCTAATATGAGACTCTAAGGCAGGAAAAATAGGATTTGACCAAGAGCAGGGACTGAGGACCAGGTGACAGAAACCAGACTGGCCTCTGAAATGCCACAGCAACCGGCTCTTCACATTAGCTATCGATGACCTGGGGTGAGCTGGGAGGGCATCTACACTGCAAACAAAATAATGAAAGAAAAGGGGAACAAGGAAAAGAGAACGATGATCCCTGAACAGCAGAAACACTAAATCCTAATTACGTGAGAAAGGAGCAAGTCAACTAATTAGTAGGATGTATGTGAAAGGAAGAGGACCCAAGAGATGGCAGAAAGACAACACAATTAACTGCACCGCATTTTTAAGAAAATGGTATGTCAATGATAGTGGAAACTAGGTATGTTTGGTTGCAGAGAAACAATTTGGAATATGCAAATATAACAAGTGCACAACTTACTGCAGAGCTCAAATAGGACACTATATATGAACCATCTGAAATGGTCAAATCTGCATCTATCAGGTAGTATGGTTACTGAGGACAATAGCTAGGTCCCCGTACCTGTCTGTAATTCACACAGTTAATAGCTTTTAAGCCAAACAGTCTTAATGATCGCTCAGGAAATCCTGGCAAATGTTGCTAATTATGGCAAATGTTGGTAATATGGCAAACAAAACTGCTTGAAACGAATTATAAGCATTTTAGAGTTACCTGTTACCCCCTCTGCCAGAAGCAGAAAAGGAAAAGAGTGATCATTAAGGCAGAAGAGTGGAGAAAAAAAATCAGAAGCCATAAATAATCTATCAGTGGAGCATTAGCACCTGAACAATTAATATCTAATTATTTAGGCAAAGCCATCACATAGCCTGTAGCTGACAATACTGTCTTCATGTACCTAACATTTAATTCCTGAAACTACATTATTACCTGTTTAAGACTATGAATGAGCTCCTACCAGAAAAATAGTTTAGATCACTTGAGACTATCAGGAAGTTAATAAGTTGGTACTTAAAAAGGAAATAATGTAAATACATAAGTAAGGGAGGAAGAAATACTGGTTAAAAATGATGATTTGTAGTACTTTGAAATGGAGAGCTTACACGGTATAAGTAAAGTAACTTTTCCTTACTCCGTAAACAAGAGTGAGAAAAGGGCAATTCGCCCCATTAGGATACATGCCTAGAAGACACAAATAGACATTTCTTCAAAGAAGATATACAAATGGCCAACAGACACATGAGAAAATGCTCCATATCACTCAGCATCAGGGAAACACAAATCAAAACCACTATGAGATACCACCTCACAACAGTAAGAATGGCTAAAATTAACAAGTCAGAAATGACAGATGTTGGCAAGGATGTGGAGAAAGGGGAACCCTCTTACACTGCTGCTGGGAATGCAAACGGGTGCAGTCACCCTGGAAAAACAGTGTGGAGATTCCTCATAAAGTTGAAAATAGGGCTACCCTACGACCCAGCAATTGCACTACTGGGTATTTATCTAAAGGATACAAAAATAGTGATTCAAAGGAGCACATACACCTCCGTGTTTATAGCAGCAATGTCCACAATAGCCAAACTATGGAAAGAGACCAGATATCTATCAACAGATGAATGGAAAAAGAAAATATGACATATATATATACACACATATATATGTATATATATGAATATTACTCAGCCACCAAAAAAAAAGAAACCTTGCCATGGGCAACAATATGGATGGAACTAGAGAGTATTATGCTAAGCAAAATATGTCAGAGAAGACAAATACCACATGATTTCACTCATATGTGGAATTAAAGAAACAAAACAGATGAACATAGGGGAAGGGAAGAAAAAATAAAATAAGACAAAAACCAGAGAGGGAGGAATCCATAAGAGACTACAGGGCTATAGACTGTAGGACTATAGGACTATATAGACCTATAGGAAACATACTGAGGATTGCTGGAGGGGCAGTGGGTGGGGATATGGGATAATTCGGTGATGGGCATTAAGGAGGGCATTTGACTTAATGAGCAGTCCCCTTATATGCCGCTGATGAATCACTAAATTCTACCTTTGAAACTTATAATATGCCATACATTAACTAAATTGAATTTAAATAAAAAAATTTCAAAAAGGATTTATGTGTCTTTTTAAAAAACTTTATTCTTTAAAGCAATGAGATCACTTTTTAAAAAGTATATGATTACATGAACAAAGGAAAAAGGGACAAACCAAAAAACAGAGTCTTAACTGTAGCAAACGGATGAACAGATGGTTATCAGAGAAGGGATGGGTGAAAGAGGTGAAGGGGGATTAAGAACAACTTATCAGGATGAGCACTGAGTAATGTACAGCATGGTTGAATCACTAGATTATTGTATACTTGAAAATAATATAATACTGTATGTTAACTATACTACACTGGAATTAAAATAAAATTTTTGAAAAGTACATTACTGTTTTGACATTCTTGCATATAAAGTTTAGATACCTTAGAGAAGTAAGAAGTTTAAAAAAAGCCTTTGGATCAGCAAATTTATATGAATGTAACAAAAATAATAGCTTAATCAGCTTTGGTTAAAAACTTATTAGCCACATGTGTTCTTCTGTTTGTATATCATATGCCAATAAAAAGTTAAAAGAAAAAACCTCACTGAAATTCAAATGAAACTGTCAAAATAAATTCTGAAAAACAAAATGTTTTGACAGAGGTTTTGGGAGAATAGAAGACAAAGAAAACACTAGAATAATGCTAATGGATAAGCACATTTCATGAGCCCCACAGATTCCAATACTGCTGATGTCTGGGACAGAAAAACTGAAAAATGAATCCTCCTGGTGGCTACAGGTACTCTACCTCAAGGTGACATTAACAAGAAATAAATGACTTTTAAAAAGCAAAAAACATACAGGAAAACAATCTCCTTCTCCCATACTGGGAAATGAAGCTTGGTTGTCGATTCACACTGACAGTACTGCTGGCTTTTTCCCAGTATCCCTGGGCCTGCTGGGGGTCCATACTATCCCACACCCCTCAGCAGAGCACTTCCCTTCCAGAACCACTAGAGTCAGCCCGTTTGAGAATTCCATTAATCCTGGTGGGTGGGGTGGAAACAAGTTTGTTTCTCCTGGTCCTATAAAGAGGACTGCTCTGGACTGAATTAATACCCCCTACTCCCCCAACAGTTCCACTATAAGGATGTCCAGTTCAGTATGCTGAAACAAACAAGATACCCCAAAAATATAACTGAAGTGCAGACCACATCCATATTGTCCAAATTTCTCTATGGGAACTAAGCCTGCAGGACGTTATCATTTAACCACTCTTCTCTTTAACAACACTGCATATTTGGGGTATGTTTCCCCACCAGTAATCCAATTCTCATAGCGAATATGCATTTCATTTGGGCTACAGTGATGACCTAGAGTTCCAATCTGTAGCCCTAACACACACAAGAAACAGAAATGTTGACTAGCATTCTTGGTATTACTTTATTTTAGTCAATGTAAACACTCACCTCTTTGACACTATGTGTTACTGCCCATATCAGAAAAACTCTTGACATCACCTGGAAGGAAGTCAGGACAACAGAAGATGGAACGATTCCTGAAAGAAATTTTAGGGTGGGTAAATAAATGTATATTGTACTAAGTTTCAACATGTAATACATTTTCTGAAACATTTAATTTTAATGTTAAGACATAAAACCATCTTGAGCAACTGAAACTTTATATAAAATGTCTTTCAGTACAGTCAATATTAAAAACTTTTTTCCTCCAGGGATGCCTGGATGGCTCAGTCAGTTAAGTGTCTAGCTTTGGCTTAGTCATGATCCCAGGGTCCTGGGATCGAGTTCTCCATCAGGCTCCTTGCTCAGTGGGGAGCCTGCTTCTCTCTCTGCCTGCTGCTCCTCCTGCTTGTGTGTGTTCTCTCTCTGATAAATAAATAAATAAAATCTAAAAAAATAAAAGACAACCCCAAACCCCAACTTTCCCCCTCCAAAACACTAATATTGCCTCCCTCCACCCCAGAACAATATTGTTTTTTTTTTTAAATATTTTATTTATTTGACAGACAGAGATCACAAGTAGGCAGAGAGGCAGGCAGATAGAGAGTGAGAGAAGGAAGCAGGCCCCCTGCTGAGCAGAGAGCCCGATGTGGGACTCGATCCCAGGACCCTGAGATCATGACCTGAGCCGAAGGCAGCGGCTTAACCCACTGAGCCACCCAGGCGCCCCCCAGAACAATATTGTTAATGGCAACAGCATAACATGGATCTAGGTACCTTTCTTAAGCCTTTCAAAATCACTGGCCAAGTGCAATATATTTTACATTTATCATATAGAGAAAACAAAACCATTGCTTAACCTCTAAAATTAGACACTGAAAGGTCATTTTATAATATGGGTTTCAAAAATGAATAGGCACCTATAGAAGGGAAATCAACTGTATTTGTATCCAATGAACATTAGCAACTCTTACATATCATATGTATTATCTGTATTATATATATCAAGGTATTATCTAATGGTTAAATTATCTTTTAAAATTCACTCGAATATTTTGCCAATAAGCATATGATAATCAAAGCTTATTGTCTGTATTAAACCATTCTCACCTTGTGCATTACAATAAGCGCTGGCAGAAGTTTTAACACTGGAATCCTTACTTTTTGGAAATCATTAAATTCTGCTAAGTTTAAATTTCTTTGGCTTCTCCTTTCAATTCCCACAATCACAATCACAAGAAACCAGCCACCACCATTACAAAAAACTCTTGCCTCCTTTAGGTCATCTTAAACCCAGCAATAAGCCATTATCTGTAAGCGTCATTTTCTTGTTGTAACTTTATACTTGTAGGGAACTGCTCCTAAAGTAAAATCAGGAAGCAGAATTATGGGTACCAAACCAGCAGGCTCCTTTACCCTCACTCCTCTGTGGTTTCTCTCCAGCCTTCCTGCTGGCAGCAATTACACTTACCAACTTCCTGGACATTTCAAGTTGCATGTGGGCCATTCCATACCTGCCAGGAGCCCTCATCATGGTGCAGATCTTCCTATCACTCTAATACTAACCTCATCTTCAGTACGTCCACCGGACTATCCCAGACCAATTTTCATTCTTCCACGCCTTCTAAACCACACTCAGACTTCTGAACATTTATGAAACAGAGAAACAAATTTCCAAAACACTGTGTACAAATCAGAGATGTACATGGAGACATCCATGGGTATGGCTATGAAAGGAATCACCTTATATTCATTAAGAAAAAGAGATGCAAGATCCTGTTAGAATGTGTTTCTTCAAGAAGGCTTGGGCTTCAAAGAAGAACAGCTAAGCTCTCAAAAGCAAGTAACATGCACATGTCACGCAATGCTTGGCATATAAAGATACTCAATAAATCTTTGTAGAATGATTTTAAGAAAAATAAATGCATGGACATGTAGCCCAATGGAATAGAGTTCACTCTAGAAATAAATCCTTACATTTATAGATACTTGATTTTCAAAAAGGATGTCAAGACAATTCAATGGAAAAATAACTGTCTTTTCAATAAATGGTGCTGGGACAACTGGATAGTTGCATACAAAAGAATAGAGTTAGGGGATGCCTTGGTGGCTCAGTTGGTTAAGCAGCCGCCTTCGGCTTAGGTCATGATCCCAGTGTCCTGGGATCAAGTCCCACATCGGGCTCCTTGCTGGGCAGGAAGCCTGCTTCTCCCTCTGCCTCTGCCTGCCACTCTGTCTGCCTGTGCTCACTCACTCTGACAAAAAAAAAAAAAAAAAGTAAAAAAAAAAGAATATAGAGTTAGAAACTTCCTTATGTCAAGTACAAAAAAAAATTAACTCAAAATGGATCAAAAACCAAAATATAATAGTTAAAACTATAAAACTCTTAGACGAAAAGATAAATGGGGGCAGGAGTCCAAGATGGTGGAGGAGCAAGAGACTTTAATTTCATCTGGTCCCAGGAATTCAGCAAGATAGCTATCAAATCATTCTGAACACCTGCGAATTCAACCAGAGATCTAAGAAAACAAGAGCTGCAACTCTACAAAAGAAAAGCGACCACTTTCTGCAAGGCAGGAGGTGTGGAAAAGTGAATCCCAGGCGATAGTGGGAAGATTAACTGTAGGGGGAGGGGAGGGAAGGGAGCCTACCTCAGCTGGCGACCAGCAAGTGATAGAGCAGCAGAGCACAAAATTGGAACTTTTAGAAGTCTGCTCCAGTGAGGGATGCTGCTCAGGTGGCTAAGTGGGGGTGGAACCTAGCTGGGACAGTGTGGTCTCAGGATCCCTCAAGGTCACAGGGAGACTGGGGGTGCCTGAGGGTGGCAGAGCTCCCAGGGATCGGATAGGGAAGGTGGCTGCAGAGTGAGCCCACTTGTGGGCTCTCAGCTCAGGGCTACCATAACCTTGATCTACAGCACAGTCAAGCAACTGCTCTCTGAGCAGGGGCCCAACAAGCTGAACTAGCAAGACCCCACCTTCCTCACCCAGGAGGAAGGAGTCCACAGGGTTTGGAGACTCCAAACAGGGCTGTGTGCCTGAGAGAGAAACACTAGGTCACAGGCCGGGATTTCGGATGAAGGCCAGGGGTACAGGAGTGACTGATTGTTTTATCTGAGGGTTCCCTGAGAGGTCGGGCCCAGAGCGCTGGCTCTGGGGCCAGGGACTGGGAGGCTGTCATTTTCATTCTCATCTTTGAAAAGTGTACCAAAAGCCTTCAGGGAATAAAAGGCACACAGAGCAAACTGGAGCAGATAACTTAGCCTGGCCCCCAGCAAGGATGGTGCAATTTCGCCTGGGGAAAAGACACTTCAGAATCAATGCAATAGGCCCCTCCCCCAGAAGATCAGCAAGAACATCCAGCCAAGACCAAGTTTCTAGATCAATGAGAATTGCAAAACTCCAGCCCTAGGGGAATACAGCATATAGAATGCATGTTTTTTCCCCATGATTCTTAGTCTTTCAACTTTAACTTCTTTCCTTTCCTTTTTCAACCAATTTCTTACTTTATCAACTCTTTTTTTACATCTTCATTTTCATTTTTACAGTTATATTCTATCCCTTCGTTGTATTTGATCATCCACATATATATACATATACATATATATATATACACACACACTTTTTTTCTTTCTTTACAATTTTTGGGATGCAGTTTCTTCTAACAGACCAAAATACACCCGAAATCTTGTATATGACTGTTCTATTCACCTGTCTGGTCACATTCCCTTTTTATTGTTTTTTCTTCCATTATTTTTGTTTTTTACATTCTATCCTTTCAATGTACTTAGTTTTATTTTTGTATATATAAGTTTTTCTTTCTTTACAATTTTGAGATGTAGTTTCTTCTAACAAACTCACCAAAAGACACTCAGGAGATAGTGTATTGCTCTGCTCTGTTCACCTGTTTGTTTATATCCCTTCCTTTTTTTTTTTTTTGTTGTTGTTGTTCTTGGGGTTTTTTTCCTCTTTTGCTTTTTCTTGTCTTTTAATTTCCATTTTTACATTACATTCTATCGTTTCACTGTAGTTGATTTTATTTTTGTACACATAGATTTTCTTCTTTACAATTTTGGGATCTAGCTTTCTAAAAAAGAGATCAAGATACACACAGAATCCAGTGTATTGCTCTATTCTGCTCATATGTCTAATTATATTCTTTTTTTTTTTCTCCTGGTTTTGGGTCTCTTCTGATTTGTTTAGTGTATATTTTTCTGGGGTTATTGTTGCCATTTTAATATTCTGTTCTCTTGTTCATCTGTTCTTCTCTGGACAGAATGACAAGACAAAAAAAAAAAAAAGAATTAGAGGCAGTACTGACTGCCAGGGACCTAATCAGTATGGACATAAGTAATATGTCAGAACTAGAGTTCTGATTATAATATAATAATTATAAAGATACTAGCTAGACTTGAAAAAAGCATAGAAGACAGAAAAAAAAGCAAAAAGCGAAAAGAATAGAAATCACTAGAGAATCCCTTTCTGGAGAAATAAAAGAACTAAAATCTAACCAAGTCGAAATCAAAAAGGCTATTAATGAGATGCAATAAAAAATAGAGGTTCTGGGCGCCTGGGTGGCTCAGTGGGTTAAGCCGCTGCCTTCGGCTCAGGTCATGATCTCAGGGTCCTGGGATCGAGTCCCACATCGGGCTCTCTGCTCGGCGGGGGGCCTGCTTCCCTTCCTCTCTCTCTGTGATCTCTTCCCTTCCTCTCTCCTACTGTGATCTCTCTCTGTCAAATAAATAAATAAAATCTTTAAAAAAAAAAATAGAGGTTCTAACTGCGAGGATAAATAAAGTAAAAGTGAGAATTAGTGATACAGAAGGCCAAATGATAGAGAATAAAGAAGCTGAGAAAAAGAGAGATAAACCGCTACTGGATCAAGAAGGGAGAATTCGAGAGATAAGTGATGCCATAAAGTGAAACAGTATTAGAATAACTGGGAACCCACAAGAAGAGGAAAGACAGACAGAGACAGCAAAAGGCATATTGGAGCAAATTACAGTGGAGAACGTCCCAATCTCGGGAAGGGAGCAAGCATCAAAGTCCAGGAGGCAGAGAGAACGCCCCTCAAAATCAATAAAAACGGTCAACACCCTGACAAATACTAGTAAAACTTACAAACCTCAGAGACAAAGAGAAAATCCTGAGAGCAGATCTGGGCAAGAGATCTGTAACCTACAAGGGAGAAACACAGATTGGCAGCAGACCTGTCCACAGAGACCTAGCAGGCCAAAAAGGACTGGTATGATATATTCAGGGAGCTAAATGAGAAAAATATGCAGCCAAGAATACTTTATCCAGCTAGGATGTTATTCAAAATAGAAGGACAGATAAAAAAATCTTCCAGGACGAACAGAAACATAAAGAATTTGTGACCAGCAAACCAGCCCTACCAGAACTATTAAAAGGGATCCTCTAAGGAAAGATCCCCAAATTAACATATATCAGAAAGGAACAAAGACAAATATAGTAACAGTCACTTTACATGTAATAGAAAGGGGAAGGGGTGGGGAGGTGGGTGAGCCTGGTGATGGGTATTAAGGAGGGCATGTATTGCATGGGTGTTATATACAAACCATGAACACTACATCAAAAATTAATGATGTACTGTATGGTGACTAACACAACATAATAAAACATTATATAAAAAACCCAAAGACTGTAAAAAGAGATGAGGAAAAACACTGTATCATAAATAAAGGGTCTATTCAACAAGAAAATTACCAATTATATGTATTTATGCCCCTAACATGGGAGAAGCCAATTACATAAGCCAATTAATAACAAAATTAAAGAAGCACATCGATAATAATACAATAGTTGGGAACTCGAACACCCCCTTAACTACAATGGACAGATCATCTAAGCAGAAGACCAACAAAGAAATAAGGGCTTTGAATGACACACTGGACCAGAGGGACTTCATAGATATATTCAGAACATTCCATCCTAAAGCAACAGAACACATATTCTTCTCAAGTGTACATGGAACATTCTTCAGAATAGATAACATTCTGGGTCACAAATCAGGTCTCAACCAGTACCAAAGACTGGAATCATTCCCTGCATATTTTTAGATCACAGTGCTTTGAAACTAGAACTCAATCACAAGAGGAAAGTTGGAAAGGACTCAAAAGAGCATCCCACTACAGAAAGAATGGGTCAACAAGGAAATTAAAGAAGAATTTTAAAAAATTCATAGAAATGAATGATAATGAAAAGACAACATCAAAATCTTTGGGATGCAGCAAAGGTGGTCCTAAGAGGGAAATATATAGTGATACAAGCCTTTCTCAAGAAATAAGAAAGGTCTCAGCTATACAAACTAACCTTACAACTAAAAAAAAAACCTGGAGAAAGAACAGCAAGTAAGGCCTAAATCCAGCAAAAGAAATCAATGAAATAGAAACCAAAAGAACAGTAGAAGAGATCAACAAAAGTAGGAACTGGTTCTCTGAAAGAATTATTAAGACTGATAACCCCCTAGCCAGACTTAACAAAAAAAGAAAGGACCCAAATAAATAAAAATCATGAATGAAAGAGAAGAGATCACAACCAACAATGAAGAAATACAAACAATTGTAAGCACATAGTATGAGCAACAAATGGCAACAAACTAGACAATCTGGAAGAAATGGATGCATTCCTAGGGACTACAAACTATGGAATTTGAAGCAGTAATAAAAAATCTCCCAACAGGGACACCTGGGTGCCTCAGTTGTTAAGCATCTGCCTTCAGCTCAGGTCATGATCCCAGGGTCCTGGGATCAAGCCCTGAATCGGGCTCTGCTCAGCGGGGAGCCTGCTTTTCTCCCTCTCCCACTCCGCCTGCTTGTGTTCCCTCTCTTGCTGTGTCTCTCTGTCAAATAAATAAATAAAATCTTAAAACAAAAACAAAAACAACTCCCAATAAACAAGAGTCTAAGGCTGGATGGCTTCCCAGGGGGAATTCCACCAAACATTCATTCATTCATTCACTTATTTATTTTTAAAGATTTATTCATTTATTTGACAAAGAGAGACAGAGAGGGAACACAAGCAGTGAGAGTGAGAGAGGGAGAAGCAGGCTTCCCGCCGAGCAGGGAGCTGGAGGTGCGGCTTGATCCCATTACCATGGGATCATGACCTAAGACAAAGGCAGACACAGTGATTAACCCACCCAAGCGCCCCTCCACCAAACATTTAAAGAATAATTAATACCTAATCTTCTGAAGATGTTTAAAAAAATAGAAATGGAAGGAAAACTTCCAAACTCTATGAGGCCAGCATTACCTTGATCCCAAAACCAGACAAAGACCCCACCAAAATGGAGAATTACAGACCAATATCCCTGATGAAGACGGATGCAAAAATTCTCACCAAAATACTAGCCAATAGGATCCAACAGTACATTAAAAGGATTATTCACCACAAGGAAGTGGGATTTATTCCTGGGCTGCAAGGGTGGTTCAACATCCACAAATCAATGTGATACAATACATAAATAAATAAAGTACAAGAACCATATGATACTCTCAAGAGATGCAGAAAAAGCATTTGACAAAGTACAGCATCCTTTCTTGATTAAAACTCTTCACAGTGGAGGGACAGAGAGAACATACCTTAATATCATTAAAGCCATTCATGAAAAGCCTATAGCAAATATCATTCTTATTTGGCAAAAACTGAGATTTTGCCCCCTAAGGTCAGGAACATGACAGAGATGTCCATTATCACTACTGCTGTTCAACATAGTCCTGAAAGTCCTAGCCTCAGCAATCAGACAACAAAAAGTTATTAAAGGCATCCAAATCGTCAAAGAAGAAGTCAAACTCTCACTCTCTGCAGATGACAAATGAGGAAACCCAGAAGACTCCACCCAGAAATTGGTAGAACTCATACAGGAATTCAGCAAAGTGGCAGGATATAAAATCACTGCACAGAAATCAGTTGCATTTTTATACACTGACAATGAGACAGAAGAAAGAGAAAATTAAGGAGTCATTCCATTTACAATTGCACCCAAAACTGTAGTATACCTAGGAATAAACCTAACCAAAGAGGCAAAGGATCTATACTCTGAAAACTACAGAAAGCTCATGAAAGAAATTGAGAAAGACAACAAAGAAATGGAAAAATGTTCCATGTTCATGGACTGGAAGAACAAGTAATGTTAAAATGTCTATGCTACATAGAGCAATCTATAGTTTCAATGCAATCCCTATCAAAATACCATCAACGTTTTTCAGGGAGCTAAAACAAATAATCCTAAAATTTGTATGGAACCAGAAAATACTCCAAATAGCCAAAGGAATGTTGAAAAAGAAAAACAAAACTGGTGACATCACAATGTCAGGTTTCAAACTCTATTTCAAAGCTATAATCATCAAGATAGTATGATATTGGCACAAAAACAGACACATAGATAAACGGAACAGAATGGAGGGTCCAGGAATGGACCCTCAACTCTATGGTCGACTGATCTTCAACAAAGCAGGAAAGAATATCCAATGGAAAAAAGATAGTTCTTCAACAAATGGTGTTTGGGAAAACTGAACAGCCACATGCATTAGAATGGAACTGGACCATTCCCTTACGCCACTCACAAAAATAGACTCAAAATGGATGAAAGACCTTAATGTGGAACAGGAATCCATCACAATCCTAAAAGGGAACACAGGCAGCAACATCTTCAACCTCGGCTGCAGCAACTTCTTTGCTAGAAATGTCTCCAAAAGCAAGGGAAACAAAGGCAAAAATGTACTACTGGGACTTCATCAAGATAAAAAGCTTTTGCACAGGGGCGCCTGGGTGGCTCAGTGGGTTAAAGCCTCTGCCTTCAACTCAGGTCATGATCCCAGGGTCGTGGGATCGAGCCCCGCATCGGGCTCTCTGCTCGGCGGGGAGCCTGCTTCCCCTCTCTCTCTGCCTGCCTCTCTGTCTACTTGTGATTACTGTCTGTCAAATAAATAAATAAAATCTTAAAAAAAAAAAAAAAGCTTTTGCACAGCAAAGGAAACAGTGGACAAAACCAAAATTGACAGAATGGGAGAAGATATTTGCAAAAGTCTTATCAGATAAAGAGCTAGTATCCAAAATTTATAAAGAATTTATGAAACTCAACAACAAAAGAACAAATAACCCAATCAAGAAATGGGCAGAAGACATGAAGAGACATTTCTTCAAAGAAGACATACAAATGGCCAATAGACACATGAAAAAAATGCTCCACATCACGTGGCATCAGGGAAATACAAATTGAAGCCACAATGAGATACCACCTCACACCAGTCAAAATGGCTAAAATTAACAAGTCAGGAAATGACCGATGTTGGTGAGGATACAGAGAAAAGGAACCCTCCTACACTGTTGGTGGGAATGCAAGCTGGTGCAGCCACTCTAGAAAACAGTATGGAGGTTCCTCAAAAAGTTGAAAACAGAGCTACCCTTGACCCAGCAATTGCAGTACTTGGTATTTATCCAGTATACTATACCAGATACAAATGTAGTGATCCAAGGGGCACTTGCACCCCAATGTTTATAGCAGCAGTGTCCACAATAGCCAAACTATGGAAAGAACCCAGATGTTCATTGACAGATGAATGGATAAAGAAGATGTGGTGTATATATATATTCACAATGGAATATTACTCAACCACCAAAACACCCCAAATCTTGCCATATGCAATGAAGTGGATGGAACTAGAGGTTATTATGTTAAGTAAAATAAGTCAATCAGAGAAAGATAACTATTACATGATCTCACTGATATGTGGAATTTAAGAAATAAAACATAGGATCATAGGGAAAGAGAAGAAAAAAATAAAAAAGATGAAACCAGAGAGGGAGACAAACCATAAGAGACTTTTAATCATAGAAACAAACTGAAGGTTGCTGGAGGGGTGGGGGAGGGATGGATGGGGTAACTGGGTGGTGGACATTAAGGAGGGCATATGATGTAATGAGCATTGGGTATTGTATAATAGTGATGAATCACAGACCTGTAACTCTGAAACCAATAATAAATTATGTTAATTAAAAACTCTGCTCCTCTTCCCCAGCATTTTAGCAAAGATAAAATTCAAATGATGTCTTTAATAAAAAACGATCGCCTTCTTTTAAAAGATTGTATTAAAGATTAAAAAAAGAGAGGAAGAACACATAAATGTAAATCTTTGTGACCTTGGATTAGGCAACAGTTTATTAGCTATGACACCAAAAGCAAACACATACAAAAATAGACATCAAAATTAAAAACTTCTGGGCTTCAAATGATACTATCAAAAAAGTGAAAAGACAACATACAGGAGAAAATATCTATGAATTGTATGTAATAAAGGCCTTATATAAAAAAAGAATTAAAATTTTTTTTAATATTTAATTTTTTTTTCCAGAGAGGGAGGGAGAAAAAAAGAAGGAAGAGAGGTGCAGAGGGTAAGAGAGCAAGAGAATTTTAATCAGCCTTCACGCCCAAGGAGAAGTGTGACACAAGTCTTAATCTCACAATCCTGAGATCATGATATGAGCTGAAATCAAGAGTCACGTGCTTACAAAGAATGAGCCACCCAAGTGGCCCCCAAATAAAGAATTCTTACAACTTAATAATAAAAGACAACCCAATTATAAAATGGACAGGGAATCGGAATAGACATTTCTCCAAAGAAGATATGCAAATGGATAATAAAGACATGAAAAGATGCTCAAATCATCAGTGAACAGGGAAATGCAAATCAAAACCACAATGAGATATACTTCACTAGGATGGCTACAATCATCAGATACATTATTGCAGAGAATAACAAGCGCTGGCAGGGATGTGAGGATACTGGAGCCCTCAGACATTGCCATTAGGAATATAAAATGGTATAGCTACTGTCTGAGAGTACCTCAAAATGTTACATATGGAATTACCATATGGCCCAGCAATTCTCCTCCTAGGTACATATTTATCCAAGAAAAATAAAAACATATGCCCACATAAACACTGGCAGTGAATGTTCATAGTGGCATTTATCTCAGTCCCAAACTGGAAACAATCAAAATGTCCAAAAAACAGATGAATGGGGGCGCCTGGGTGGCTCAGTGGGTTAGGCTGCTGCCTTCGGCTCGGGTGATGGTCTTAGGATCCTGGGATAGAGTCCAGCATTGGGCTCTCTGCTCAGCAGGGAGCCTGCTTCCCAACTCCCTCCCCACCCCTCCGCCTGCCTCTCTGTCTACTTGTGATCTGTCAAATAAATAAATAAAATCTTTAAAACAAACAAAAAAACAAAAAAACAAAAACCCCACATGAATGGATCAATCGAACATGGTATTTTAGAAAGAAACGCAATGGAACCTTAGAAATAAAGTAAAAAGAAATGAATAATAAAAAAGAAATGAAGTATTGATACATAGTATAACATACTGACATACTGACTGAAGAACCTAGTGACAAAAGACCACATGTTACATGATTTGGTTTATATGAAAAGTCAAGAATAGACAAACTAAAAAGACAGAAAGCAGATTAGTTGGGCTAGAAGGTTAGGAGGGAAACTGGGAGCAACTGCTAATAGGTATTGGGCTTCTTTTTGGGCTGATGAAAATGTTCTAAAATTGATTGGGTGATGGTTGCACAACTCTGTGAATACTGAATTATATACTCAAAATGGGTGAGTTTTATATGTGAATAATATATGAATAAAGCTTTTATAAAAAAATAAATATATGAGTTAAACACAAAGCCTGGTGATATAATATGTAATACTGCTAAAGAAGCTCAATCAGTGAGTCAAATACGAAGTGAATATACTTAGCCAGATTATACTATAGATTACATTACCAGAAAAACTAAAGATAGATAATCAAAGGCTTTCCTAAATGAGTTCTTAAGCATTTGCTGCTTAAGGTAAGACCACCAGTATTTCTAGTTTCTTCTTTTTTTAACTCAAAGACTAGCTCATCACTTAAAAATATTATTTTCCCTTTCATTTCTGCTTTCTTCTTTTGCCATTGAAACAATGGGTTAGACTGTTAATGGAGTGATCAGTGCTCCAGGCTTACTGATACACTTTGGTGGGAATCAAGAAGTCCAGGATCTGGACCTCAGATTTCCAAGTTCAATAAATCAATTTAATCCCACTCATGAGCAAAAATCAGGTTCTTGGGAGACTGGTTCAGGCCAATCAGATCCAGAGGAGTCTAGCTAATAAACCAAAATGTCATTTTATTCACTTAGAACAGAAGCACAGCCTTTGTAATAGTAACTGAAGAGTTGGGATTTTAGAGACCTTCATCTAGGGGCACTTTTTTCCTCATACGGAAATCAGAATGCTTATTAGGAAGTATGACTTCAATGAAGGACCTGGTTGCTCTGAGGGATGAAAACTGCGATTCAGGGCGCCTGGGTGGCTCAGTGGGTTAAGCCGCTGCCTTCGGCTCAGGTCATGATCTCAGGGTCCTGGGATCGAGTCCCACATCGGGCTCTCTGCTCAGCAGGGAGCCTGTTTCCTCCTCCTCTCTCTCTCTGCCTGCCTCTCTACCTACTTGTGATCTCTCTCCGTCAAATAAATAAATAAAATCTTTAAAAAAAAAAAAAAAAAGAAAACTGCGATTCAGTTCTTTACTCTAGAGCTCCCTTTCCTAGGGAATATGAAGATTTCTATATGTCTTCCTTTTGAAAGTGCTCATCAAAAATTATGTATTTTTTTAAAGTAAGATTTAACAGCCAAGAACATTTATTCCTTAGGTGTATTTCCCACCATTCTTTTCTTCTAAGCATATGTGTGTGTGTGTGTGTGTGTAGTCACTTTTAAAGACTTAAAAAATTTGTTATGTCAGAGACAGAATGTAGAAAAGCAGGGGGAGCTGCAGGCAGAGGGAGAGGCAGGCTCTCTGCTGAGCAAGGAACCTGATGTGGGACTTGATCCCAGGATCTTGGGATCATGACTGGAGCCTGAAGGCAGATGCTTAACCAACTGAGCCACCCAGGCGTTCTCTCTTCTAAGTATATTTTTAAATACAGTTCAACTTCTATTGTTTATACTCTTTGTAGTTTGCTTTTTTCACTTTACATTTTGAGAAATTTTCTTACAACATATTCTTAAAAATATTTTAGCTTGAGTGTTAATATATTCCTTTGAGTAGAATATATTTGTTTATCTATTCTCCTTCTGTGAAACATTTAAATTGCTTAAATTTCTTGATATTACAAATGAAGTAATAAAGTATTAAAAATAATACTTAAAAATTTCTGAGGCTTAGAAAAAAATAATTTTTTTAAAGAATTATTTCCTTGGGATAGTTCCCAGAAGTAGAACTACTAGGTCAAATGCTATGAATGCCTTTAAAGATCTTGAAATACATTGCCAAATTGCTTTCCAAAACATTTGTATTAATATACACTCCCACCAAGAGCATACAAGCCTGGCTGCTTTAACCTACCCCTCCAGAGTAAATTTAAATCTTAGTAAGTTAGGGATTAAAAAGCCAGTAAATTTAAATCTTAATAAGCTAGGAATAAAAAACTGCTCAATGCTTTCTAATTTGATGCAAATGCAGAATTGTTCCTGGCTTTGCCTGCAGGTGCTCCCCTAAATTCCCTATTCAGGAAACTGCCCATTTAGGCACCTGAATTTCCTAATGATGTCATTCATACCAAAGCTCACTTGGTTTCTATGGCATATGAACCTACTTCAATTGATCACCCAGCAAACAGAAGTTTTGGCTCTATCCTGACAGCCCAATCTTAAAATGCCTGCTCTACTGGACCGGTCAAAAGGTCAGTAGGAAGAAGTACCGTTTATATAAGGAAGACCATCTGAAGGCCAGTATCTCCAAGTTTATTCTTGGAGGTAAGTCAGGCCAACAACAGAAGGCCAAATAGATAGCATCATCTTTGCTCTGAATAGAACTATCACTGAGTTGGGTGTATTGTAATTGTCAGTTGAATTTCATGAGGAACTATTAAAAAATCATTATTTGCTATAGGAAATGCATGCAGTATAATATCCACTTTATCACGCAATGCCCTTATATTAGCACTAGGTGGGAAGTCTGCTTCAGAAATCAATGCTAAGAAATATTTACACCTCTCCAGTCTGATAAGATTTCTGTAACTTCCCCTTTCCTTTTTTTCTTTTATTATTTTACTTTAGTTTTAATGTAGTTAACATACAGTGTTATATTCTCAGTTGCCCTTTTCAATATGGTAGTCAGAAAGTTCCTAGTCAAAACTGAAGCATACTACATTATTATAATTCTTGTAGAAGTTTTCACAAACCCTTGTGGAATGAGGAGTACAGCCAGACTGGATCCTTTCTTTTCTAGACTTCTTGCAGTCAGTCTCAATGTGACTACATTTATTACACCATTATCCCTTATTTGAACACAATGACACAACATGTTAAAACTATCTACACCTCAAATTTTTGGTTGTTGATTACTTAAGTTGGTTGTTTTCAGAAGAGAGATTCTGCAATCTTATCAGTAAGCCATCACTAGAACAAAATTCATTAAAAAAGGACTTAATAGGCATCTATTACTTATTAATTGAATTCAACAAATGTTTCTGGAGTACCTACTCTGTGCCAAGTACTATTTTCCATGCTGGGGATATAATGGTAAATGAGATTCGTCCCTGCCCTCATGAACTTAAAACTCTCAGGCTTTAATTGATTTGGTTTGGGATAGCTCTTATTTTTAGGCCTTTTTCCTGAAGGCGATGTGAGGCAACTAAACATCTGTAAACAGAATGGCATGATCACTTCTTGGTTTCAGACAAATTTCTCTATCAGCAGGGCACATCTTTGGCAAGACGAGGTTATAACTTGAGAAATAATTACAGGAATTTATGTTGAAATAGCAATGAACTTTTGAAGCAAAACATGGCAGATAAAAGAAACAGGCATTTATATGTGTGGGGTATGTACACGCACGCATGCACGCTCAGCAAAAGCTGTATAAAGGGGATCTGGCAAAGAATTTGATTCTCCGGAACCAGGGTGCTCTGAGGACTCCCTGTGCCTGGCAGAAGTTGGCAGCACTGGAAATTCTCCCTGTTCGGAACAGCCCTCAGATGGAACAGGTTAGTGGGCTTAGGAGATTAGCTACTAATGACCAAAACTGGTTTGCAAGTCAGGTATGGTCAGGCAGGTTGGGAGCAGAGCAGGACAGTGTTCAGCTGGAGCCCACAAACAGAAAAGGAGTCAGTCATCAATCATCAAGGAATACATGCGTAATGGAGGCCAGACCAAAGCAAGGCAGGCGACACAAAGCTGGTGCCAGTAACTAAACTAAAGGATGGCAATTGAAGCCAGAATCTCCCTACCCAAATACCAAATCCACAGATCTAAAAGTAGCAATATTCACTAACAAAAACAACACTCACCAGCAGCAACCAAAAAGGAATTGGGTAACAACTGTACACCATATATTTTTAAAAGTTCTAGCCAAAAAAGGAAAGATTATTGTGCACCTCCTACTCTAGCCCCATCTCCCAAAAGTGATAGTGGTGAATCAACATAATTTTGAGACTTTTCACCAACAGGCTGAGATTTAGAGAGAAACACAAATTTCTGAGTGGAGTGTGACAGACATGGAGGCTGGAATGTGATGGCAAAGTGGAAGATGTGACTGGCCAGGGGCCCCTCATGGAAGCCAAGCCCTTCCAGTCCCACACTGAGCTACAGGACTGGCACAGAGTTCCCTATGGGAATGGGATACACGTTTTATGAGGTGGCAGAATCCCAACATGGAGCAATTAAATCTGAGAAAGGAAGGAAGAGCTCATGTGTTTTTAAATAAGTAATTCATTTGCACTGCTCAAAATTTAAAAAGTATAAAAAGATATACAGAGAAAAGTCTCCCTCCCAATCCCATCACACTACCATTCAGGGGCCTTTTCCACAGGAAACTAATTATTAATTCCTTGTCAATCACTCCAGAGATATATTCTAGGTATATAACAGCAAATATGTAAGTGAATGCATAAGATATATTTATACCCAGCCTTTTTTCCAACTTTTTATGTAATGGTAGCATTTTATACACATTGTTCTATACTCTGCTTTCCTTCCCTTAAAAAATACCCTGAAGACCTTTCTTCAGCAATACATATATATATACTGTTTTAATTCAAGACTTTGTCTTAATATCTATACACTCTCCTAAGCCCTATCCCTCTATGTCCTTAGCATGCAGAAAAATATGTAAAACAGGAAAACTCCAATCCTAAATTGTAGCTCAGTGGGGAAAATAACTGAATAAACATTGTGGAAATGCAACCAGGGAGAATTCAGTAACATCCCTATCAGAGCAAATAAAATAGCTGCACAGGGCTACTCACACTTTAGAAATATAGAGAGGCGGGGCGCCTGGGTGGCTCAGTGGGTTAAATCCTCTGCCTTCGGCTCAGGTCATGACCCCAGGGTCCTGGGATCGAGCCCTGTATCGGGCTCTCTGCTCCTTGGAGAGCCTGCTTCCTCCTGTCTCTCTGCCTGTCTCTCTGCCTGCCTCTCTGCCTACTTGTCATCTCTATCAAATAAATAAATAAAATCTTAAAAAAAAAAAAGATTAAAAAAATAAAGAAAGAAATATAGAGAGGCATGGCAACAATACAAATCTAATATAAGAAAAGAAAATAATAAAGTATGCATTATGTCTAGGGTAAAGTAAAAAATTAAAACAACTGGAAAGAAGATAATAATTATGGAAAATAAAGGCAAGCCAACAAAAGAATAATTTTATCCCCAAAGTAGAGAACCCAATATATGGAACAGATTATTCAGGGGTATAATCCAAGAAATATAAGAACTAAATTTGTACTTAAAGAACACACTGTGTTCCATAAAACAAACAAACAAACAAGCAAACAGAAAACCTGATAGTGAATGAGTAAAGCAAAAAAATTTCTTGGGGGATCCAGACCAAAAAAAAAAAAAAAAAGCAAGTTACCTACAAAGCAGTAAGAAAATCAGCAGCCTGGCTTCAGACTTTCCCACAGCAACATCCAATGTCAGAAGACAATGAAACAATACTACAAAGGTCTGAGCGAAAGAAAGTACGTTCAAGAATATTATACCCAGCCAAGATCTCACCCTAGCACAAGGGCAAAAGATAAACATCACTAAATATGAAAGAACTTGCCACATAATGCCCATGCAACCAATGTTCTCAAGAAACACATGCTATCAAAAAATCAGCCAAACAAGAGATGAATCAAAATAAGGAATTCAGGAATGGAGAAGTCATGGTCAAAGGGTCCAGAGTAGGCAATGAGTCCATTCAAATATAAAGCTAAGAGTAAACAATTATGCTAACTATGGCCACAGAACATATTAGAAATGGTCACAAACCATAATAATATATTAGTAATATAATTTTAAAATGGGAGCCATGGAAAAAGAGATGGAAGGAGAAGTGAGAATACTAATTTTCTTAACAGAATTAGGAGATACTACCTAAAACTAAAATATAGCCAAATGTAATTCTGAACTAAAATTTTGTAACTTTTTGTTAAACTTCAAGGGACTTTTAATAGTATAACTCATGGTAAAAAGATTTTATATATTTTAATAAGAATAGCAATTTTAACAAAAAATAGCAGGTATAGTATGAACATATCTTGATTCTTCTATCCATTTACTTTTTTCTTTTCTTAATATATATGTGAAGGAAACCTTCTCCAGAATGGTATTTATCTAATACTAATGAAGATTAGTTCTAAAAAGGTAGAATTTGGAGTCATTTGTAAACTTTGTTCTTTGTACCTTTCCACATTGCTTGAACTCCTGAAAACACATGAATTAGATTTCAAAATTAATTAAAATCATTCTCTTAATGAGAAATGAAACATTTGGCACCAACAAAAAAGATAATTCTGACACTGAGCTAATCCAATTTTAAACAGGAATTTTCTTCAATATTCTCTTTTACATTCAAGCTAATCTCAGGGAAGTAAAATATTTCTGGCCAAAATGAAGGAAAGGGTGGGAATGTGGAACTTAGAGAAGATGATTGGCTTTTTAAATTTTTTTTCTTCTTTAAAGATTTTATTTATTTACTTAGAGAGAGAGAGCCAGCGAGAGGCAGCAGAAGCAGGAAAGAGGGACAGAGGGAGAGAAAGAAGCAGATTCTCGCTGAGAAGGGAGCCTGACATGGGGCTCGATCCCAGGACCCGGGGACTATGACCTGAGCCAAAGGCAGATGCTTAACCAACTGAGCCACTGTGGCACACTCCCTCCTGCCTTTTTTTTTAATTCTTAAAAAGAAAGACAAACAGAAGGACAATTCTCTTCTCTATTTTCCCAGAACATAAAAAACTGGCCTTGCCTCTCTTGGGGTTGCAGCACCTGACCCCCCTAAAAGCAATGCTCAATATATTTTACTTAACCACACTTGCTTTATTTAGCTCTGACAAAAGAAATCAGTGTCTTACACTGAAATCAATAGCCAAATTACAATACTCATATGATAAGCTCTGGATTTATTAGAGGTTAGCATTTCTAAAAGATGTACTGAACTGTGAGAGGGGATTATATTTCTTTGTGCTAAAAGGATGTTGGTACTAGGTGTATTCATGCTTATTTTTGACTAACTTGAAATGGATAAAAAGGGAGAGACACGTGAAAACGAAGTACAGTGATATGTCATGTGTCTAGCATTAGAAAGAAAAGTGCAGCTAGAATTAAATCTTTTCCCTTCATGTGATCAAACTTTAAACACTGAGATGCTTCTCAAGCTGGGGCACACAAACCCCAAAGATGGGCAGAAGGGTCCAATCCTGTGACATCCTAGTAGCTGTTAACTTACTCAAACTCAACTATATGAGCAGAATTCAAAGAAAATCAGATAGAAAACTAGTGTAAGCAACTCCACCTAGTATCTCACAGTGTGAATGTGGGCACCAGAGTGAATGATAATCTTAGGTCTCCTGGTCACTCACTGTGACTGTGGTTCCACTGTTCAAAGATAAGAGTCATCCAACATAGACCCCAAATGGGAAACAACTATTTAATCTAGCATTCAAATAAAGAAAGAGTAGACATTTTCAATACTGGAGGGAAACATGGCTGTGCTGGACTTACTGAGAATCCATACTAAGCTACATTGTGTTATTTTAGCAATTCAAACTATTTTTCCATTGGAATTTTATTCACACAGAAGCAATTCTATTTTATGAGAAAAGCCACAGCACATAGTCAAAGTATATCACCCTGGTTCACTGATTTTCCCTGAAAATTTTTTTGGGGAGTATCCATTTTTACATAAAAACATAAGAAAAAGGGACTTCAAAAGTTTTCACATTTAAAGCAAGCCATTTTGCCTTTATTCCCAAATCCCTGAGGTACCTATACCCCCCTCACAGATAAATTAGGGAAACTTGAAAAGAGCTGGAAAAAACACAATGATACATAATACAAATATAAGGTAGGAAGCCAGGCTTAGGAAAAATAAGGCTAAGAAAAATATCTTGAAACAATGGGAGAAATTAACCCCTACAAAAATGTGAAGAGGGCCTGTGTACTTGTGTTTGGGGCAAACCGTGAACTAGGCACTGTGCTGCTTTATGGTGAATACAAGGAGAAAAAAAGTACAATCCAGTTGTATTATTCAATGCACATGAAAGAAAAAGAACCAGGTACTTGCTTTTGAGCCATATCCCTACATATTAAGTGGCTTTGACTATAGCAACAGTTTGATGTCCTTTGCACAGCTTACTGTTTCAGATGGCCAGCTGTTAAAGTATCTGCCACTGGCAGGTTGCTCTTCTTAACGGAGGTTCTCACATGTAAAAAAGTAATAATAAATTGGCTCCAAGAGAGGAACCAGAGGCCTTTGACGGGAATGAGCCTTTGAAGGAATCAAATATCCAGAGGCTTTTCATTTGTTTGTCTACTTTTGGGGCCTCCACTCTTTAAGAATCAGGTTACCAAAAGTCGAAATCTCCAAGTGAGGACAAAATACAGACATGAAGAAAAATGAGGTATGTTTCCCACCTTTCTGAAGATAACAGAAGAGTGTCACTTTTGAAAAGCAGGAAAACATAAAAATATTAGAAGCCATTCTCTAAGAGAACACAATGAGCCAATTTTAAGTCATGGAAACTCTCAAACCTCTGTATTGTAGTTAGCATTTCAATAGCAGACTGTCACCCTATTATTTTTACTGTCCACAGCACTCCTGGTGCTATGGAGACCAGATTGTTAATTGCAGCCTTCAAATATATATATTTGAAGTATATATATTTCATATATATTTTACAGCAAGACTACATCGTAAGTTTCTTTTAAAAAATTAAGATACAATAAAGCTGTCAAAACCAAATAAAACTGATAGTTGAACTCTTAGATTTACAGTCACTTTTGGCTAAACTTACGCTAAAAATCCATAAGAACCCTGCATACTGGGGATAAGAAAACCTTTTATTTGCATCTCTATTTTAAAATTTTATTAAATTTTGTCTTAGTATACTTTGAAAATTCTTTTTATGTAGAACTTTCTCAAAAGGCTGAACTTGATCCAATGGCCATGGCTGGAAATAATATAAGATCTAATGACAAGGTTGAGAAAGGAGAATCATTTCCTTATGACTTGAAAAAAAAAACAACAACAATCACAGGATTTCATTTAAGCAAACCAAGAAATATACTTCTACCAAACCATGTTCTTTCTCAGAGTTCTGCCAAACCATGTGGGCAGTGAAGGAAGACCGAAGAAGATGAAATTTAACCACACAGGTGGTGGTGAAAGAAGGCTTCCATGGGACAGATGCTCTATTTATAAGAGAAAGGAACCACAAGGATTATTTAATATGGTGACCTGTAGCTAAGAGAATCTTGGCTGTCAGAACTTGAAAGGATCAATGAAAACAAGTTCAACCCAATGTCTGATAGATTAGCAAATAAGGGCTGGAGAAGTAAAGTGACTTGCCAAGCTTACAGAGATAGTTTTGAATAAATAAATTAATGCTTATGTCCAAAATTTGGTGGTTGCTCTCAAAGGTTACTTATTGGTCAATATATAACTAGAATTAAAATATTTGCAACCAAGGAGTCCCTGGGTGGCTCAGTCTTGGTTAAGTGTCCAACTCCTGATTTTGGTCCAGATCATGATCTCAGGGTCCTGGAATCGAACCCTGAGTCGGCCTCTGCGCTCACTAGGGAGTCTGCTTTACAGTCCCTCTCCCTGTCCTTCTGCCCTTCACCACACCTCCCAAATAAATTAATTAAAAAATATTTGCAACCAATATGACCAAAAGTTAACATTTAAATCATACAAAACAGAAATTGTTTTTGTCTTTTAAAAAAAACCAAGATCCTTTTAGGCAAATGAGCAAAGGGTATAAATAATCCACATAAAAATAAACATAATAAATAATATGGAATTATATTTCACAATTAGCAAAAAATAATGGGAAACAAGAGTACCTTTGAGCTTATATGACTAACCTAATGAATATTAAAAATAATCATAATACCTAAATATTGATACTGTGTTAAAACCACCATACTCACTTTGCAAATGGGCACAATCCTTTAGCAATTGGGCAATATTTTTAAAAGGATACTTGTACTCATTGAATTAGTAATTACATCTGAAAATGTATACAAAGGGCAAAAACCAAAGACTTAAAAAATCTATTTATCAACAGAGATATTGGCTGAAAAATTATTAACAGTATTTAAAAATGGGAACAACCCAAACATTCTCCACTAAGGGAGGCATAATGGTACATCTAATTCAGTATTTTGTAGTGAATTTAAAAATTTAAAATATCAGTGAATCAAAGATGAGCCTGAAACATCTTTTCACATCAGAAAACAATGAAGTTACCAAAGTTGACTGGGGTCCTGTCAAAAAAGACTTGGAAGACAATCTAAAAGATGCTTCCATAGGCCAAAGATGGCCAACTGGAGCATTAAACAGAGTCACAATGGGCTGAATCACATCAATTATGTTAAAATTCACAAGTTTGTGATGATAAAGTAAGAATCAAAACCTTTACTATCCCTTGGACGTATCTGATTTTTGTTGTTTGGGAGAAGGGGGGGGGTGGTGTGTGTGTGTGTGTGTGTGTGTGTGTGTGTGTGTGTGTGTGTTATCTATCAATGTTAGCCTCTGCCTGAGGTAGGAAAATCACATGTCTGGCTCTGTATGAGAAGAAGGGTGTATAAAGCAACATAAAATAGTAGCCTTCATTTTGTTTTAAATTACAGACTAATGTTAAATGTTCTCAGAACTGGATTTTTTCTTCAAAATTGAAATGGCTTTTTCTTTTGGATTTAAGAAAGTATTGCTAGCTCAAGCCAGTATGACATGCTGAGAGAAATGTCAGATTGAAGAGAAGTGTTGCTGCCTGATTTAAAATCAAGCCCTGAACTTTTTAAAGAACAATAAAATATACTTCCTGTGGGGGAAAAAAAACCCCAAAACTTTTACTGGTATGCTTTAGAGGATTCGGGGAAACCAGTATGTTATATACCAGTATGGTATATAAAAGAAAAAAATCAAGCTAAAAAAAAAAAAAGAAAAGTATATGTACACAGTTATGTTACCAAAAAAACAGGGAAAGCGGGGTGCCTGGGTGGCTTAAACGGTTAAGTGTCTGCCTTCAGCTCAGGTCATGATCTCTGGGTCCTGGGATTGAGCTCCACATCAGGCTCCCTGCTCAGCAGGGAGTCTCTTTCTCCCTCTTCCTCTGCCTCCCCCGCTCCATGCATGCTTTCTCTGTCTCACATGAATAAATAAAAATTTAAAAAATCTTAAAAACAAAAACTAGGGAAAGCAGTTTTACCTGTAGGAAAAGGGGAAGGGAACTTGGATTACAAGGAACCAAGGTGGGACAAGGATTTACTTTTCACTGCATACCCTTTTATATCTTTTTCAACTTTATACCATGTGAATTAACATGAGTTTTGTACCATTTTGTACCATTTGAAAAATAAACTCATTAAAGCACTATCACTGATATTATGTAACAAAACGGAAAATGGTTATATTAAAAAAAAACTCAGAAATCAAATGATAACCACATTAATTATAACAATGTAAAAACTGCATATACATATAGACCAGACCTCAAAAAAACAAAGAAAAATAAAATTGTTGACTAGAACTGCAGAATTTGGGGCATTTTTCCCCCTCTTGATTAAAATGAACTCCATTGTTATATCTATTGTGTTATTTGTCCAATAAATAATGTTGAAGTGGCATGTAAGTGGAAAACATAGTATTTTCACTCACTCTGTTACCCATACTTAGACGAAAGCCTAGCTATTTGAACCCTGAGCCCATAATCAAGGCAGCTAAGCACCATTTGGGGGTAACTTGACTCTTATTGTAGGCAAGCGATCTCAGAAGGATAAAAGAAAAGGTCTATTGAGGGCTGCTCATACAGTAGCTGTTCAAAGTACAATGACTCTGCCCAGCTCTGTTTGCCCATCCCTGCACCAAGACGGGGGTGGAGGCGGCGGTGGTATTCACTGAGTAGGAGGCCAGTGGAACATGGAAAGAGCCTGTCGACAATGCACAAAAGACACACACTGAAAACACTGCTTGCAGGAGGAGTGAAGCTTGTCAAAGTACTGCAGAGGCTGGGGAAGTGAAGAGAAGAGAGTGAGCAATTATAACCTGAACCTAACAATTCCTCGGCTAAATTTAACTGGAGAGGTGGAATATATCTGCAGCTTGAAAACGATAGGCAAATGAATGTGCAGGTATAAAAGGACCCAACCTACACAGATCTTTAAATGGTCACTGTTGAAAAAAAAACAAAACCTGTTTTCCTATCAATCATCTGCTATTATTCTGATAATATTTCAACCATGAGCCCCCCCAAAAAATAAACGGCCCCAGGGAGGAATAAGGAAATCCTAGGCTCAGTGCAAAACCCTTTTATTTTTTGTTACGAGATAAATCAAAAGTAAGGATTTAATAATGTCAAACTTTTCCAGTAACAGGAGTTGAAAATTTTTCAGCTATGAATAATGAAAATGAAATAGTAACTTTTATTTACCTTTTTAAAGGTTGAAATGGAGTTATTCATCCAAAGTTTTCTCAAAATTTTTATGTCAGGAGATATCTCAGTTAATAGTTATTCATGAACTACCTTCACGGATAATTCCAAAATATATTACCTAAATACCTAAAACATAAATACTTTATATGTATAAGAATATATATCAAAAAGGTAACAATTATTTCAGGGTAAGTAAAGTCATTTTTATTTTTTTCTTTGTGTCTTCAGCATTAGCTGAATTTTTCTCACAATGTGCATGTGTTACTTTTATATAAGGAATGTAAGAAATATAAGATATAAATTTATAAGAAGTAAGATAACTTTAGAAATAAGGCCTTTCTGTTAAAAAAAAAAAACTTGTTTCAATAGCCACGAGACTAGAAATTCTGTTAAAAGTAAAAGTGGGTACAATTTCGATCAACACAGTGTATAATCATTGCCATGCACAACAGAGTTACAATCATTTTTACAAAAAAAGAAATCACATAAAATAAAAAATCTAACTTCAAAAAGCTTTTGGAAATGTGTATTTATTGAAGTAACTCCTATTCTAATGAAGCCTGCTGAAAGGAGAAGATCATGTTCAGGTCATTACTGAGGTTTATGACCATGTACACCACTTAGGAGTACTAAGATTTAGAAATATATATATATATAGATAGATATAGATAGATATAGATTGGCTAACTCCTAGGGAGTGTGTATATGTATGTATATATGTATGTATGCATACACACACACACACACACACACTCTCCCTAGGGGTTAATCTATGTTTTTTGCTTCTCAAATCCAACTTGAGAAATACAGAACAGATTATTTACTCACACCAGGTACTACAATACTATCATATTCTGTTGCCAAGGATGGAATGGTGGTGGATTGCTATATTGGCTCGAGACTTCAATTATCCAAATCTTTTGTGGCAGCCACTAATAGTCACTTATTCACTGTGCATTTTCCTTCTCTTCACTAACAGAGCACTGATCTGTAGCAGTGCACCCTGCTTAAGCACTAGCTTCCTTGGAATCCCCTGCAGCTGGAGGCAGCCAGCGGCCCAAATCTGACCAATGAGGGACTGAGAGTTTCTGAAGAGCCTTGCTGTGCAGCCCTTTCTGCCTGGAATATGACAAGATACCACGTAACTCACCAGAGAGGCCTTCTAACTATGGGATTACATGTACCAAGACAGAAGTCCCACTAGGGATGGTAGAACAGAAAGACAGATTTCTGGTTATATGGAAAAAGAAACCCTTATTTGGTTAAAGCACAGTAGTCAGAATTCTGGCATATATAGTCAAATGCAATCCTACCTATATAATTTCTTTTACAGTTGAAAAAACAAACCCCAAATCTGAAGGAGAATTTGGGAAACTTAAGAGATCAAAGTATATAAAGAGTGTGGGAATAGGTAACACTTTTTTTTTTTTTTTTTAAAAACTTCATTTGTCTGAGATAGAGAGAGAAAGAGGGTATAAGCAGGGTGAATGGCAGGCAGAGGAAGAAGTAGGCTCCCTGCTGAGCAAGGAACCCTATGCGGGATTCAATCCCAAGATCCTGAGATCATGACCGGAGCGGAAGGCAGACACTAAACCGCCTGAGCCACCCAGGTGTCCCCAGGTAACACTTTTTTAAAAGAAGCTATTTCAGTGATACTTTTCAGCCACAAAGACTAATGGCATCAATAAGAAAGAAGATGGTGGAAATTTGGTGTCATAATTCCTTCTGGTTAACAGTTTTTTAAATCATCTATAAAACCAAGTTCATTATCTCAAAAAAAATCACTAGTATTTTATGTCCAAAAACAAAACAACAAAATCTGCTTTCTTTTGCAATTTTGACATATGATATTCATGAGCATCTTTTAAAAACATCTTTCTGAAGCCAAAAATATGGCAACTCAATGCCAGGTCAAGATCTAGCCAATATAAATGCAGTATTTACTGAAGTATTTAACTATCATAAATAGTTGGTTGCTCTTTCATAAACCATTTTTCTTTAAAAGTGTTGGAACTGTGATTACCCCTCTCCCTCTACAGATTATCTTAAGGGAAAACTTTAGCATAAGCATCATACTCTATCTAAACAAATCAGTCACAGATCTAAGAGGAAATGTTCCATGAAAAGAGGTGTACACTCCAGAGATCTAGGAAATATCTATTTTACTTGATTCTTTATGGTAAATAATGTACTATGAAGAATCATCTCTCTTTGAACTCCAAAGAAATTGTAATAAATATTTATGGACTGAATGTGTCAATGAACTGTAAGAATAATGAACACAGGACCCATATCCCAAAGCAGGCTGCTGCAAAGTTAAGGAGGAAGTCTGCTCCAGGTCAGAGTTTCAGAGTGCAGAGGGTTATACTTTCCTCGTGGTATGTCCTGGAAGCTAAGGCTTCTCATCTGTAGGTGGAGTCTAACCTGAGAGTCACCAGCTCACTCTATTCCTATGATGGCCACATATTCCTAAAGGACTTGTCAAGATGGCCAGAAACTCTGTAGTAGGTGCTGTGTTAGATGAAGCATTACTTTAGATTATTCAGAAGTAAAGAGAGAAACATATAAGGCTATATTGTTGCCCAAACTACAACAATACTAAAATCTACTATTTATTGAGAGTATTCTCCACATCAGTCATGGTGCTAACATCCTTCATTTATATTTGCTAATCTACTTCTCACATACTCTAATAAGGTAGGGACTATTATTTTCCTTAATGTGTAACAGAGGGAAGTGAGATCCAGAGAAAGTAACTCATGTGAAATTGCACAATGGTAAGTGGTAGAACCAGAATCGGACCAGGCAGTCTGGTTCTAGAATCCCTGCTCTTAAACTACTATACTACTTCCAACCATGGGAAGGAGAAAATAAGGCAAAAAAAAAAAAAAAAAAAAGGCTGTGATGATTTTTAAATATGCTCCCAAATTATGTGATAGTCCTCCTTTCAAGAGGTAGAGCATAATTGCATAATTTTCTTGCCTTTGACTGTGGAGCTGGACCTAGTGACTGGCTTCAAACAAATAGAAAAAATAGAAGTAGTGGTGGCTGACAATAGGAACTAGATCATAAAAGGCACCGTGGCTTTCTCCTTGCCCTCTCTCTAGGATCATCCACTCTGGGGGAATCCAGCTGTCACATTATGAGGGACATTCCAGCAGCCCTATATGGAGAGGATCAAATAGTGAGGCTGAGGCCTCTGGCCAACAGCCATGTGAATGAGTCATCTCAGGAGCAGATCTTCCAGCTCCAGTCAGGTCTTTAGCTGACTGCAGTCCTAGCTGACATCTGAGTGTAACTACAATAAGGAATGAGCCCTCCCCCTGCCCCAATGGCTCCTGAATTCCAGACCCACAGAAACTATAAGATGGGCAATGTTTGTGATTTTAAACCACTCGGTTTTGGGGTAATTTTTAATGTATCAATAGATACAGAACATTTCAGCAGAACCATATTTTCAGTATGAATTGTATTTAGGTAAGCTATAAATTGCATAATTACTTAATGATTTATTTATTTTTATATATTCATTTACTTTTCAAAGATTTTATTTTTAAGTAATCTCTACACTCAATGTGGGACTCAAACTTACAATCCAGATGAAGAATCAGATGCTCTATCAACTGAGCCAGCCAGGCACCCCTACTTAATGATTCTGAGTGTCTGTTTCTGCTTTGGAAGCAATAGCCATTTTGATTTTCACAGAAGGGTGGAGTGACATATCCTTTGGGTTCCTTCAAAGGCATAATGAACTGAACCAACTTTTTTCTAAGATTCTACTCAACTTCACAAAAATAAACTAATATATGTTAAACATATATATAATGTACAAAGAGTATTCCCACCCTAGATTGTCACATATCTTTTGCTTTTTCTATTTTCTTATAAGTCAATAAGGAAACAATACATTCCAGCTCCAACTATCTATAAGAGCAAGCTGTCTATGGGATTCCTGACAGTCTATTCAAGGTGCTAATCTGTCATTATTTATAGACCCTTGATTCCTTTCTGAGCAGCTGTCACTAACAGACAACTTAGAAGTTCAAAACACTTTATTCAATTCAACTCCCTCCTGGAATTATTAGTCATGCTCCTCAAAGCTACGACTGTGATAAAAGCGAATGATGAACCAAGTCTCAAGAAGCCTGTGAAAAAGAGCTACCATTAAACACACCAAGATTAGCTGATGTTCACTGATTGATATTTCTTTAAAACCTTCATTCCTGATCATTCAGGTCTTTTATTAGGCTGAAAGCTTTCTGGGGGTGCTGCTTGCACCCAAGTTTTAGCTGTTCGTGGCTTTCAAGTCCCCCTAGAGCTATCATTTGGGAACTCATGTATGCTCAGAAGACAAAATACTGGCTACTCTTGGGGTAGAAGGGAAAGGGAGAGAGCAGCAAGTTGGCTTCTAGTTTATAAGAATTTGATACTCTGGCTACCCCATTCTCCTTTGGCCCAGGCTTTAGAAACGGCACTCTGGCCTCAAGCTGCCCCAACCAAACTCAAATTCTCCAAAGGAAGAAGAGCAGAGGCATGACCAAGACACACATCTGGCAGTGAGGGCCAGACTAGAGTCAGACTAGAGTCTGAGAACAGGCAATACACAGGGAACAAACAGGGAAGGAAGTGGGAAACGAGAAATGGGAGAAAATGAGCAACAATGAGGTGGTAGGAGAAATAAAGGGAGGGGGAAAAGCATGAAAAAGAGAAAGAAGGGTGAGAGAGTTTCAGGGTAGGACATGAAAGCAAAAAGAGAGGGGATAAATATAGAGGCAGAGAAAAAAAGTCCCCTAAAGGAAAAGAGAAAGAGTGAGCAAAAAGTCAAGGCTTACCTCCCAGGTTTCTGATTCCGTAACCTGTGGAAACTGGTAATGCTATGAATAGTCCAGCAGAGGACAGGAGAAAGCACGCCTGGCATACAGTGATGAGTTAAGCTTTATACATGTTGAGTCCGAGGTTTCTGCAGAGTAACTAAGTAGAGATGCCAAATAGACAGCTGGGACAGAAACACAGGAGATAGATGTGGTCCAGAAGTGAGTATGTGGGGGCCACTGAAACCCAGAGAAGATAGGAGGAGGTCACACATAGAGAATGTATAAGAGAAGAAAAAGAAGGCTCAGGGCCAAAGCTGAGGGAACACTCACATTTGAGGGGCAGAGGGAGAAAGAAGAGCCTGTGTATGAGGCTAAGGACAGGAGCAGGTGGCCTAAGGCCAGCAAAAGCTGGGAGAGAGACTGGGCGGGTAGATGAGTTAGTTGCCCTACTGTGAGGGGCAGCAGGAGAAGCGTGTCGTTGGAGTGCCAGGGTTCCATCAAGCTAAGAGAGCTGAGGAAGAACTCTGTGAATACAGAGGTGAGTTTGTTTATAATAG